>NC_090929.1:903550383-903877938 GCF_040938575.1 Ambystoma mexicanum | reverse complement strand
GATCAGAGTGCGTTCTCCAGAACAAGCCCTGGATCACCTGTCCAAAACTTTTCACTTCCTTCACAAACTAGGTTTTTCTCTGAATTTAAAAAAAGTCAAACATGATACCATCACAAAAGCTCCAATTTATAGGAGCCGTCCTAGATACCTGTTCGGGCAAAGCCTCGCCTCCCGAAGAGAAAGCTCACCACATTCTGCAGATGGTGACAAAGTTTCAGAATGCCCAGCATCATCCGGCCTTCGATTTTCTCAGGTTGCTCGGTCTAATGGCATCCTGCGTTTTCCTGGTGCCAGAAGCCAGATTGAGAATGAGATCTCTTCAATGGGCTCTCAGAACTCAATGGTCCCAGTTCTCAGGGGAAATGTCAGATCTACTGCAAGTCCCAGCCCAAGTAGCACAGGATCTTCAATGGTGGGCTTGCAGACGACACATCCTCAGAGGAGAATCTTTTTGGCAACCATGGCCGGAGATAACAGTAGTGACGGACGCCTCACTCACGGGGTGGGGAGCCCACATCAACGATCTGACAATCAGCGGACGTTGGTCTTCATGGGAGTCAAAACTACATATCAATCTTCTGGAGTTGAGGGCAATCAGACTAGCGCTGAAGGCCTTTCTGCCCTCTGTACGGGGAAATAATGTTCTGATAATGACGGACAACACAGTGGCCATGTTACTACCTCAACAAGAGAGGAGGAGTAGGGTCACTACCGTTGTGCAGAGAGGCGATGAAACTCTGGTTCTGGGCAATACGAGCAGGGATCTTTCTATCTGCAATTCATCTAGCCGGAGAGCAAAACAAACAGCGGATGCTCTGAGCAGGCAGAGCACAGTCTCTCAGGAGTAGGAGATAGCTCAGGAAGTCATTCAAGAGATCTTTGCCCTTTGGGGAACCCCTCAAGTGGATCTGTTCGCGACCGGGGTCAACCGGAAGTGCAAACTGTACTGCTCAAGGGAATTTCCCCCGAGAAGAGCTCTGGGGGATGCGTTTGTGGTGGAATGGGAGTTCCCACTACTGTACGAGTTTCCTCCAATCCATGTGATCCCTCAAGTAATCAGGAGGTTGAGAAAGTTCAAGAAGACCATGATCCTAATTGCTCCGGATTGGGCCAGGAGAACATGGTACCCAGACCTTCTCGACATATCCTTCTGCCTTCCTTTAAGTGAGGATTTTCTCGCGCGACAGGAAGTTTGTTCTCCATCCGGAGGTCAACACACTGAACCTTCACGGATGGCTTCTGAAAGGCTGAGATACAAGGATTGGGACCTTCCGGATGACGTGATGGAGATTTTGCTTTCGGCCAGAAGGCCAGCAACTAAGTCTCTGTATCGGTGTCGTTGGAACAAGTTCAGTAGCTGGTGCAGAGAAAAGAATGTGGACCCTTTTCAGTGTAATATTCCCACAATTTTATCTTTTCTGTTACATTTGGCCAATCTGGGGCTTCAGGTTGGGACAATAAAGGGATATTTAGCAGCGCTATCCATCTTTAAGCGCTCTTCTGAAGAAGAATCTTACTTTAAAATAACGTTGATAATTCAATTCCTAAAAGGTTTAAATGTTTTCCCAATACCTTTCCAGGTTCCATTGTGGGATCTAAATCTAGTTTTAAAATTTCTCACATGTATTCCATTTGAGCCCTTACATTCTTGCCTTTTAAGGCTCCTTAAGTTAAAAACAATTCTTCTTGTAGCATTGACATCAGCCCGCAGGGTAAGTGAGTTGCAGGCGCTTTCGAGCGGACCTCACACCATCTTTTATAAGGACAAAGTAGTTCTTAGGGTTAAACCTTCTTTTCTGCCAAAAATTGTTTCGGATTTTCATCTGTCACAAAAGATAACTTAGCCTACATTTTACCCTCCTCCTCATGCAAGCAAGGAAGAGGAAAGACTTCATAGACTAGATCCCAGGAGAGCTCTTAGTTTTTACATCTCAAGATTTGCAAAGATTCGCCAGTGTGAACAACTTTTCGTGGGATACACTGGACGTAAACTGGGCCTTCCGGTAACAAAACAAACTTTATCCAGATGGATAATTTTAGCCATAACGGAATGTTATAGATTGGCAGGAAAAGAACCGCCTGATGGACTAAGAGCTCATTCGACCAGGGGCATGGCAACTTCTACAACATTAAAAAGGGGTGTCCCTGTGCAAGATATTTGTGCAGCAGCCACATGGTCATCTAGGCACACCTTTATAAAACATTATGCATTGGACTCGAATTCTTCTCAAGGGGGTCAGTTTGCAAAATCTGTACTACATTCTGTACATGATTAGAAATGGATACTGTACTCCCACCTCCGAGACAAAACTGCTTTGGGAGGCTATCTAAGATGAGGAATACGTGGGAGGAACATCCAATCGAAAGAACGTTACAGTTGGTAAGTAACTTGTTCTCGACCAAACGGCCATTGGTATCCAGGGACAGTTGACCAACTTTCTGAAATGCATCGCTGCCAACCAACTGGAAATAAATAAGAACAAGACAATAATCTTGTCCCTAGGAAAGGGGAGAGCAAGATAAAAAAAATATGAACTGGCAGCTTGATGGCGCAACAATTGAAACAGAATTCAATTATCTGAGTCATGCTGGACAGTTCACAACAGGAGAGGGCTATGCAAAACACCTTAAAAGAAAAAATGTGAAGTCTAACATCTCAGGCACAAGCAGTTGATAAAGTTTGGTCGCTGCTCACTACTGCCTGTCATAAACTTTTACAAAGCCAAAGTTGTTCCGTCGATTTGTTACGGAGCGGAAGCCATGCCAACTCTGCCCAAAAAGATCTGGAAACCACTCGCAAGCTATTTCTGGAGGAAGGTTCTTAACCTGCCAAACTCGACACCAATGGTTTTGATAAGGCGTGAATTAAGCCAGCTGTCGCTGGAGACAGTGGTTGAGCAAAATGGCATGATGCTATACAGAAAACTTCTGCTGGAAAACCGGCCAAAGCTACTCGAGGCTATAAATGAAGAGCTGAGTGGTAGATATTGCAATCTTCTAAACCAGTGGGAAAAACAAGAGGCAAAGCTGTGAGAGATCCAAAGTTCGAGAAAAGAACTAATTGAAAATCAAACAAAATCCAAAAGAAAGTGAATGAATTGCACTGGATCGCAACGTCTGACACGGCTGCAAAATACAAACTGGTTGCTCATCTCCCGCTACATGCACGGAAACTTCATGAATTACAAGCCTTTGTGGGTAAATATCCAAACAGAAAGCAGAGAAACACATTTCTGAGAGCCTGCTTGAACCTCCTCCATACAAATGAAATTCTAGCAACATCGAATAAATACAGATTCTGTAAAAATCAGAATGCGGCCGAGATAACGAGACCCCTCCTACTATCATGTCCAGGGGGTTAAAACATCATGAAACCCTACCTGAAAAATATCCTAGCCTTGGCTCACATCTTCAAAGAAGATATCTGGTGGACGAGGCTGATTGGAGGTGAAAAGACAGTGTGGGTGACGGCTATGGCCAAAATCATGGAACTGATTTTAACAACGACGACAATGAAAAACAAGTCAGGGTCTTAAGTAAAAGTCTGGTGATTCATCTTGTAAAAACCATTTTCTGGTTAAACCAAGAATAAAGTTTAAAAAAAAAACTTTATACATAGGTATAGATTATCATAAGGCATGTAAGTATGGAATTTCAGAGTATCATGTACACTTTCCTCACTGTCCAATAATTCTCTGCCATTTCTGTTCCCAATATGGCAGTGAAGGCTACCACGTCTTAAATTAAAAACCACGAAATTACATTTAAACTGTTAACTTTTTACATTCCTGCGAAGTCCTGTTGCAAATATAAGTCTTAAAAGTTTATTAATAAAATAGTCTTTTGAGGCAATGGTCTGCCTTTGTCCTCCAAATATGGTAATGTACTTCCAGGCTGCTCTTGAGTTGGCTTTGAAGCTCCCAGTAGAAGTCGCGGGGATGTGATTTCCTTTTTCACATGTCCGTGTCCCAGAATCCCTATTGTAAGATGCCTCAGCCCAGACAAGTCTGATGCCTAAGCTGTTCAGTACTTTTGGTCCATTCAAAGTTATCCAATAAAGCAATTGGCACTCCTGTGTCCTAGCATTTATGGTGGCTCCTTCTTTCTGGTGTTAGGCCACTCCTTTGGTCAGCCAAATGTCCCTTGAGCCATGGCAGAAACCTGTTTGGCTAGTTTTCAGAAGGCAGCCCATGTCTTTATTTCTTTTGTTTTAAATCCAATGCAAGCCTGTTGAATAAAACATCCCATATGTTTCCCAGCAACACCCCATTTACGTTGCTAGGCCAAAACAAGGCCTTCTTTAAACATTACACTTTTTTAAAACGGGCATTTTTCCTTATTTACAAAAGCGCATTTTAACACATGGGGAAGTCTGCTGGGCTGACCATTTCAAAAGGTTTTCTCTCTGAATTTCCCACATTGTTTTGCAGCCCTAGTCAGTTTCACTTATACCACAATCTGATTAAGACACAGGTCCATTGAATTTGACATAGGCCCAGAGAGCCAGAGTCTCTTTTGCAGCCTTGATATTTGACATTATGTATCTCAAACGTCAAGCGTTTGCTTTCTCAAATTTGGCTGACACAGCCTGTCATACAGGGGTAATGCTCTATTTTGCTGGAGCACAATCTGGATATGGGTGGGCATAGCAGGGTCTTGCTGATAAAGTAGTGTGATGATTAACAGATGAAAATAGCGTCAGGGCAGCATCCTTTTCAATGTAAAATATTCCCTTTTCAATGGGAACTTTTTGCAAGCAGCAGAGCAGCGCTGTTTTTTTTTTTTCTTCTCAATTCGCTTCTTTTGGTACACACTGGCACCTTTCTCGGGGGTGTGCTCCCTGTTCCAACTCGCTCAATAGGTGTTTGGTAAGATGGTGCAGTGATCATTTTGCAGCTGCAAAACAGTTTTAATGTGGGGCAATGGTGCTCCAAGGAGCCAGCGCAGCCATTTTGCTGTTGACTGCAGAAGCGCAGCTTGATTATGGACGGGAATTCTGATGAGTGGGTCAATGTAGCACTCAAGTACACGTAGTCCCTCCTTTCCATGGCAGCCATTTTTTTTGTTTACTATTTATTTTTTACATTTTTTTTATGGCTGCTGTGGAAAGGGAAACCTGACTTCATTTTCTCTTCACTGGTGGCCATTTCATTTACTTTTACTGTTTTGAAACAGAAAAAAAAATCTTTTAGTACCCTGGTCTCAGGGTCCAGGATACTAATTAAGCAATACGCTCCTGCTCGGGCCTGTAAAGGGCGTTACCGGAAGTAGTAATGCCCCCCTGCTCAGGGGCATATTGCTTAAATAAAACAGTATTATTGTCCCCAAAAAATGTTCTCCAAATAGATTAGCACTATTGTCATTGCTACATATAACCCGGACTATTATTGTCCACCAGTCGTCCGCAGTTAAGGTGTTATATCTTTCAAGTCTTTCCCAGGTACAGTCCATTTTTCTGACAACCCAGGACAAAGTAGTATTAAATGATAGTTTCCACAGCTCCCTCCAGATCACAAAACCTACAATTACAATGTGTTCCCTTCCATTGTTTCCTCACCATCAAGATCTCCTTGGTTGGTTACAGGTTCAGTCGAAACCTTAATCTTGACCCTTAGAAACCATTCAGAAACATTCTGGAGTATCTTGACAGTGTTAAAAGCCCGGCTTTCTACATTCAAATGTTTATACATCGCGTACTGGGACCTTTGATCAATTGTATACAACCAATCCTTTCGCCATGGTTTAGTTTTTACTGATTCTGGGTTGGAGATTAGTGTGCTTTCTGACACTTGGGTCTGGTGAAATAGCAGAGCATGCCAATCTGCACGCCTCTAGAATCAGTCCAGTTTTTTTTTTTTTTTTAAACCTTCAATAATGAACTTCTTACTGGCAATTTTTCCTTGTACATTTTCGATATATAGTGCAGGAGACTTCCATAACATCGCCTAAAGAGATACAAGTCCTAGTTCATACCGTATCACGCGCTTTGGGTTCTCATTCGGGAAGGCACAATGCTTTCCTCCAAAATAAGTCTTCCAATGTAACCCACATTGAATGCGCAGTGGAACAAAACACTTCTGCCCTGTAAGTATGTCCCCTACTTTCATTCTATAAAAAGTTAAGGTTGCTATCAAGGGGAAGCGTCCAAACCTTTTTAAGTAGAATAGAGGCCTGTATTGCTAGATGTTTCGTTTTTATCCTTAATTGAGCTGTCATTTACACTAATATTTACCAACATCCCCAGGTAGGTAAATGATTTAACATTGGCAACCTATTCTTTATTTAGGAACCACTTTCTCAGACCACCTTTCCTACCCCGTGCTGATTAAAGGATAAGGAGTTTAGTTTTTAGTCAGTTTGTCCTAGGCTTGTTTTTGTCTGTGTAGCCACCTATTGTTACTGAAGACATATTGGTGTCTGGTCTAAAAGGACAGGGTAATCGGCGTACAGTAGGTGACCTATCAATCGGTCATTAAAGCATGGAGGGAACGATCTTGATTTCTACAGGTTTTCCACCAGATATGTTAAAATAAAAAGTTGGTACTGGCACCAAGGGAATGGGGGCGGCAGCCTGGTTTTAAACCCCTGCTTATTGTAATTGATCTTGATGGATTACCCACGTTATCTAACCTGACTTTTAGCAAAGTTCAATAATATAGAGCCTGTATTGCAAGCATTAGTCCCACTGGACATCCCCAGGAAGCCAGCTTAGATCACGAATATTCTTGGTCAACAATGTCGAGCGCCTGTTCTGAATCAACAAAGGCTAAATATATTCTCCCCCTCCCACTGAGACTGCGCATCTTCAAGATGTTTAGCCAGAAAATATTCACACTTCTGCCCATTTCTTTCACAAAACCTGATTGGTGGTAGTCGAAACTACCCGTCGCCACCACCCAATCGGATAACTTTGCCAACAACAGTGAAGCAAATAGTTTGCCGACGTCATCAAGAAGGGCGATAGTTATTGGATTCTGCCGGTATCCCCTTCTTGGATATTGCCACTATGATGGAGGAATATACTGTCCTAATGGAAAAAATCTGTCTGTCTTCGAAAAATGCCGTCAAATTCGTACACGTGTTTAACTTTTTTGACCATTAAATTAGTCAGCCCATCCGGCCTGGGGCCCTTGAGTTACTTGCTTTTTTATCAGGGTAAACGTGTCCTCCTTTTCAAATGGAAGCTTCCAGTCTACCACCCTTGAATCACGGTTGGGTTCTTAAGTCACATTGGGTGACTCAATCTCCCGAAGTGCATACTGGTTCCAACATTTCATTTGATTGAAGGTTCTATTGTGTGCTTACTAAGATGATCAATTGCTATATTTCATTTTATTTTCTTCTGTTTTTTTGATGGTGTGTTCTCTGCATCATTCTGTTCCATCTTCCACTTATTTGCTTTCACCCAATTCCTATATTTTATTTTTAGTGCCGCTTTATAAGAGTGCTAGTTCGTCCCTTCACTCAGTTTTATGCGCTATAAGTCTGCTCTAAGGACCCTTTCTTCATGTACCACAGAAATGTGTGTTTACTAGTGAAATCCATCCTTCTGTTTACATCAACTGAAGATGCAAATTGCATTAGGAATCGCAGATATTCAGGTGTTTTTTTAATGCTTTTGCCTTCATCTCCTAGTAGCCTTTTATGTAATTCTGCTATATTTTGTCAATTCCTTTTCAACCGGTTGCGTCCTTGCACCACTTCAAGGTTTACCACGCTAGATATTTCAACAACCTTTATTTGGTTAACCCAGGATATTTGGAGGATATTATGGTCACTTGCTTTAGTAGACATGACTTCGAATTGAAACAACTTGTGCCTTGAAACACTTGTGTATAGGCACATTATAAATGCCATATCATAATCCTAGCTTGTAACTACCAGTAAGAAATTCCCACTTAGAAAGATGTCATCTATTACAGCCTTCTTACCGCCACTTTCCCAGGTTTCTCCACACAGAATGTCCCCATCTACCAAACCATTAAGCACATGCAGTTTCCTGCATGTATCTTCTTCCACCCACAATTAATCTCCTTTTGTCAGGGTTTAGTTTCAACGCTTTCCACGCTTTCCTTTTTATTGCCACTCCCAAATCTAATATATTGATATCGCCACAGATGATTAGGGTCCCGAGTGCATTCACAGCTTTTATTTATATTATCTGCCAAACATTTGATAAACTCTTCATCCTCAGTACCTTTTGGGTTCCAGTAGATGATGAGGTTGGTTTTAAACCATATTCTCGAAACACCAGTGATTGTATGTATGGGTTTGGATGTTTAACCACAACTTCCATATTGGCTCTAATCTTTAGAGCAGTCAAGAGCAAAAAATATGACTAAACCCTATTGTATTACACAATGCTAAGCTACCCTCACCCAGTTCCACAGCGCCCTGCTGTTTTACCCTTTTTGTTCACTAGCAAGGCGTCTGACAACCAAGCCCAAGAGCCCCCTCCCTCTAGTATGTTTTTCCGGCTCCTCGTACTCCACTTTCCTCTGTGCACCATGTGTACCACCCACAGTTATCGCAAACAAATTATTTTGTTATTTTCCAAATCTTGTTTTTTTTTCCTAACCACTAGAGTGTGAGGTTGAAGGAAGTTAGCCATTACCCCATCGGTCTGACCGTCTTCCCTGAACGTCTCACAATCCCACTCCCTCATTAGATCCTCTATTTCCCATTTTTTCCTCAAGACTAGGATAACTCTCTCAGATCAAAACCCAGTGGGAGTAAGCCCTCCGCTTTCTCTAACAGCATCCCGTTCACCAAATTGGAAGATAAAAATAGCAAAACCTTATCAAGCTGTCTCTTTTGGAAATTCGACCAATTCTAGGTCTCTCATTTCAGTGGACCTCCGTTTTAGGATACAGCAAAATAACCACAGCAGAGCTATTCAATATTAAGTAATCACCCTTCGAAAACAATCTCAAGGTTTACACAGTTATTATTTACATCAGACATAGTCAAACGTCAGATTGTGCCATTTGATAAATCTACTTTATTTACACTTGGCTCTGTTTTGCTGTGTACTGAGCCCCCTTCCACCCTGTCACCTCGTGTTTATGTTCCATTGTTACAGAAGGCAAAGTTGGGTCTTTATCCAACTCAACCATTTTCACTTCTTGATCGTAGGGTGTGGATTTGTTACACTTTGTGGTAAATAAGACTTGGTCAACTTCTGGCGCCTTTGTTCTCGTATTAAGAATACTGGAGACTTACACTGATCTATAGCCTCGCTCTCGTCACCCACTTGCAGCCTTCTCATTTCACTTGACGCTTGTTTATGTAATTATGTAGAATGGTGCAGTAAAGTGTATTCTCTTTATATGATTGATTATAAATAGCGCTTAATGCTATCTGTGGCGCGCTGTTTTCTCATGGCTGTCTGTTGTTCCTCGGTTGGATGGATGGATAAATCAATCAGAAGCTGTATAGACAGCGTAGGAGATTCCTCTGCTGTTCCAGTCATAAGAACACGATCATCTGCTAAATCGTCATGCCCAGCCAAGGTTCAACTGCCTTACGGTTTGTCTAACGATTTCTTCCTTTTAGATTGCTGTTTCTCTGGTGTTGGTATTTAGTTTCGTGAGCATTTTCTTGAATCGTTTGACTTCATTTTTACTTTCCATTATTTGTTTTTTTTTGTGGTTTTTTTAGTGTGCGTTTGCAATTGTTTTGCCACTAGTGATTTCTTCTTTTTTCTCAAAGATGGGATAATCCATTGCGATTGAGTCATTTGGGTGCTGAAGCCTCCCTACTTCTGCCACATCCTGATTAGGCTTAGAAATGAATGCTCCTTTTTCTCAACCAGCACGTTGATTTTGTCCTCTTCAACTTCTCTTTCAATGGATGAAAAATCATGGATATGAGAATCCATTGCGACCTCGATTTGACGATCTTTCTCAGGACCTCTACAGTCCTTTGCCGCGATTGCTCCACCACACCGTGAGGACAACAGACTTTCCTCTGTACTCATTTGGAACGTTCTCTGCTCATCCTGGAGCTTATGTTGATTAATTTTATTCTTTTTTGCTATTACGCAATAGAATTAAGGGCTCCAAGACGTTTTGTAATAGAATTCGTTTTTCTGTGCTCTTTTCCATGTTGCCATGTGCAGCAGTAAAAAGCCTTCCATAAAAATCAGCTTTGAATGCAGCATGGCTAACATAGTGGTCCTTCGGGTTCTTTTTAAAGATTCATATAGTTTTAGGAACGGTGCCAGAGTAATGTTTAGAGCAGACATCGTGCCAGTGTAAATGCCACCACCACCAGCTACCTGACAGTGGCACTGGCACTGATGGCTTCTGTTTCCATTTCGATACCTGAGCTGGGGTATCGGTTGTAAAAGAGCTCTGAAGAACTAGTCCCTTTTTAGTACTGGTTTTAGTAATGGCTTTGTCAACAGTATGCTCCATCGTGCTGTGTCCTAGTGTCCCTGAATCAGTTCTCATCAATCATAGTCTGATTAACTGCGCCAGGGGCTTTCTCATGACTTGCGTTATTTTGAATGGGTACCTGCTCATGTGTTTCTTCAATCTGGGACTCAGAATCACCACTTTTTATTTTGGATTGTGTCCTGAATTCCAACTACATCCCTGTTGGTTATAGAGCACTTGGCCAAAGGTCTTGAAGAGATCTGCTCCAGAACCTTGGCGATCTTCGCTATCTCCTTCTTGATGGAGGTCGCCAAAGCATAGCTGCGTTTTTCCATTGAGACATTTGATGACCTAGCAATCTGGACATCCTCAACTATAATTGTTTTTTGTAGTTTAAGGTCAGACGGCAAGAGTGGCACAGGTAGAAAACCTTCAATTTATTTAGCTTTCTTTCCAGTCGGAACAATTTCAGATTGTAGCTGCTGAGTTGCCTCGAGCAACTCCAAGTCTGCAATTTCTTCTGCTGGTTTTCCAACTCTGCCCGTGTGCGCACTAGGTTTCTTGTTTCTACAGAAAGCCTTGTTTTGTTTGCACACAGAACTTTGTAGACCGTTTTTTATTTTTTGTCAAAAGCTCGTCAACAATCTGACATATTTTTCTGTGAGGTTCTTTTTGGAGCAGATGGTCTTTTTTCGATGGATGGAGACGGCAATTCGATCCTTGACGGCCGCGCAGTTCACTTGTTCAGATTCAAGCTCCTCCTCGGCTGTGTCATCACTGTGCTTCTGAGGGTTTGGAGCCACCTTGTCTGTTTCGTCGCCGTTGGTGAGTATCCCAAATACTGAGCTAGTCTGTACCATATGAAGAAAGGAAGAGCGCAACCCCTCCAAATTGGCGCCGTTTCACTTCACCCCCTATCTTCACTATGTCCAAGATTTAACAATTGCTGCCCATGTGATTTATTTAGTGTAGCCAGCCCTCATTTTCATACACCTTTCCACTGTGTACTGTGCCATATTGCGGTTGCTACATTGATTGAATGTCTGTTAATACGGGACCACCTGCTCCGAATGGCATGTATTACATACCAGGGTTTCTCTATTAGATGCCCAAGTTTGATCATTGAGCAGTTCAGTGGCTTCCCCACCTTGGCCCTTTATTGGGTTTTCCGCTGCATCCGACCCGACTACGAACACCGCTCCCTCCACGGCCCCCCTGTGTGTTGTCTCGACAAAGTTTGGCTTTTCGTGTGCATGCTGCGGAGATAGACTCTGTCGGTGAAGTTTGCTCGGTTTGAGGTATGACTGGTGCAGGAAAGGAAAGTGTACCAGTTTGAATTGTGAGTTCAAGGCGACCTTTTGCCTTTGTATGTAGGACCAGTCTGCTTCGTCGATTGTATGTGTTCAGGCCTTTTCCCATCTAGTTTTGGCAGTTGGTGGTTGTTGCGTTGTGGTGAGTAATTCCTTGCATATAGTTGACATTAGTTTGCTTTCACCTTGTGCCTTGATGGTTTCATGTAACAGCTGCCATGTGGGTGGCCGTGCAGGGAACGTGGAGAACTTCGCCCTGAGTGCGTGTCAGAATCTAAAGTAGACAGATGTCTAGCGATGTGACGGAGCTGCGTTCTTTGACCTGTGGCGTGTCATAAAATTGCCTTCGACAAACCAGTCTCGGTCTACGTTCTCAGTAGTGATCGGCATCCCTGGTATGAACTTCGCCCGGACGATAGGACAGTATCTGTGTCATGTCGTAACTGTGGGCTATTCTCTTCTAGATCTTGTATGTGAGGAGTACTATATTCGTGGTTTTAGGTGGAACTGGCAGCTCCCCAACGATAACCGGTCTCAGGAGATTTGGGGTGTCAAGGGCTTGTTCGATTTGGACGTGTGGCCTAATGAATTGGGTTGCGTACCAATGGCCAAGAAACTGTGCCTGCGCTGCCCAGTAGTATCGTTCCAGGTTGGGAAGTGCAAGGCCGCCTTTTGTGATAGGTTGGATCAGGGCAAAGTATGCCACTCTCGCCGGCTTACCCACCCAGATCAGATCGAGAATGAGTGTTCGTAGTTGCCTGAAACAAACACTGTGGAAGCAGGAGCGGCACGTTCACAAATAGATACAGGAGCTTGGGTAGTATGACCATCTTATCGATTGAGACATGGCCCCAGAGTGTCAAGGGTAGGTGTATCCATTGGGCCATCTTCTCTGTGAGTGATGCAACGACCCTGCCATAGATGTCTCAGAAAATGTTGTGGTCTCTGGACATCATGATTCTGAGATAGCTGTCGCATGATGTTTCCCAGCGAAATTGGAAGCCATCGACAAATGCTGTTGTGCTTGGTGTCAGTAGGAATATTATCGATTTGCTGTTATTGATTCTGTCCCGAGAAGGCACTGAATTTGAGGACCTCATCACAGGGTTTAGATTGGTCGTTGGGTCGCTGATTAGTAAGGCTACGTGGTCTGCGTAGAGGGATAGAATCAGTTTGTGTGGCCTTATGGAGATTCCTTTGTCCATGAATTTGCGCCTGAGATTGGCCGCAAGAGGTTTCATGGCCAAGGCAAACAGTAAGACCGACGGGGGACACCCTTGTCTGGTGCCTCTCTTCAGCTCTATGGGGTCAGACTTTGTGTTCCTGAGTGTGATATAGGTTTGGGGGTTCTTATATAGGAGTGAGACTAGCTTTAGGAAGGGGGCTCCCAGGCCCATTTTTCGAAGAACGGCAAAGAGGAATGGCCACTCGACAGAGTCAAATGCTTTTTTAGCATAGAGTGGAACTGCTATGGCTTGCTGAGATGGGTCAAGTGCTTCGAATACGCCAAAGAGACGTCTGATTCCATAGGTCGTGCTCCGTCCTGGTATAAAGGCAGCTTGGTCGGCTAGTACTAATGCAGGCATCAGAGGAAGGAGCCGGTTGGTCATGCTTTTGGCCAGAATTTTGTTGTCCAGATTTATCAGCGAAATTGGCCTCTACGAGGCAGTCTTCTGGGGGCTTGCCTGGTTTATGCAATAAGATGACATTGGGTGGGGGGTAGGTGTCCTTCCGTTACGGCCTCATTGAAGCCTGATAGGAGGGGCAAGGCTATTACGGGACCTAATGCCCTGTAAAATTCACCTGTTAGGCCGTCGGGGCCTGGTGCCTTTAGTCTGGTAGCTCTTTTGACTGTTTATATTTCTTCAGTTGTGATTTGATAGTTCAGGTGGTCCCTCATTCCGTTTGACAGCCAAAACAATTTGGTGTCGTCCAGATATTTCTCGAGTGCCTCTGTGGTGCCTGTAGATCTGGAGCTATAAAGTTGTTGATAGAAATTTAGAAAAGCTTCCACAATCTCACCTTGTGTGTGAACTAGTGTTCCTTGTTGATTGTAGATAGTCTATTGTTGGGGGGTTTTTGTCTGCGGTGAGCATGCTGGCTAGGAGTGCCCCAGGCTTTTGCCCCTCGCCGTATTGGCGTGTTTGATGGCTTCTTGTCAGATAACGACTCTTGCGTTGTACATTATTCCTGAATTCGTTCAGTTCTACTTTTGAGGCCCAGGTTAACTTGGTCCCTTGTGAGGTCGAAGGTACATTCTAGGTTTTTCAGGTGGGTTTTGTTCTTTTGGAGGTCATTCCTAATCATCCTCAAGACTGCATATTCTTTGGCGATAGACTCCTTATGTAGCATTTTAGGGTTTCCCAAAGGATGCCTTGTGATGGGGTTGCTGCTTGGGTGAAGGCAAGAAAGTATGTGATTTCTTCTTTGTAGTTCTTGAGAAAACACTGTGTCCTGGAGGGCCCCGGATTTGAATCTCCATGAGCAACCTCTCGAGTTGCAGCTTGCTGGTGTGGCGTTGAGGGTGACCGGGGAGTGGTCAGAGATGGTCCTGGGTAAGATCTGGCACTCGTTCCATTGGAGACTTCCCGTCCTTGACACTAGGAGATAGTCTAGGCTCAATCTGGTCCCATGCACCCATGAGTGGAATGTGTATTCACGGGCGGGTAGGTGAGATTGTCGCTAGATGTCGACCAGGTTGTATGTATCGCATATCTCCTTAATTTGGGAGCTTGCTTTTGAGGTTTGTGTGGAGTTCAAGTTGGATCTGTCCAACGTGGGGTTCAGCACTGTGTTGAAGTCTCCGCCCCATATAATCGTAGGGTGGTCGGATTCTGCCAGGTGTTGCATTACCCAGTCAAAGGAGTTGTCAACATTGGGGCCGTAGGAGTTGACCAGGATTAGATTGATTCCTGCTAGAATTCCGTGCACCAAATGTGCCGCGGGAGACTTTGATCAGTTTGAAGGTTATGCTCTGGTTGATCAGAATAGCGACGCCTTTGGCGTATGATGAGAGTAGTAGCGGTGACATCCTCCCATGGGGCCCCACTGGTTTTTGGTGGAACGGGTTAGGTGTGTTTCCTGGATGAGGGCGATGTCCACTTTGTGACGTCTCAAGTAGAGGGATATCTTTCTAGTCTTAGCTGGGGCACAGACCCCTCTAATGTTCCATGTAATTGGCTTGAATGGGTAGCCGATGAAAGATGTTTTGGTGAGGTTTTACCAACTAGGAGTCTTGCCGGGGATGCGGGGGACACATGACTGCTTGTGGTTTGTCAGATCTTTATGGGGGTTTGGGTGGCTGTGGTTGAGTCCGGGTCTGTTGCAACCTTTTAAACTCGTTTCTCTTCCCTCCCTGTCGGGCAACCCCCAACCTGCCCGTTCCCTCCCATTCCAATAAGAGGACCATAAAACAGTGCAGAGCGTGGGACGCTAGTGTCTTCCAAGAGCAGTTGCCCCCGTTAAGTATCTAGTGTTTGCGTGTTTTTCGTGGTGAACTCTGATTTGTCTTTGGCTTTTTTACACTCCGATGACCATGGTTTTATGGTGGTGCTCTCCTGCCTCTCTCTCCTTTGTGGTTTGGGATTGTCCCGCAGGGGGTCGCATCCAATTCTATCTAAAAAGGAGTTGGCTTCTTCAGGGGAGCTGAAGAACTGGGTTTTCTCTGCATGAAGAACCTGCAGTTTGGCTGGGAAGAGCATCGAGTATTGTAATTGATTAGCCCGTAGGCAGCGTTTCACCCCAGCGAAGGCCCTTAGCGATGCTTGCACTGCCAGAGAGAAGTCTGGAAAGATTTAGACTTTGTTGCCATCATATTGCATGTCTCCCTTATCTCTGGCCAGTTTGAGAATTGGTGTTGCGCTCCCTGAAGTTGAGCAACTTTGCAGTGATGGGACAGGGCGGCGCCCCGGGGCTCGGGCTGTTGGGCGGAACCCTGTGTGCCCGCTCCACCACGAATAGTTGGGAGAATGCTGACGCCCCGCAGAGGTTGCTGCACATCTTCATCTATTATTGCTCTGGCGGGCGCGTCCCTCCAGATCTTCATTTTTGTCCGCCACCGTCTTCATCGTCTTATCAGGTGTCGTCACTCTGGTCGTCAATGATGTGGTGTTGTCGTCCAGGTCGGAGACCCTTTGCTCAACTGTTGAGTCTCTCGCTGTGTTTGTCCAGGCGGTGCTGCAGTTGGTCGATCTTGGACGACAAGGCATCTATTTTAGAGTCGAGATTACTGATGCCGGCTTTGAGTTCAAGAAGGATTTCCCTGATATTGAATGCCGGGGTTTGTGTACTATTGTCATGTTCCATGGTGGGAGGTGGGGGGTGACGCCTGATTCTGTTTAGGGTTCTTCACCATGGAGCCGGTGTCAAAGGTTAGACGCTGTTGTGATTTGTCCGTTTTGCCCATTTTAATGCTAGACTGGGGAAGGATGGGGGACTGGCGGCCTGGGTCTCGGTAGGTTGGTGCGGTATGGTGAGAGCCGTACTGGAGCAGTTAGCTGGGGAAGGCTGACTTGCAGGATCCAGGGTCTGGGGGGGTCTGCTGAAAGATTCTGAATTGACTAAACTTGATCAGTTAAGCTGCACAAAGTGTTTTAATGGTTAACCAAAATATTTCACTTAAGCAACCCACTTGCAAACACACATTCTCCAGCATTGGATCTTTCATAGATTCACATGCTGTGAATATTCCCCATCATGCTGGGAATCCTCAGTAAAATAGAGCAGTTTAAATGAAACTGAAACTTCAGTCACTTTAGTGCTCTATCGCCGTCATCGTTTTGGGACATACTACCCACAGCCAATAGGGAACACTCCTTTAACTCTGCCCCCTGTCGGCCATCTTCAGATTTTGTACTGCACGTTGGTGTTCTGAGTCCTCAATCTTTATTTTTCTTCAAAAAATATAGTTTTTGGAATTTCGACAAAAGTTTTTCCTAATCGTTCGACAACCAGCAATGTGGTTTCAACGAGACCTCCGTCTACAGTTTCCGCCGCCGATGAACGTCGAAGAGTTCAAATAAGCAGTTGGGGCTCCCACATGGCAGTCCGTGAGAAAGTGCCTGTTCAGGTTGTGTGCCGAGTGTGGGCTAATGGACGTCTGTGGAGGACCACCATGAAGAATGCCTCTAGTGCCTTAATCCTCGCCCACAGCATGTCCTCAAGAAATGCGAGATCTGCCAGTCGTTCTCATCGACTGTCGTTGCTGTGTCGTCGCTTGGCTGGAAGACGCCGGCGGGGAACTGATTCGTCTTCGGTACAAAGGCCTGCCTTGTTATGGCAGGGGAGGATGACCCAGTGAACCACCAAGTTGGGTGAGCATTCCTCTCTGGGCTTATCGCATCAGCGACAAAGACGTAGTCTTCACACTCCAGGTCTACGCCGAAGTCATCGACCGGAGCTTCACCGGAGAAGCCGGCAGCAGCAACAAAATCTACTGACTTATCGACGATGAGGCCATCTAAAATTTAACCATGACAATCTTCTACGTCCTCTTCTCCAACTGTTGACTCCAGTACCATCGACCAAGACCGTCATCCACGACCACCTCGATGGCTATGACCCCGAGCACACCGACTACGGGTGCCTTGTCCACCACACTGCCGACAAGGCGGGAATTTCCCCCGGCCCAGTGTCGGCACAGCTGTTGGCCCAGAGACAGCAATGACACGGGCTGAATGAAAAAACTGTGTACCCAAACCTGGGTGTTGCTCTACTACCAGGTGGCCTGGTTGTCCTAGAGGCAAGTCTTAAGCAATCAGAGGAGGAGGACACAGTCGTACCAGAGCAACCATCCCGACCTAGGGCTCTGCCACAGAGGCGTCCACCTCGGGGTGAGGCAAGCCTCATTAGAATACCAACTCTAACACCTGTACAGTGAGCAGGGCTCATGCAGTCTCCTCAACCTGTGCCCCAATGGGATCCTAAGCTGTCAGCAGGAGCAGTCCAGCATCAACCACCATGCCCTCAGAGGAACGTATTGTTGGATCTGTTAACTTTGACAACTTTGGTGGCAACTCTGCATGCACTCCATTTGAGAGCACCAGTGGCCGAACCCAAGCAGAGGCCAGCTCAAGTCCCAGGACCCTCCAGAGAGGGTTCCGAGATTCCTCACCCCTCCCACCCCCCCTTACCCCCCTCTTACCCCCTCCTTACCCCCCCAAGCCACAAGGGAAGCAGAGTTACTGTTGGATGAGGGAGTGGACACAGAACCTGAAGGGACACGTCTCATGCTCATTCCTATACAGACGAGTTCAAGGACTTTCGTTGCTGCAGATGGGGCAGCAGGTGAAGTTCCTCTCGAGGACTCTCCAGTCGACAAAATAGAGTTCCACGATCTTATGACCAGAGAATCCACAATGTTCTTGTTAGCTCCGGAAGAACAAAGCAAGGAAAGCGTTTTTATATCAGCACAGAAAACAATGCAGGAAGTCTATCATGGTAATACCACTCCTGGAAGACAACTAGGGAGACTGCCTGGTAGCTATGGCACACCCGGCAACTACACCGCCAAAGAAAGATCGGTTTGGCAAAATGTACAGGGCTCCAGAGAGCTATGCAGCCTTTCTCGGCATGCAGCTCATTGCAGGCTCTGGTTTCAGGAGCAGCCAGAAAGAGGTCGGCCAACCATCCTCCTGCTTGGTGCCCCCAGACAAGGAGGGCAAACGCCTTGATGTTTTCGGCGAGAGGATTATCACAACAGCGGCCACAACCATCAAGCCGGCTAATTCTTATGCCATACTCGCCCGCAATGTTTGCTAGTTATGGTATAATTTGGGACCCCTGTTTGAGTTCTTGCCTGAGGGCAATAAGCAAGAGGCTTTGGACATTCTGCATAAGGGTGAGATTGCAACTGACATGACATGATATGGCATTTGTAACGCGCCTATACACAAGTGTTTCAAGGCGCCATCACTAGTCGACATCGCAGACACAGGCTATCGCCAGATTGGGAATGGAGTGGTCCTGCGCAGACGAGGCTGGCTTAAGGCCATGGACTTCAGACCGGGTGTCCAGTCCCGGGTTACGGATATTCCTTTCGATGGCACAGCCCTGTTGGGAAAGAAGGTGGATGAGGCCTTACAGGTCATAAAGACTGACACTGAAGCCACCCTCTCCCTTGCCACATTGCAGCACAAGTGCCAGTCCTTTCGGGCAGGGAAGCGGCGTTGCAATAGAAATTCACAGAACAATCGCAACACATATAGGTCATCCTACTCTTACAAGACCCCCTTATCCATCTGGGGACCAATACAGGAAGCAAACCCAGTCCAACACTGGTTTCCAAAGACGCAGAGGCTCCTCCCAGCCTAGGGGCCTTTACGGCAAGCAGGCATGACTAGTTAAGGGCCTGATCCCCCACACTTCAGCACCCCAGTGGGGCGTCGTCTATCAGACTTCGTTTACAAATGGGCTCAAGTTACTTCCGACGAACGGGTGCTGTCCCTCCTCCATCAGGGGCACGCTCTGAAATTCATCCAGTATCGAAAAACTGCAGCTCCTGCTAATACAAGAAGTGCAGTCTCTACGAAAGAAAGGCGCTGTCGAAATAGTTCCCAGGAACGAGAAGCTGAAGGGGGTATATTTCTGCTACTTCCTGGTAAGAAAAAATTCTTGACTCAAAGCCGGGGCTTGGAGACCCATCCTAGACCTAAGGGTGCTCAACAAGTTTCTAACCTTTCGTATGGTAACTCTACAGCAAGTTCTCTCTCAGCTTCAATGGGGGGGGGCGGGGTGTGTGTTTCCTAGTGTGCCTCGATCTCGGATGCTTACTTCCACATCCTTATTAACCCATCACACTGGCACTAACTTTGTTTCGTGGTGGCAGGAGAGCACTATCAGTTTAGGGCGCGTCCCTTCGTGCTAGGATCAGCCCCGCAGGTTTTCACCAAATGCTTTGCACCAGTGGTGGCTCGCCTGCGGCGGAGAGGGTTCCACGTCTACCCATACTTGGACGGACGACTGGTTAATAAGAGCCCCCTCCTACTCGCTGGCAGAATCCAACACCGCTGTCGCTGCCTTCAGCAACTGGGATTCTCAATGAACTTCCTGATTTCTCAGCTAACCGGCTCTCAGACGGCACTGTACCTCGGAGCACAGTTGGACACCAGCGCTCGCAGATCCAGACCCTCGGACGAGAGAACAGCTCTGCTGAAGGTGCATTGCCTCAGCAAAACCTGGTCGACCTCAGCCCACAGCTACACGTCTCTGATGGGGATGCTGTCTTCATGCAACCCATTGGTTACCAACTGCAGACTAAGCATGAGGCGAGTGCAGGAATTCCTGGATACCAGATGGATCCAAGCTTCAGGATCCTTGGAGGACCGCATCACGCTGACACCAGCATTAAGGAAGGGCCTGCACTGGTGGTCAGAGAACACATCCTGCAATGTGCCCCTTTCAGGCTTCCGAACCATCAGATCACTAACGGATGCTTCCCTGGAAGGCTGGGGAGCCGCCTGCCAGGACCAGCACAACAGAAGTTTGTGGTCAGTCAGAGAAGACCCAGCACATCAACTTGCTAGAGCTACGAGCAATATTCTGGGCACTGAAATCTTTCCTTCCCCCCTCCTCGGAGGGAAAGTGGTTCAGATCTACATGGACAACACAACTTCCATGTTTTACATCCGCAAGCAAAGGGGGACCAGATCGCCACAGCTTTCCAGGGAGGCCAAAGTGCTCTTGCATTGGGCGATACAACAGAACATGTTTCCATCTACAGGGGATCCACAACATTCTGGCGGACTCCTTCAGCAGGGAGTTGCGCTTTTGTCACGAATGGGAGTTGCACAACGACCAACTTCACCTGTTGCAGAAGTGGGGCACCCCAGAGATCGACATTTTTGCCACACACAACAGCCGTTGCAAGGTTTTTGCCAGCTGGTTTCCTGATCCGGACAGCCTGGGGGATGCCTTTGCATTCCCTTGAGGGAGGAAATTCCTGTATGCTTTCCCCCCCCAATTCCTCTGGTTCCACGAGTCCTACAAACTTTAAAACAGTATCAGTTCAAACTGATATTAGTGGTCCCTGCGTGGCTGAGACAATATTGGTACTCGGAGCTCCTGGCTCTTTCGGCGACAGATCTTGCTACACCTGCACCAGTCGCTTTTGTCCAGGAACCAGGGTACTGTTCTGCACCATGACCCGGCCTCTCTTAATCTGACAGCCTGGCTCCATTGTTCCTTGAATTTGGGTCCATTTCCCTCACGCAGGCTTGCCAGGATGTGTTGGCTAAAGCAAGGGTCCCTGCCACTCTGGCTTGCTACAAGAGCAAGTGGAAGCTTTTCCAGGTTTGGTGCAGAGGGCCTCACCTGCGTCCCTTGTCCATCAAACCAGATGGACTACTACCGTACCTCTTGTCTCTGGCAGTCAGGTTTGTTGCACTCCTCCATTAAAGTGCAAAGCCTTTCCTTTGGTCCCATCGGCTAGTGAAAGTTTCTACAAGGTTTGATCACCTGAGCTGGAGTTTGGGAGGCAAGAGGCTGGGGAGCATGCTGATGTCTCATACAGAAAGCTCATGTCCAAGGTAGTGGACTGCATGGGGTGGAGTAGGCCTCCGTTGCCTTTCAAACAGGATGATCTGACCGACATCCTGGATAAGGATCCTCGGTCAGATTCTATATTACCTTTTTACATTGCTCTGCAAAAAAGGGTGGCAACGAATTGGGAAACACCAGAAACCAATCCGGCTGTGAATTAAAACTTGACCAAGAAGTACCGCCCTTCCAGTAGTGACCCAGACTACCTGTTTAAACACCCGACTCTAGGGTCTGGTGATACAGGCAGCCACTGCAACTTCTAAGCAAGCGGCTTAGCCTACCATCCCTCCAGATAGGGATGACAAAAGAGTAGATGGAAGGGCAAGTAAGATATTTTCTGCAGGGAGTATGGCGCTCAAATCCACCAACTCCACACGTGCCCTTGCAAAATGCACATTCACTCTATGGGACTGCATTTCCATGGCGGCAGAGCACATTCTCAAAGGGGGTGAAGGAGACTGGTTCTTATCCATATTTGGAGACTGCAAAGAAGCCATGTGTGAGTCTCTTCAGTCAGGTTTGGATTCTGCTGACCGCATCAGCAGAGCCATGGCTACTAGCGTTATGCGCAGATTTACGTGGCTGAAGTCTGGTTTTGCAATGGATGTGCAATCCAGGGTCCTCATGCCCTTTGACGGGTCTAATCTTTTTGGTAACAAGGCTGACTAGAGCCTTGAGAATTTGCAGACCTCAAAGTTGGCAGCCAATTCTTAAGGTGTTGCTATTAGGCAACCTCAGCCTTTTCAACCTATTGGACCGCCTTGGAGGGGTAGATTTTTTTTCGCTACTGCTCGGCTGGAAGGGTGAGCCGAATGGCTGGTCAAAGGGGCCAAAGCACATTCCCTTGTGGTGGATGAGGGAGGGGTGCGGCGCCAACTCAAGCAAGGGCATCTTTACCATCTGCCACTGCATCAGCCACCTCAAAACCTCTGAGGTCTTGAGTAACAGTTCACCAGTGTGGGGCAGACTGTCTCAGCATCTAGAAGAATGGCAACACATTACTTCAGAATCTTTGGCCTTGGAAACCATAGCCCACGGTTACCTCTCTGATGAATCCGCCAGGGAACCACTGAGGGTTCCAGATCGGCTCCTTGTGCAGGAAATTTTAACCCTGCCAGAGAAAGGCGCTATAGAATAGGTGCCTGTAGCGGAGAGGAACAAGGGATGGTATTCCCCTTATTTCCTAATACCCAAAAAGGATGGAGGACTGAGACCCATGGTCACACTTTCTCAGATCCTTCAGGCCCTCCACCTCCAGGATTGGATGGTGCCATTGGACCTTTAGGATGTATTTTCATGTGCCCATACATCTCAAGCACAGAAAATACCTGAGATTCGCAGTTGTTGGTTCTCAATATTAATTTTGAGTTCTGCCGTTCAGCCTGACCTCCGCCCGAGGGGTTTCACCAAACCGATGGCGGTAGTGGCAGCAAGTCTCAGGAGAGGGGGGAATTTACGTCTACGCCCACCGGATGATTGGCTGATCAGGGCGTGATCTCCCAAATAAGTCCTGGATCATCTCAGCGTCGCCTGCCACTACCTTCAGACTGGGCTTCACCCTCGATTACAAGAAGTCTATTATGACACCTTCTCAAACTCCAGTTAATCTCAGCTGTTCTAGATACATCCTTGGCAAAGAGCTTGCCACCCGATTTTTTTAATTTATTTTTTATTTTTAATTTTTTTGAGGTTGCTCAGCCTCATAGCATCCTGCATCTTTCTGGTGACAGAGACCCACCTGAGAAAGAGATCCCTTCAATGTACTCTCAGAACTCAATGGTCCCAGTTCTCAGGAAAGATGTCGGACCTACTTCAGGTTCCAAGCAGGGTCGCACAAGGTGTGGTGGGCCTGCGAGGACAACATTCTGAAGGGAGAACCTTTTTGGCAACCATGGCCGGAGATAACAGTAGTGACTGATGCCTCTCACAGGTTAGGGAGCCCACACCAACGATCTGACAGCGGTCTTTGGTCTCCATCGGAGTCCAAACTATATATTAATCTTTTGGCGCTGAGGGCAATTAGACTAGTGCTGAAGGCCTTACTGCCCTCTGTACAGGGAAAGAATGTTCTGATAATGACAGACAATACAGTGGCCATGTACTGCCTCAACAAGAGAGGTGGTGTTGGGTCACTACCATTGTGCAGAGGCAATGCTGCTCTGGTACTTGACAATTCAAGAAGGAATCTACCTATTAGCAGTACACCTAGCCGGAGAGGAGAACACAGGTGCGGATGCTCTGAGCATGCAGAGCAGTCCCCCACAAGTGGAAAATAGCTCAGGAAGTCCTTCAAGAGTTCTTCACCCTTTGGGGAACCCCTCAAGTGGATCTGTTTGCGACCAGTGTCAACCGGAAGTGCGAACTCTACTGCTCCAGGGAATATCCCCCAAGAGGAGCTCTAGGAGGTGCGTTCGTGGTGGATTGTGAATTTCCACTCCTGTATGCGTTTCCGCCTGTCTCCGTCATTCCTCACGTGATCAGGAAGTTGATAACGTTTGGGAAACGCATGATACTTATTGCCACTGGTTGTGCCAGGAGGATGTGGTACCTGGACCTTCTGGACATGTCCATCTATCCTCCAATGCATCTTCCACAAAGAGAGGACCACCTCTTGCGAGAGGAGGGTTGGGTTCTTCATCCACTGGTCAGAACACTCAACTTAAAATACTTTTTTTTTCTTTTTTTTTTTTATTAGTTTCCACAACAATTCACAAACATTGCACCCCAACATAGTGCATGGAAAAGCCAAAAAAACATAATCCTAAACCATCCACACAATTACTAGCCCATTCCCCCCCTCCCCCCCCACACTCCTCCCAGAGTCTCGCGATCCACAACGGTCTGTGTTCTAGCCAGTGCCTGTTGCCCCCTTCCTCGTGATCTAGGGAGCTGTTTGTTTTTAGTTCTTCTGGACTCGGGCTAGTTAGTGATGCCACCAAGTGCAACCAGGCTGTCGGCGACACCGCTTCCTCCTCCCATCCCCCTACACACTGCTTCTCTCCAGGCCACTGTTTCTGCGTCTGCCCATTTCAAGAGATCCTGCCACCAGATTTCCACACTTGGTCTCTCTCTTACCTTCCATCCCATCGCTATTCTGCACTTCGCTAGAATATAAGCCAAATCTTTGAGTTTGCTCACGTGCTTAAGTTTGCATGGTCTTGTAAATCCCCCCCTCACCTCCCCCACCATGCACGCCCATAGAGAATGCACTTCTAATCTGATCCCTTTGTCAGCCAGCCGGTTTGCCACCTCCCCCTGTATTTCGCTATTTCTGGGCACGCCCAGAACATGTGTACCATCCCAGGATCCTCCTCCCCGCATTTCGGACATTTCTGCGCGGCTGCATTCGCGAACTTGGCAATTTTCTTGGGGGTCATGTATGCCCTGTGGGGAATATATAGCTGAATCTGTTGTAATCTAACATTCCTTGATACTTTCTTGTGATACCTTTGCATCCTTGCCCATAGTCCATCATTTATATTCTCTTCCCCCCCTTCCCAGTCACTCCTTATCTGGACCACCTCTTTGCCAACCTTAGACATCAATATTTCATAAATTCGGGAGATCTCATGGCTGCCTTCTGACACTGCCTGAAATGTTTCTACGGCTGCGTCTGGCTGCTGAGCCAGCTCTATCTCAGACCATGCGTTCTTCACGAACTTCATCAGCCTAGCATATGTGATATATTGCCCGCTGTGTAAGCCTGTGTCTCTACTCAGCGCATCAAACTCCATCGTCTCCCCCTCCTGCCATACATCTCCTAAAGTTGTTACTCGCCCTGGATTCCAATATTCCCTGATGATCGTGCTCAACTGTTCATCAACACCTTTCAGTGTCACAGGGGGACCTGTGGGGAGCACGGCAGCGGGCACCCCATCGTTCTGCAGGCTCTCTGCCAGATCTTCCTTCCCAAGACCAACAGTGCCACCCTCTTCCCCTTTGGTGGGTCGGCTACCCATATCCACTCGTTCAAAAAATAAGGCGCGCAGTCCGACTTTAGCAATCTGGTCTCCGGTGTGGTGTCCTCAGATAGCCATCTTGCCACGTATTGCAGCTTGCTAGCCAAGTAATACACCTCGAAATTGGGCAGTCTAATCCCTGCTTGGTCATTCCATAGGGCTGTTCTATTCCTGGAGTTGTGCCAGATAAACCCCCTACATATGCTCTGCATTTTGGTGAAAAAGCGTTTGGGAATCATAAATGGAACATATGCGAAATTATGCAGCAGCCTCAATAGTACTACCATCTTGAGCAGTGCCACCCTTCCCATCATGGATGGGGGCAGCTGCGCCCAAAATTCTACACTTCGTTCTATCCCCTTTACTGCTTGTTCAGTGTTTTTGTGCTCGTTCTCTGTTGATACACATCCACCCCCCCCGATATCGAAAGGTGTCTGTGGCCCACCCGATCTGCAGAACACTCGAGCTTCACGCCTGGTTTATGAAAGGCTGAGATACGAGGATTGGGACCTCCCGGATGACATAAGGAGATTTTGCTTTTGGCCAGAAGGCTTGCAACAAAGTCTTTGTACCATTGCTGTTGCAATAAATTCTGCAACTGGTGCAGAGAAAAGAATGTAGATCCTTTTCTGCGTAAAACACCAGATGTTTTATCTTTTCTACTATCTTTAGCCAATCTGTGGGTCCAGATTGGTACTATTAAAGGCCATTTGGCGTCACTGTCCATCTTGAAGTGCTCGTCGGAGGAATGTTTATACTTCAAAATTCCACTGGCGACACAATTCCTAAAGGTGCTCACCAATGTGCTCCACTTTCTCCTTTCCAGGTTCCAGTTGGGACCTTAATATGGTTCTAAAATTCCTAATGTGTGCACCGTTTGAACCCTTACACTCATGTCCTTTTAATGTTAACTTTTAAAACCATTCTATTGGTAGCTCTAACTTCAGCCGGTTGAGTGAGTGAGTTGCAGGCACTTTTGTCCTAGCCACCCTTTACTATCTTTCATAAGGTTAGGGTTGTTCTAAGGGTTAAACCTTCATTTTTACCCAATCATTTCTGATTTCCACGTAGGACTGAAAATTGCTTTACCTTTGTTCTATGCCCCAACTCAAGGAGGAAAGGTAACATAGGTTGGACCCTCGCAGAGCTTTAAGCTTTTATATATCTAGATGGTCAAAATTCTGCATTGATCAACTTTTCATTGGCTATAGAGGCCACAAACTGGTGCAGGCTGTTACTAAACCGACCTTATCCAGATGGATCATTCTGGCGCTCTCAATGTTAGACAGGCAGGGAAGAGGATCCTCTACAGCCCTGCAAAGGGGTTTACTGATAAGTATTTGTGAAGCAGCAATGTGGTCTACTATTTTTTTTTCATTTTATTTTTAAATGTTTTTATTGGCATTTATAGGTATACCAGAAACAGTTGCGCAAAAGATACGCGTCATATCAGCTGTAGCATGTCTTATTTGCCAAGTAAACTGCAAAGAACAGAAAAAACACACAAAAAAAGAGAAAAAAGAAAGAGAAAAAACAACAAACAGAAAAACAGTGGTAACTACTTTGACTGTCCTCTTCCTTCTGCCTTGCAGTTCTTCATTCTTCTTACTTCAAGCCCAGAGCCCAACACCTTCGCTCTTCATTGCCTTCACACGGGGGGTGGCTTGAGGGAGTGCCCAGGCCCGCCGTCCTGGTCAGTGCATCAAGCTTACAGTCTGTGCCAGAAGAGTCAATTCAAGGGGGTTTGTAACTTGTGGAGAAGATCATCTCTCATAAGGGCCCTCCAAGACTCCAGTGTGGTGCTCCCTTCTCCGCCCCGGTTGTTCCCTTCCTCCCAGGCTCTTTTTCAGCCGCGGACCATCTCTCCAGTTCCCTGATCCATGGTTCAAACCTGGGGGCAGCTGGCGACTTCCAGGCCATAACGATCGTTCGCTTCACTAGTATACACGCCATGTCCATGAGTTTCACTAAGTGCCTGACTTTGCTCAGTCTCGGGTGAGTGCCCAACAGGCACTCTTTGGGTGTCCATTCGTATATTTCCATTCCCGCTTTCCTGCAGGTCTGCTCAGCAGTGTGCCAGAGTTTGTGATTTGGGGCAGGCCCAAAACATATGGATCATGTCAGCATGTTCGGAGGGGCACCATGGGCAAGTCGGGGAGACTTTATCATTAAAAGCGGCTATCCTGTGCGGGGTCATGTAAGTCCTATAAAGGACATTCAGCTGAAGCAGCCTAAACCTGGCGTTCCGTGACACCTCCTTCGGATACAGCAGGGCTCTTGCCCATTCACCATCCGTGATTTCAGTCCCCAGATCAGTCTCCCACTTCTTTCAGGCGCGCACTTCTCGGGTTAGGCCTGTCGTTTATTCGTGTATAGAGCCTCGATGTCGGTTTCCAGCCGTCGCCAAGGTTGTACATTTCCTGCACAAGAGGGTGCGTTTCTGGCTCCTCAGGCCAAGTGTTCCAATTTATCTTGGCTACGTGCTTCACCCTTTGGTACCATAGAAATTGTCCTGTGGCAAGCCCATCCTTCAATTGTAATGAATCAAAGTCTTTGAACAGCCCCTCGTCGAACATGTCTCCCCATGTATAGAGGCCACAGTTCTCCCAGCTCCTCATCGTTGGTAAGTCAGTGGGGATTTTGCATACGTCTGCAAGCTTGGGGATATCCGGTGCATATAAGTGTTGCAGTCCAAGCAATGATCTGACCTTGTTCCAGATTTGTCTCCCCAGCTTTACTATCATGCGTGGGTCAGGGGGCCCTATTTGAGTGCTCCATATTACCTCTTTGGGATGCATAGGTGTGATTAGTTGTCGGAGGAGGCCTGTCTCAGCAGTGGGTTCATCCAGTAGCCACTTAGCGACATGCGATAGTTGTGCTGCTAAATAGTACCTCTGGAACTCAGGCAGTTGAATGCCACCCTCGGCATATGGGAGCGTAAGGGTGTTCAATGTAAGTTTGTTGTCTGGCCCGGCCCCAAAGGAAGTCTCTGAATAGGGATTCCAGTTTCCTGAAGAAGGACGGGGGTATGTAGTATGTTATGTTGGTAAAGTAATAGAGGAATCTCGGTAGTATAATCATTTTGGAGATTGCAGCTCTGCCCATCACTGAGAGCGGTAACTTCGACCAGAATTTGATAGACCTGCGCACTCCGCGCATTGCTGCCTCCGTGTTACACTCATGAGTGGAGGCTGGGGTGTGCATAATGGTGAGACCAAGATAGCGGAAGGCTTCCGGCTACCATTGAATCCCGATCTCGGGTAGTTCCTCTGTACCCTTCCCTTTAAGCCCAGCCAGGGGGGAAGGGGCAAGATTTCTGTCTGCTGAATTTTATCCCCGAATATTTCGCAAAATTATCAAGGATGTCTAGTGCGGTTGGTGCATTCAGTTGGGGGTCTCGCAGATATAAAAGGACATCGTCAGCGTACAAGGAAATTATGTTATCTACCCCATTAATGTGGATGCCAGCGTCAAAGAGCTGCCTCCTGAAATAGATTGCCACTGGTTCCAGGCCAAGGATATACAGCATTGGTGACAGTGGGCACCCTTGTCTGGTTCCCCTTTGGATAGCCCAAGCCCCCGACACCATGCCTCCTGTCTTCACTCTCGCCACTGGGTTGTTGTAGAGCACTCTAACCCATCGGATGAAATGCTCACCAAGTCCAAACTCCCTCAGGGTCTCAATCAGCCATTCCCAAAATATTGAATCGAAAGCCTTTATGGCATCTAGCGAAAGTACTGCCAGGTTGTCATTGTACTCAGCTGTTTGAGCCATTATGTGTTGGAGCCTTCTCAGGTTGGGCCGTTGTGTTGCGTCCTGGGACAAAACCATTCTGGTCCTCGTGTATCAGGGATCCTATCACCCTAGAGAGCCTCTAAGCTAATATCGTTGTCAATATTTTACTATCATAGTTTAACATCGCTAGGGGGCGATATGAGTCACACTCGTCGGCTGGTTTGCCTGGTTTGAGTATTGGTACTATGAGGGTCTCTCGCATACTACTCGGTAGCGTCCCGGTCTCATATGCCCCCACGTATACTCCGTGCAGCATGGGAGCAAGGACCTCCTCATAGGCCTTGTAAAATTCTGGAGTTAGGCCATCTGTCCCAGGGGTCGTGGAAAGGGATCTGATCGCCTCTGAAATGTCCTCAATAGTGATGGCCTCTCCCAGCATATTTCGTTGCTCAGTTTAGGCAGTTCACCTTCGGCCAGGGTATCTCTGATGTCTGATTCAGGGATTTGGTCTCTGTGGGCATATAGTTCGGCATAAAAGTTTGAAAAGACATTGTTTATTGCTTGCTGTGACCTGTGAGTTATACCGTCTTTATCCTTGATCTCTTTGCGGGCCTACCTCGGGTGCTCCCTCCTGCATAGCCAGGCAAGTATCCTGCCTGGTTTATCTGCCTCCTTGTGTGCCTTAAGGGTTCTCGCAGAGAAGTCGAATTTGGACAGCCTCTCCCATGCGATTCTGCACTCTTCTCTGATCTCCTTCAGTCTGGTTTCCTTCTCATTGGTAGGTGGAGATTGTTCTCTAGGTGTCTGATCTCCCCCTCCTTTGACTCCAGCTCCTTTCTCAGTTGTCTCCTGATCCCTCCTGCTTCAGCTATTATCTCGCCCCTAGTTACCACCTTCATGGCATCCCATAGTGTGCTCCATTTCTCAACTGATCCCTTGTTGATATTTATGTATTCTTCCAGCTTTTCACCCAGGGCATCCTTGAATGCGGGGTCCGTTAAAGTGTCTATCGGCATGCGCCACATCGGGATAGGTGGTCTAGGGCCCCTAAGGCAGAGCTGTATTAGCAGCGGGGAGTGATCCGATATTGACCTGCCCAGGTAGCACGCAGATTCGACTTGCGAAGTTAGCCCACTGTCGATGAAAAAAAGATCTATCCTGGTATGCAGGTCGTGGGGGGCCGAGTAAAATGAGTAGGACCTATCGGTGGGGTGTAAATCTCTCCAGACGTCGACTAAGTGCAAGTCCTCGATCGCGCTGCAAAGTGCCCGAGGGGCGGGGGTGTTGAGGATACGTGGCGCGGTGGATCTGTCCATTTCTTCATTCAACACGCAGTTGAAATCTCCCCCCCCATAAAATGATGTCCTCCCTGTGGTATGTGATTATGGCACATAGCTTCTTGAGATGAGAAGGGATACCGTGTTGGGGGAATTATGAGTTCACTATGCACAGCCGAGAGTTCTCCAGAATGCCCCATATGATCACATATCTACCTTCTTTATCCGCTTCCACACCCATCAGGTGAAATGGTGTACCTGGGCTCACCCATGTGTATACACCGCGTGCGTACTTCGAGTAGGATGCACCGCCGCCCTGCCCCCCCCCCCAGTAATCTACCAGTTTGTCCGTAGTGTCCGTTGAGGTGTTTCCTGCAGGAGGGCGATTGATACTTTCTTCCTCTTCAGGTACGAATGTATACGGTTTCTTCGTGGGTAGGATCCCATCCCCCTAACATTCCATGTGATTATCTTGGGTTGTGCGGCCATTGTGTGAAATTGCTTTTAGACGTGGTGGACTCCACGTCGTATCTGTGATTCGGCAATGCATTGTCTGGCGTCACATCTCGCTCTGCTTGCTCAGGTTGGTAAGCTCCGAGGTCTGGTCCTGGGTCCGCTTCAATTTGGCTAATGGTCATCAGAAGTAGGGCAGTCTCAACCGTAACATGAAAACAGTAACTATAACTGGTGCACCCAGCCTCTGCCATAAGGATGCAGTGCTCGGGCGCTCTTGCGCTGCCTTTCCCCATCTGGGTTTCTGGCGCAAGTTGGTGCATGTTGGCAACAGGCCTGCACTTGTCTTTAGTGGGTTCGTGGTTTGTGCACATGTGGAGGAGGCCGCGCGAGCCCAGTAGTCGTTTCGCTTTCTCTTGTCGTAATGTTGCTTCAGTGGTGGTAGTGTACCTCCTCGTTCTAGTGCTCCAGGCAAGGGTCGAGGGGGCCCATGCCGAGACGTCCGTCTACCGCTCATTACTTTCTTCGCCGTGACTCTCGTGGGAGGGTTCCCCGGGGACCTCAGCTAAGTTGTTGTGTTCCATCCACATGTTGGCCGCGGCCGGCGACTCCAGGAATATCGCTCGTCCCTTATAGATCACCTTTAATCTGGAAGGATACAGGAGCATGTACTTTAAGTTCAATTTTCTCATTCGGGCCTTGATTGGGACGAAAGAGTTCCTTGCTCTCTGTACCGACTGTGTGTAATCGGGGTAGATGGTAATTTTAGAGTTACCCCGTTCTATTACACCTCCCTCTCTTGAAAATTTCAGGATGACTTCCCTGTCTCGGAAGTTGAGGACCTTCGCTATGATGGGACGTGGGTAGGAACGCGGAGGGGGTTTCTTCTGGAGCGACCTGTGGGCCCTCTCTATGGCGAAGCCCTGTGAGAGCTTCTCAGCTCCTATTTCCTGCTGTATTAATGATTCTACATAGGTTGTCGGGTCTGTGGTCTCTGTCCCTTCCAGAATGCCGAGTATTCTGATGTTGTTGCGCCTTGCGCGTCCTTCCGCCTCCTCCGACCTGGCCTCCAGGAAACACACCTTTCTCCTAAGGTCTGCCACCTCAGCCTTGAGGTCCGCTGTATCGTCCGACATATCCTTCTGGGAGGATTCTATGATAGTAACGCGTTCCGTCAGATTGCGGGCATCCTGTCTTATGAGCTGGATGTCAGCTTTGACCTCGCCTATTTTCGTGTCTATAAAAGTTCTTAGGGCTGCGATCGCCTCCAGCACCTGGTTGTCCTTGGTGTTTTCCTCTTGGCTGGCCAGTGCTGCTGCGCCTCTCAGCGCAGAGGGGGAGGCATGATGAGGCTTCGATGTCACAAAGGGATCCATCGTGGCGTTTCTAGCTTTACTCCTTGAGGTGGCCATTGCAGGGTCTCCAGGCCCCGTCAAGCGGTGCAGGCGTCCAGTACGCCCCCTCGAGCCAGGGAGCGGCGCGACCCTCTCCAGTTTCTTGCGGTCCCCCTCGCAGGGGTTCAGCGCAGCAACTCTCCTCGGTGGCCCGGCCCTAGTGTTGAGTAGATGGGCTCTCACCGCACCGTTGTCGCAGTTAGTGTCTATCCCAGTCACCACTGCAGGCCAACCCACTGGACGCAGTGCAGAGGGCAGGATCAACCTGCGAGGTTGTGGGGTTGGTGTACCGCTATGAGTGCACAATGGTGTTGTCAAATGCAGGCCGTCCAACCCTGTGCCCAGGGGGGCGGCGTGTCCGGTCGCGCACTGCCAAGTGCGCCCATCAAGTCGGCCCCACCGGGCTCAGTTCATCACACGGGGCTCCAGCGCGCTCCCCAGGGCAGACTCCCTCGCCGCAGTCTGTGATGTGCGCCGGGTGCGGGGAACATGCAGCACTCGCTGCCGTATCGTGTGGTTCCTCCAGCTCCTCACCTCGCTGATCCTGGGAGTGGGGGCACAGCCTTCAGTGAATGCCTCGGGGGAGGCTCCGCGTCTGGTCGCGGCAGGCAGCCCAGGCCGTCGGCGAGCAGATTCCTCCTCAGGGAAGTCCCGGTCCGCAGCAGCTGGACCGAATGCCTCGGCCGTGCACCGATAGTGCACCGTCTCGCTCCCCAGCTGTAGGGGGTGCCCAGCACCAGCCGGTCAGCTCGCCCGGGGTGTAGTTCGGGAGATCACTCTGGGCCGCCCCCCAGATTCTCTGTTGCGCACCTCAGGCTTCGCAGAACGGCTCCGATGGTCAGGCCGCACGCCCAGGCGTCGCCGGCCAGCGGCAGGTGCGTGTGCCCAGCCGGCCACGGGCGTCGCTGCCCAGCAGGTCCTGTGCACGGTCCGGGACCGCTAGGGTGCCGCGGCTGCCATTTTGTGTGCGCTGTCCGGAGCAGAGGGGGAGCCGGGCCGGAGCGTCGCACCAGGCTCCCTCGCTCCGATTTTTTTCAGAATAGGCTGCAAAGCAAAGGTCCTCGCCCCAGCTGCGGCTGGAGCAACGCGTGGAGGTGTAGTAGGGCTCGGAGCGCCAGTTCAGGATCAGACTACTGCGGCTCTGGCGGAGCTCATGGATTCAGCATCCTCACTCCATGGCTGCTTGGCCACGCCCCCAGCAACGTGGTCTACTATTCACACGTTCACAAAACATTACTGCCTGGAATCTTCTCCCTGGTCAGGATGGGAGCTTTGGAAAAGCGGTCCAGCATCCGGTTAACGAAAAACATTTTTAAAAAAAAGAATTATACTTCCTCCACCGTATCAAACACTGCTTTGGGAGTCTATCAAAGATGGGGAATACGTGGGACGAACATCCAGTTGAAGGAACGTTACAAGGGGTAAGTAACTTGTTCTTTTGGTTATTACCAAGGATAAGGTGGTTCTCAAGACACACCCTGGTTTTCCAAACATGCTTTTTAAAGGCCAATGTTAAGCTATCTGCCTTCTTTCATCACGTCAATTTAAGGAAATTGTTCATTGCATATGCTTGATGTGCGCAGAGCAGTCATGTTCTATATGAACAGGACAAAGCCTTTCATTCTTTCTCTTTTGCCACTAGTCAGGAGGGGCTTTACAGTTACCAAGGCAAGCATTGCATGCTAGATTGCACCTAAGCCTTTCCCTTTCACCCCAAAAGTACCTTACAAAAGGAACTAACTCAACACTGGCATTCATAGCAAATGTACCTTTGAACATTTGCGAACACCTGATCGACCTGTGCTCCTAAGGCTCAGGGACTTGTGCACACCACACCACATCATGCTGTGCTTACAAGTCCATTCCGCTTCTCTCTTCCCTGAAGTTGGATATGAAATTGAAGGGGCAGACTCTAGAAAGATCAAATGGCCAAATTGCGCTATGCAGGTGATTGATAGCTTTTCTTAAGTGGTCATGTGGGGTTTCAGCTCCTCTGCTGTCTACCTGTCCCGTGATAATCTGTAGCTATTAACCCCCCTCTCTCCATTGTTATCTGAGTTTACCACATGGAGACACAAAGAAGGGCTAATATGCATATATTACCTTTGGAAGGAACCAGTCCTTTTCAACTACAGGATGCGTCACTTTAAATGTGCTTTTGTTGGACATGTACAGACTACCTTTTAAAAGGCGTTTACTTCTCACTGAACTGTTTTACCCTGCTTTCAACTCTTTGGTGTGGGGCAGGGAGTATGCTTTTGGAATAATGAACTTCAAGAATGCCTCATGTTTTGCTCACTGAATGATCTACCCAGGGAAATTTCCCTTTTAGAGTTTGCATTACGATGCATGTACCACACTGCTGTTTTGAAAGCAGATGAGGGTGGTTACTGAGTGGTATCGCAAGTCCCCATCTTCGGCTGGCCCTAAAATCACCTATGAGTAACCATGAGAATGTACCAATGTAAGCTACTTGCTGCTCTGCATAAAACCAAAGAACATTTTGGGAACATAAGAATGAATACACCTTTTTTAAATGGGACTTAGCCATGATAGTGATTCAAGCCTGCAATCATTCTGAGCACATAATGCACACTGGCATTGCTGCTAATGTCATTAATGATAACCAAACAGAAAAACAACTATAAAGCACAAGTTAAATATATTCATGTGAACACATTCAGTCTTTAAGAGTTGGGTTCTATCTGTCTTGCTTTAACAGGCACATGCTTCCCCCATGTGTTTCTATCCCTGCATATCCATCAATTGATTGTTACTATCACAAGTCACCCATGTACACTCAGGTATGAGGGGAGGGTGGCTGAGGGAGTCCCAGCATCACCCTAGATCACTGGCAGGCTTTGGAGACTGCCGGGCCTCTGTTTTCGGCACACTTAAAGCCCTGCTTCCTTGCTTTAATGACTCTGCCTCATTCTGGTCTGTCACCCAGAACCGTGGGGCGTTAACAATGATGTGAAGACCCCAGGACTCATTCCCTGCTTTCAGAGGTATTTTCCGTGCCATGTAGCCCTTGAACAAGACCGCTACATAGATCACATGTGGATAGTAGCACTTGATGTAAAAAAAAAAAAATGTTCTAACAATGCATGTATTTTGAGGCATCAAGGATTGTATGTGGATTGTGAAATTCCGGTTAATGCTTTCACGGTTTAGTCATAAACTCCTCTCGGAAGCCTAAAGTTATTTGCACAGCAGTCTGCATCAAGTTCACTAAAGTTGGCATGTCGCTCATTCAAACTATTCACATTTTCCAGATGGAAAATCTGCATCAGTGGTTGTGGCTCTGACGCATACAGAATTGATAAAGTAGATGTTTGCATAAATGGTCACAAACTGAGAAATGTTAAGTTGGAGTAATGAGCAAATACCTTTAGCAAACCTGGGTAAAGCTAGAGAACCTACAGTATTTTAAAGTCGGATTGCAGTTAATCTGAAAGGAGTAAAATGGGCTGATTGAGTTTGATGAAATGCTGGATGCTGATGTCCTACTTTAAAACGAGAATGGTTTTATTTTTTTCATTTTTTCATTTTATGGTTAGGCGCAGGGTTTGGTGCACTTAATGGACTAAGGATGGGATTGCAAGATACTCGTAGCATGGCATGGTCCAAACCAAGAAATGTACAGTAAGTGTACTAAAATCTTTTCGTTTTCCATGCTTTTTGATTTACCATCTAATTCTGTTATTGCAAAAGCTTAAAGCTACCAACTTCATAAACATTTAATCCATTGTGCCTGCAGTATCGACCTCATTCTAGCCTGCGCTCAAAACAGAAATTGCAAATTTTGGAAATTACTCGTTGTATATGTCCAGATAGACACAAAACTCTTGAATACGACAACTGTTTTGGTTTACTAAGCCTTCCAGGCCTTGATTTATTATTAGTTGAAAGAAAGTCACTTCAATTTGAATTCAAAGGCTCATTCAAACTTGAGAGAAATAATAAAATTTCTGTTAACCAGCCTTGTCCCTTGTCCCGACACGTGTTTCCCCGCCTATTGTGTAGCGGTTCCTCAGGGGTTTTAATGGCTGAAGGTTCTCACTATATCATACTCATTATTCTCTTGCATAAAGGTTGATAATTAGACATTGCAATCCCAATGGAGCAAAAAAGAAATGGAAAAACAAATGAATAAGAGGCTGTAAATGTTTTCAAATACCATCCATTTTTTGGATCTCCATCTGTACATACAGGATCAAACCATCCATAGTACTTTATTTACAAAGGAAACTGCAGTTAATAGTACTCTACATGCTGCCAGCAATCACCCTCATCATATCATTCGAAATATACCATTTGGTGAACTTCTGAAAATTAAAAGGAACTGCACATCATCAGAGGAATTTAAAAAACATCAAGATATGGCAATTGTAAAATTTAAAAAACGTGGATATAAGTCGAAACACCTCAAGAACATGTTAACTAAAAGTATGGAGAGACCCAGACAACTTCTATTACAGGACAAACAAATAAGACCAACAGAACCAGAGAAATGTAGGTTTATCACGACCTTCAGTACCAACAATCATGTTATCAGAAAGATTTTACAAAGGAATTGGAACATTATAACAAATGATGCAGACCTAAATCTTTTTCTAGAAAAAAAGCCGAATATGGTTTTTCGCAACTGCAACAATCTAAAGAAAATGATAAGTCCATCCTACTTCGACAACAAAAAGTACGAACAATACCAACGGAACCAAATTGCAAATACAACACCATGGCTAACACCACCTTTTAAATGGGGAATTTCAAATGCAACAACTGCCAGATCTGTCCATATATGTGTAACGGCAAGAAAGAATTTGAGCAACCAAATGGGAAAAAAACTGCTATTAAACAACTCATAAACTGCAACAGTCAATTTGTGACGTACGCTATAACATGTTCATGTGATAAAACATACATTGGCAGCACAATTAGAAAATTGAAAATAAGAGTAGGTGAACATCTGCGAGCAATCAAAAACAAGGACATGAAATCTCCGCTTGCTTTTCATTTCCAGCAACACCATGTAGAGGCAGACATAGCCAAAATTAGATGCTATGGCATTGAAAAACTGTCTACCCCAAATAGAGGAGGTAACATGGAAAAACTCCTTCGCAAAAGAGAGGCGTTTTGGATATGGTCAATGGACACAATCCACATGGGTTTAAATGTGGATCAGGAATTACACCATTTCCTGTAAATAATGTTTGTGTTATGAGAAAAATGCTTTGAGTGTCATTTTTGTGCTGCCACCTTTCTTTCTTATTTGCTATGATCTATTTTCCATATTTATTTCTTATGTTTTCTTTACTTCGTTTTTTGTGTATATCTATCACACTTTTGTCTAACCAGACACTAAAATATGTTTTGTTTTTTGAAATTCAACATATATATTATATTATACTGGCATTTAACTAGTATATGGCATCTGGCGTGTATATAACAAATCCTACTTCTGGGAACAAGAACTATGTACCAATATGAATTATGCCTCCTCTCTGAAATCTATCTATTCGCAAACATTTTTTTCCATGATTATCAAATTCTTAGCATATCCAACTTTGTCACGATGAGATCTTCACGGCTTTTACAAATCTAAATTTAGTCATATTTATCTATAACATTTAGTTTCGTACCATAAGGAGGCTTCGGTTTTGGCCTCCGTGTTTATTCATATCTAATTTAGTTAGATACTTTTTAACACAACATACTCTTTAATCGGAATATACCATTGAATACATAGGTGGCCCTGGGTTCTTTCCCAATCCAACATGGCGTCATGTTAGCTGTAGCACGTTGAGAGTTCATGTGATATATGCGTGAGAGTTTTTTCTCACGTGATCCGATCCAAACGCGATAGCGCGAACCACAGTTTGCTCGGCAATCGTACCGCTGGAGTATACGCTGTACACACTACAGGATTTTGGGAATACATAGGTAAGATGCATCCAATCTTTTCAATAGTTACTTGGATAAGCACAATAACTAAACATTTATCTTCCATAAATGGAGATTCTAAAAACGTTTTGTTTCTATTTACCTACATATTTTAGACTTGTTATGGAGACACGTGTCAGAAACGAATTTGAGATTTAAGAAGTAACACATTTTGACTTACAGACTACACATGTAAGTCTATTGACCTTTTTTCGCTCTACCACTTTATTACTTCCAAAAAGCAGCCATGAAGTTCACATCATGATTGTATTTGAAAACATTTACAGCCTCTTATTCATTTGTTTTTCCATTTCTTTTTTGCTCCATTAGTATTGCAATGTCTAATTATCAACCTTTATGCAAGAGAATAATGAGTATGATATAGTGAGAACCTTCAGCCATTAAAACCCCTGAGGAACCGCTACACAATAGGCGGGGAAACGCATGTCGGGACAAGGCTGGTTAACAGAAATTTTATTATTATTTCTCTCAAGTTTGAATGAGCCTTTGAATTCAAATTGAAGTGACTGTCTTTCAACTAATAATAAATCAAGGCCTGGAAGGCTAAGAAAACCAAAACAGTTGTCGTATTCAAGAGTTTTCTGTGTCTATCTGGACATATACAACGAGTAATTTCCAAAATTTGCTATTTCTGTTTTGAGCGCAGGCTAGAATGAGGTCTAGTTTGAAGTAGTACTAATTTTGTTCTCTCTGCAGTCTGAGAGATTTAGACCTATGCCTTGCTGCCTCTACACGCACATTAAGTTCAACTCTAGAGTAGCGCCGGAATCAGCTGAAGACTGTGCTTTGTCTGTTTTGTGCCTGCAGTATCGAGATCACCAACTTGGTCAACATTTTTGTTGCATGCCATGTGCTTTAATTATAAACTGTCTAATGCAGCAATCTTACAATATTCCCTTTTAGCAGCAAAGCGTTATAGAACTGAAAAAATGTATGTGGACCGGGAGCATAGCTTGGAGGTAATGCATTTGTCTTGGAAGCAAGAAAACGCACACCAACACACGGTTTGAATCCCGGTCCCGTGTTCGAAGACCGTTCTCCGGTATTAATCGTGTATTAAAAACATTTAATGTGAATGGACATTCCAAATGCAGGATTAGGTGTCCATATGTTCCTCAGCGCCCTGCCTCTTGGATGGACAATCCTTAGACGGAATGGACACTGACATTTTCTGGTCTTATTTGTTCAGATTTTCCGTCCGAGTTCTGATCAGTACAGTCTGTTTTGAATATTTGGAGGATGGTTTAAGATAATCCTAGTGCAGTGATGGTGTTTATTCTGCTACATTCAGCATACTTGATTGCCAAGTGGTTATGCAAGAGCATGTACTACATGGTTTATTTTTCCTGTCGGGGCTCATGCAGAGCGTAATGGCTACCACTTCCAAGATGCTGAGACGAATCTCGACAATTTGTCTCTTCTCAGGGGGGAAGCCACCCCCCTTTGAGGCTAGGGAGGTGAATCCACTAAGCAAGATGCTCCCTCTGTTTTGGGGAAAGCAGGACTTCACTAGTAGGGACTCTTCTCTAGGGGTATGCTTCTGTTTTGCATCCCACAAATACTGATATTGCTTTTACATTGTTGGCTCAAGGTAATACTGGCATTTCCTTGAACTCGGCAAATGACAAAGCAATACACCCCATTGAAGTATGGCAGTGAGAATAAAGGGACAATACCTTTAATGGAGAGGGAATGCTACGCAGAAGCGAACCTCTGACATACAAACTTCCTGGAGGGGCAGAGCCAGCGGTAGTGTGGAGAGACTCCGAAATGCCAGAAGGCTGGTGTTGAGAAAGGAGATACAGCTGTGACGGGGACGGAAGGACTGTTACCTGGTGGCGTGACCACACTGCAGCTGTGGTGGGGTCGGGGACCAGGGAAATTATGCAGATGCCAGAACAGACCGGAGGGAATCCTCTACTTCGAATGCGAGGACTGCGTAGACGACAGTCGAGCAGAAGAAAGTGGAAAAGGGTGAATGCCACATCATTGCTAGAACTCCATCCTGTTGGAGTACAAGAGGGTAGCAGGGTTGCCCATGTGGAGGGAGGTGAGCTGAAATCCATTAAGGAACTGACAAAGGAGGGTTACGGGAGTCCTAGTAACCCAAGTATTGAATCTTGGCAAGAAGCCCACACAAATGAAAGGTTAAAGAAACTTGAAGGCCAGAGGGACCCGGAGAGTCCTTGAGAAATAAGCGACATTGGTACAATCATAAGGGGGAAGGTAACTTTGAGGGTTCAATCAACCTCTTCAAGATAAAGAGCCAATAGAGAAAATGGTCATGGTGGTGGAAAAGGAACAAGGGGAACATTTCTCGACTTTAAGATTTTGAGACATTGGACTTGGAGACTTACAAGTGTTTCGGAATAGGCAAATTGAAGAGCTGAGAACACTTCTTTAACTATTTTTGGATGAACAGAAACTTATCTCTGTAGAGACACATGCGACAATTGGCTCTAAATAGCTAAGCTTGAGATACCATTGTTTGGGTGTATATTTCTGTTTTATGACAGTGGTGGGTCCAGATAACGATTGGGCTTGGAGTGAGGACTACTTTTTGATTTTGGCAACAGACGAGCATCCTTAGTTTAGTAGGCAGAGAAAATCCATATCAGCAGTAGGGATAGATGAGCCTTTTCTTATTAATAAACCCCATTGGAATGTCCTCGAGTCTGACTCATTCTTCTGGTTCGCCAAAATGCGCTTTGGCATATTGCAGTGGTCTTCTATGCTTCAACTTGTATCTGTTCCTTCTTGCTCTTTTTGGTGTGCTCTTCAAATCCATTGCCTTGTTTAGAGGCCCTGTTCAAATTTGGTGGATGCTGGGTGGACTGCAGTGTTCTTTAAATTTAGCAGGTGGTTGGTGAGTATATGTGGATAACCTGGATGAAATTAAACCCAAAGAAAACTAAGATTCAGGTTCAGAGCAGTGGTCCTAAATTAAACCTTTTTTGAAAGTAATCTGGTTAAAGGCATTTGCTCGGCATCCACTGTAAGACTGAAGTTGCATCCTAGCTTAATGACACAACGCCATCTTTAATCGAGGGGTCGCACACAATTTCAACAGCTGAACAACTTGAATCAAGGAAATCCAGTCATATTGAGTAGACGCAGGTGAGATCAGTGCTGGCAACCTATAATTTTAACTTTTCATAGCTTAATCTCATGACAGCACAAGCTCTTATCCTATCCAGGAGCCTCTCGTTTTTACCGTTGAAGTGCACGAACATTGGTCAAATGCAAATTGAACTCAGGAAATTCTTCAGAAAGGATAGACTTGGGGCATTCTTCAATGATGAGAACTGGAGGAACAACATTCTATCATTAAATTCTGACATCTTCTTTTATCATGTTAGGAATGATTCTATACTCTGGCCTGGTGGACAGATGTATAGAAGGCCAACCTATATTGTGACAGGGACAACTCTGGGAGCTTTAGCCAAACCAGTTCAATGCAGCAGTGACCAGAGGTGTAGGCTTAAGAGGTGGTGAGCTTGTGAAGGGTCCACAGGGAGTACACAAAATGGCAATCCCAAATTAGACAGTATGTATTCAAATAGTTATTTATGGCCAAACATCACTATGAAAAATGACTACTAACAGGTAGAAGTATCAAATAACACTAATAGATTACATAGTTAGTCACTATAGTAGGGCATAATACAAATCAAACCCCTGTAAAAGAAAAAGTACAGATTAGTTTATGCCCTACCGGTCCAGAGAAAATGAACCCTTGCCCATACGTCCCGTCCCCTTGCCTCCATACTTGTGGGACATTCCGTCCTTTGGGACGGGACCGGATCACTTTTGTTAAAAAGCACCATAAATTGATTTTTTTTCCTTTATTTTTACATTGGGCCACTGCACGTGGCCGTAACCCCACCCCCCTGTGCTCCGCCCGGCGCATCGCCCTTCAGTCCTTTTCTCTGCGCAGTCGGGGACAGTGCACAAGCATCACCAGGATTATTATTTTTTTATTCCCTTTGTCCTTCCTGCTCTGGTTCCACGGTCATCTTGTTCTCCGTCTACGCCGGAGCGTCTGGGAGTCATGCCCTGTTAATCTTGCGAACGCAGTTTTGCGAGTGCAGATCCCCACGCTCTTTGCCTGGAGTGTCTAGGCCCGGAACACCGTTGGGACTCATGCTTCTATTGCGACTCCCTTTCCATCCGGGCACTCCATTGTCATCTTGTCAGGTGGGGGGAGGTATTTCAACACGTTCCACCACCAGATTTGCAGCTCTTAATCGACGAAAAAAAGAAATGTTCGCCGATTGCTTTGCTTTTTAGGGCACCCCGACCAGGGGACTCTTTCCTGGGGTCTTCCAGGACCAGGAGGGGCTCAAGTAGCTCTTCTACCAGGGATATCCCCGAGGTATCCCGCAAGGGGCCTAATAGGAGCACCAGAGCTTCTCTGAGGGTTCCCGCAATGGGCCTGCCAAAACCGGATCTTCTTCCAAGGTTCCCCGTTTGGGGCTAAAGTTGGCCCAGTTCTTCTTTGCCTCTGGGTACTGGGGTTCGCCCTGAGGCTTCTGCATCTGGATCTTCCCAAAACAGAGTCTCGGCTCGAGGCCCCTCTTGAGGGGAGCTAAACGTACCGGGTCCAACCCGAGGTTTCCCTTCTTGTGGCTAAATCGAATAGCAGCAGAATTGAGGGATCCTCTTTGAGGGTGCTGGCGGTGAGGTATATCCCTCAGCCTACCCACGCTCACAGGCGTGGCAATACCAGTTCTGTCGAGGGGGGCGAAGAAGGCGGTCACGCACCACCGGCCTTCGAGTACCGGCTCTGCCGAGCTTCCTCCACTTGAGGCTAATTCTGGGGCAGTCCCTAAGGTGTCCAGTAAACACCCTAGATCTGCTGAGGTTCCTTGCTTCGTGGCTAAAATGTCACATAAGGCCCCTGACTCTCCTGAGGAGACCATTCTCACTTTCTCCTGTGACAGTTCACCTCGGGTGTCGACAAAATGGCAGCCCAACCTCTGCGGACCACAGTGCCCATTTTGACTACCTCTTAAACCAACGTTCACTAGGGCTGGTACTGGGGGGGGAGAGGGCCTCTTTTTGGGGCAGAGCAGCCTTTTCCACGCTATGTGGATAACCAGAACCTGTTCCGCCCTCCAATGGATTGGTGTGCTCAGGCACCACTGCATCATACAGTCTCGCTCCCTCTTGCATCTGCACTCATGGTCTATGTTTGCCCAATTGATGGAGGTCCATCCTGGCAACCATCCTCATTGCATTCATGGGGGTATGCCCTTCCGAGCGGCCTCTGCCCACTCCAGCGCCGAGGACTTCGTCCGAGGATGCATATTTTGGGAGATTTCAGACGCTGATGCATTCTAATCCCATGAAGGCCTACTTTAAGGATCTGTTTAGGGAAAGTTTATCGTAGGCCTCCTGTACCGCCTCCTACCACGGCAGATCTTACTCAGGTACTGGTGTTGCCTCCTCCGGCTCCACCTTCAAGTGCCGGATCTCCTCAAGCTTCATACCTCTGAGGACGTACCTTTGTCGGCTTGTACTTTCTCTTCGTCAACGGTGGTGGCAGCAGCAGCAGCTTCCTTCCAGTCCAAGCCGGCCTCTACATCCTCAGCTGCAGCGGCCCAAATCCTTTCCAAGGAGGATAAGCTTCTTGACGCCTTTGGGAAGAAAGTATTTTCCAATTTGGTTCTCCAACTTTGTCGGGCTAACACTGAGCTTATCCTGGTGGCAGCCAATGTCGAGCTATGGAGGGAACTAGTAGACTTCCAGGAATGGATCCCTGCGGATAGGCTTGAGTATTTCAAAGCCGGTTTGTCGGACGCCAGAGTGCTGGCACAGGATCTACTGGAGACTGCGGCAGACCACGTACACACTTCCGCTCGAGGCCGCATGGTCTGGGTCGACCTCTACGGTCAGGCATGGCTCCATGCTACGTTTTCAAAGGAAGTGCAGGACAAGGTGCTTCATCTTCCTTTTGATGGTAAGGAATTGTTCCATTCCTCCACAGATGAGGAACTCACAAAGGCCAAAGCAAGCACTCAAACAGCCACATCTTTATTGGTCCTGGCGAAAACTCCAGCTAAGGTTCCTTATACACAGAGGTCAGGGTCCCAATCTTGGTCCTTCTGGGGTTTTCAGGATCGCTGTACGCGCTGATCTGATGCTCTGGCTGGCGGGCCCCACTGTAACAGCAGCGGCAAGGTGGCCGGTTTTCCCTCTGCCATCAGCCTCCTCTCCTGGGACAGGTAGTCTCCCTGCCGACAAATCATCTAAATTATATTTTTTGTCAGTTGCATGAGACTCCAGTGGGAGGACACATTTCGTCTCATCTGGAGGTGTGGCTGACCATCACAGAAGACTGATGGGTATTGTCAATCGCTATGGCGGGCTTCTGCTTGCCCCTCCCCCATACCCCACTCTTATACCCTCCCTTCCAGCAGACTGGGTCGCCCTCCCTCGGAGCCGAGGTACAGAAATGTCTAGACCTCAGTGCAGCGGCACCTGTTACCCTTGGGGAGCAAGGGGAGGGCTACTACTCCCTTCTATTCAGTGCCCAAACCCAACCAGGCTGGCCTCCATGATCTTTCCAAGTTCAATCTTTCTCTTCCTCAAGAGGAATTCAAGATGATTACAAGATAGTCGTTGCTCTGGAAGGGCGACTGGCTCAGCGTGTTAACCTCTAGGATGCATACATGCACATTCTGACTTGGAGCATCGTAAATATCTGCGGTCCTCTGTGGGAGCAGAACACTTCCAATTTTGGGTTCTCCCTTTTTGTTCTCAGCGCGGCACCTTGTGTCTTTATGAAGATGTCTGTCATTGTTGCATTCCTCAGACTGCAGGGGATGTATACCCATACTTGGAAGATTGGCTCCTGCGCAGTCCTTGCCCACAGAGGTCCTTGACCAATTCTGTGTCGCTCCTTCAGCTCCTGTTCCATCATGGGCTGTCGGTGAATTGGTGGAAATCATCTGACGGTCGCTCAAGACCTGATCTTTCTAGGTTTCCCTTGGATTATGGTCAGTACCAAGGTGTTCCTAATGACGGACAGGATTGCAGACTAGTCGACCACGTGTCTGCTCTTCCTCCAGTCCACGCACATGACTGCCTGGTGGTTCCAAAGACTTCTGTGTCTCATCGCATCTGCTAGGTCTGCCTCTTGCACTTCTGAGGATGAGGCACGCTCAGCTAGCTCTCCGGAGCTGCTGGTCTCAGGCTTCGGATCCGGATTCCAAGATGATTCCAGCTCCATCCTGCATGACAGCAGATCTACCATTGTGGTCCTCTGCCAACAACCTTTCAGTGGGGGCCTCCTTCCAGGAGCCCTGTCCACAAGTAACTGTTACTACAGACTCCTCCCTTCTGGGGTGGAGAGCGACGCTGCGTCACCTTGCAGTATTTGACTTGTGGACGCCTCAGGACAGGCAGATTCATATCCATTACCTGGAACTCCTGGTTGTGTTCCTGGCGCTCAAAGCTTTTCAACCGTCTATCACCAACAGGGTAGTCTATATTCGCACTGACAATTCTGTGGCAATGTTTTACATCAACAAGCATGGCGGCACCAAGTCACCTTTGCTTGTGTATCTTGCCTTACAAATTTGGACTTGGCCATCCAGCACAATGTTTTGCCCAGGCCTTACACTTCCCGGGTCACATCAGTGTGACTGCAGATTCCCTCAGCAGCCAGTTGCGAGTACAAAATGAACAGCAACGTCCAACATTTTACATCAATGGGACACTCCAGAGGTGGACCTCTTTGCAACTTAGAAACTTCCTCTTTGTGTCCACGGATGGGCTCGGAGCGCCTTCCCTCCGTTGCCACTGATTCATCGGTCACTCTGCAAGCTCAGGACCGCATCAAACTGCACTCCCCTGTTCATAGCTCCTTGGTGGCCAGCCATATGCTGATTTTCAGAACTGCAGCCTCTGTCGATTCTTCCCCCAGATTGTTGCTGATACCTGACCTCCTTCACCAGTTGTGGCCCCCCTCCCCTCAATCGTTCACCTTGGTGGCCTGGTGCCGGAGTTCAGATCTTTAGCGCAGTTTAATCTGTCCGAAGCCAATATGCGCATTATCCAAGCGGCCAGGAAACAACCTACGAGGACCCAGTACAGGAGCAAATGGCTCCGTTTTTGCCAGTGGTGTTTAGCTAAACAGCTGGATCCCAGGTATGCTTCGGTCGACACCGTTCTATCCTTTGTCTCACCTGGCAGCTTCTGTCATTCATGTTCTGTCATGGAGGACTTATTTCTCCAGCATGGGGTCTGGCATGGATTCACATGCTCATGAATATATTCCCTGTCGTCAGGCTGGGAATCCTCGGTAAAGAAAAAATCAGTATCAGTTTTGTTTCTGATCTGTCTATCTTAGTAGTAACCAATCACTGGTCTCTGGGTCATACTGCCCCCAGCCAATGACTGCCCTCTCCCTAAGTCCCGCCTCTGGCAGACATCTTCAGAGTTTTACCGCACGCTCAAGTGTTGGGAGTCCTTGTGTTTAGCTCTCGAGCTTTTGCTGCGTTTTCGCGCTTTTTCAAAGAGATTTTCTCATTTTTCGGTCAAATGGAGCCTCAAGCTCCACCGTTTCTACATCAGATCAACGGGTGAGTGAAGTTGAGAGGATGAAGTTTTCGTCGAGTTATGCTTCTTGGAGTCCAGAAGTTTCTGTGGCCTACCCCGGACATGGCCCAGGAAAAAGGAAGCTCGACGCCCGGAAAGCTGTTCAGGGTTTGTCCTGGATGCCAGCTGCAGAATGTGTTCAAAGAGGACGAGCATTCGAAGTGCCTCTACTGCCTTCATGAGGACAAGACTCATGTGGAGAAGGACTGTGTGTTTTGCGGGAACATGTCGGCACGGACCATCAAGGATCGACATCTTCGTCTCCAACTGACTGGAAGGAAAGAGCCCGTCAGGTGAGAAGTCTGAGCGGGCTTCCAAGTCTTGTGAGGGCACCCCGGCGACGGGGGCCCAACAGAAGGCAAAGTACCGCAAGTCCGCGGGCACCGGGAGCGCCGAACAGTTGGGCTCCTCGGCTGCCAGGCAGGGTGCATCCTCCCCAGCACCATCAACCATGAGCCAATGCTCTGGCTCAGGGAAGAGGAAAGCAGAGAACCCGGCGAAGCTTCTGGAGAGGCCTGGTCGGTCTGAGGGGGACCGAGGCGGTGACCCTAAACCCCCCCCAGGTGAAGGCCACAGGCGGTGGTGAAGGCCTTGATTCACCCAGCTAAGGCCTCTATCGAGGAAGTCACGGCGGCCCTGCGGAGGCGACCTCGGGGCCCAGAGTTTCTCTGCCACTGCGGAGGGCAGCCTCTTTCAGGCCCATCGAGAAGACTCCCGTGAAAACCCGCGAAAACCCCGGCGGAAAAAGAGGGGGGAGCCGGTGGCCATTGTGGACACAGATGCAGCCTCCGAGGAGGAACTGGTTGAAGTCTTGGAGGGCCTCAACGAGGGCGTTGAAGAGGCCCAGTCCCACGGGAGGGCTCCCGACGAAGGGTTCGATGAGAGTGACGGCGACGCCGGCGATGTTCCTAGTCAACCGTCGCGCCCGTCGCTTCCGGAGCCGCAGGACAACTCGGCGGCCATTTTGTTGGCAATACAATCCTTATGTTTAGAGATAAGGACGAGATTGCCCCCACCACCGACGGAGGAGCCAGGGCCAGGCCCGTTAGGAAGTCCCCCAAACAAGAGAAGATGGACCCATCTAGCCCCGCCTTTTCAGCCCTCGCGGCCTGCTCAACCTTTGACCACGTCCCGCGTACCTGGGGGAAGACAAGGGAACGGACACGGCCACGACGGGTACAGATGACGACAGCGGTGATGACGGGACGGAGCTCCCATCGCCTCCAGCCCGGGCCTCCCCGCCCAGCGAGATTGGGTTTTTCCACGCTATGATCGCCAGGCCATCTGAGCTTTTTCAGCTCTGCCCCGAAGAGAAGGAAGGTTTCCTGTACCAATGGCGCAAGGCCATGATGAAGACGGTCCTCGCTGTGCCTCTGTTGGATGACATCTGGGACGAAGGTCTCACCCTTCTCAAGAACCAGTCTACCACGCCTGCCAAGAGGGATCGACGCGGCCCTTCGTGCCTTAGGGCGCAACCGAACCCTGACTCGGTCGTCTCAGTGGCGGCCAATAAGAAAGCGGGGTGGGGGGGCATCAGCCTCAACGTTAACTTCCCTGCCGGACGGCGAAGGAAAGAAGCTGGATGCAATGGGACGATGAGTTATCTCGTTGGCGGCAACAACGATTAAGGCGGCCAATGCCCTCGCGATCGTGGCCCGCTACGACAGGGAGTTATGGCACAAGATCGCCCCCCTGTTGGACTTCCTACCGGACGACAAGAGGGCTGAGGCCTTGGAGATCTTGCAGGAAGGTGAGGTGGCGTCGGACCATGCCATAACGGTGGCAACGGACATTGCCGACACCAGTTTCCGCCAGCTAGGCAACGGCTTTTGCCTAAGAGGACGAGGATGGCTCAAGGCGACGGATTTCTGCCGGGACGTACAAGCCAAGGTTTTGGACATGCCGTTTGACGGGAACAACCTGTTTGGGGAAAACAGTGGATGAGTCCCTCCAAGCCATCAAGGCGGACATGGAGACCGCTAAGGCCCTAGGAGTTCTCCAGCAACGAAGGCCGTCCTTTCGGAGCTCCGGAGGCAAGCAGGGTGCCTCCAAGGGATTTGGCGGTGGCTCCTCTACGTACCGCCCAGCGGCCCGCTCCTCGTCGCAGAAAGCCTATAGAGGACGAGGCAAGTCGCGTGGATCCCGCCTGGACCTGCGACGACTGAACAAGTACATCAAGGCACAGAAATTCCGGATGGTCACCCTCCAGCACGTACTGGGACAGCTAGAGGAGAGCGATTTCCTGTCGTCGTTGGATTTGGAGGATGCCTACTTTCACATTCCCATTCTAAAAGGACATCAGAAGTTCCTCAGGTTCGTGGTCCAAAGGCGGCACTACCAGTTCAAGGCCCTCCCATTCGGATTGAAGTCGGCACCCAGGGTTTTCACCAAGTGCCTCGCTCCAGTGGCTGCGCCTGCAGGGGATCCACGTCTTCCCCTACCTGGACAACTGGCTCATCCGCGCAAGGACAAGGGAGCTTGTCGTAGAACACAGTGAAGACCGTCTAGCTGCTCACGGACCTGGGGTTCTCCAACTTCCCCAAGTCCCACCTGGTCCCCTCTCGGGTCGCACTGTTTCTGGGAGCCAAGCTCGACACAGTGGCGCGTCTGGCCTCGCCGTCGGAGGAAAGGACAAAGGCCATCCTAGGCAAGGTGCAGCATCTGCTGGCCATGGACGTGGCCAGGGTGAGGTCCATCAAGTCCCTCCTCGGGATGATGTCCTCTTGCATTTATCTCGTGCGCCTGTGCAGGCTGCGGATGCGCCCTCTACAGGAGTTCCTCGACGCCCACTGGATTCAAGCGACGGGCAGCTTTGAGGACAGGATCCCTCTCAGTGAGACCTTCCAACGAGCGATCCGGTGGTGGGGCTCCCGCGCTCATCTAGCGGCAGGGACAGACATTCAGACCCCGTCCCACCAGGCGACTGATGACGGATGCCTCCCTAGAGGGGTGGGGAGCGCACACCGGAGATCTTCAAGCGAGAGGCCTTTGGCTCCGGTAGGAGAAGCCGCTCCGCATCAACATCCTGGAGCTCCGGGCAGTGTTCTGGGCCCTCGGGTCTTTTCTCCCATCCCCCAAGGGCAAGGTGGTGAGGATCTTCACCGACAACACCACCACGATGTTCTACATCGGAAGCAGGGCGGAACCAGATCCCCAGCCCTATCCAAGGAAGCCCAGGATCTGTGGCATTGGGCCGTTGCCCAAGGGATGTTCCTGGTGCCGTTTCATCTGGCAGGGATAAAAACCATCGCTGACTCACTCAGCAGAGAGCTGCGCTCGTGCCACGAGTGGGAACTACGCCAGGATCAAGTGGACCGACTCTTTCAGCGATGGGGCAAACCCCAGATCGACCTGTTCGCGACGGCCTCCAAGTGCTAAAGGTTTGTCAGCAGGTTTCCCCAACCGAGGAGCATGGGCGATGCTTTCTCATTCCCCTGGGACGGCCTGTTCCTAGATGCGTTCCCTCGGTTGCTGTTTTTGCTCCGACTCATCAACAAGCTCAAGAGGCCCCGGTGCAGGATGATCCTCGTTGCACCGGTGTGGCCGAGGCAGATCTGGTTTCCCGGACTTCCTGGACTTGTCGGCGTCCCTAGCGGTCAAGCTGCCGACGGACGCAGATCTTCTTTCCAGAGAAGGAGGCACCATCCTTCATCACGACCTGGAGTCGCTGAACTTGCAGGCCTGGCTCCTGCAGCACTAGAGTTTGAAGTCAGCCGGGATATCGTACCCTCCAGAGAGGTTCTTGCAAAGGCCAGGGCGTCCTCAACTCTCAAGTGCTACAGACATAAGTGGAAGAGGTTCTCTGTCTGGTGCCGTGCACAGAAGATTAACCCTCTATGAATTACGGCCTCTCAAGTGCTGCTGTACCTACTGTCGCTGGCCAAGGCTGGACTAGCTCACGCTTCCATCAAGATACATCTGGCTGCGATCTCCCGATAAACCAGAACTACGGGACAGGCTCCTTGTGGTCTCATCCGCTGGTGAATGAATTTATGAAGGGACTGTTCCGATCTTTCCCGCCGGTGAATGCTCCTGCCCCGGCGAGGGAACTCAACTTGGTGCTGTCTAGGCTCATGGGGGCGCCATTCGAGCCTCTGCATTCGGCGCCGTTGAAGTTCCTGTTGTGGAAGACCGCTTTCCCGGTGGCCATTACCTGCGCACGGCGAGTGGGAGAGATCCAGGCCCTATCCTGCAAGCCTCCATACTTGACTTTTCACGACACGAGGGTGGTGCTGAGGACGCACCTCTCCTTTATGACCAAGGTGCCGTCTGACTTTCTCCTCAACGAGCCCTTGGTGTTACCTGTTTTCTTCCCTTCGTCGCCAGCTGAGAGGACTTTGCACTCGCTGGATGTGGCTAAAGCGCTGAAGTTCTGCGTGGACCGCACGAAGGGTTTTCGGAAGATGTCACAGCTGTTTGTGAACTTTGGACCTGTGAACAAAGGGAAGGCTCTCTCGAAGGCTTCCTTTTCCAGATGGCTCTCTGGCTGCATCATACACTATCACCGGTTGGCAAACCGACCATTGCCTGGCTGTCCGAGAGCCCATTCAACCAGAGCGATCGCTGCTACCACGGCGTTCTTGTCTGGTATGCCCCTGCTGGACATCTGCAAGGCTGCTACTTGGAGGTCGACGCACACCTTCATGAGACTCTACCGCATCAACCGGGATTCCAGGGAGGAGTCCAGAGTCGGCCAAGCAGTGCTGCGCGACCTGTTCGCCTGAAGGTGGGCCTGGTGGGGAGAGGTAGGAGTTGCTTAATGTTGATTTTATGTAATGCTTAATGTTGAGCCTTTTGCCACCTCCCGTGGTTGTGCATGTGTGTACTGCTATGTATTCTTATATTCATGAGCATGTGAATCCATGCCAGACCCCATGCTGGAGAAGGAACAAGTTACTTACCTGTAACTGTTGTTCTCCAGCATGAGTCTGGCATGGATTCACATGCGAACCCTCCCTACTACCCCTCTGCGGCTCTTCACTTGGTCATACTGCCACTTTACGTGCTACCAAATCTGAAGATGGCTGCCAGAGGCGGGACTTGGGGAGAGGGCAGTCATTGGCTGGGGGCAGTATGACCCAGAGACCAGTGATTGGTTACTACTAAGAAAGACAGATCAGAAACTAAACTGATACTGATTTTTTTCTTTGCCGTGGATTCCCAGCCTGACGACGGGGGAATATATTCATGAGCATGTGAATCCCTGACAGACCCATGCTGGAGAACAGTTACAGGTAAGTAACTTGTTCCTTATCCGCCATTGCGGCCTACCTTTCCACAGACGGCTGTTCTTTTTTCGTTGACTAACCCAGTCATCAAAAGGCATCTTGCGGGACGACTTCATCACTTCCCGCCGGTGCGGATTCCTCATGCCAAATAGGATTCAAATGTGGTCCTCACCGCTTTATGCCATAAGCAGTTTGAACCCATGGCCACTACCGATCTTAACTACCTTTCTTGGAAAGTAGCTTTTCTGATTGCAATAACATCCGCAAGATGAGTAAGCAAGCTCCAAGCATAAGGTTGTGCTTCGCTCTCGTCCTGCCTGCCTTCCTTCCTAAAGTGGTTACTGATTTTCATTTGAACCAGTTTTAGCTCTTTACCAGTCTTTTCCCTGAACCCGGCATCTGAGGCCGAGAGAGTTCTATACAACCTGGACGTCAGGCGAGCCCTCAAGTTTGATCTCAGTAGAACAAGTGAACTCAGAAGCTCCTGTAACAACATTTGGGGAAACCAGCTTCCAAAGCATCCATCCCCCACTGGATAGCATCATTTATTGCTGAGGCCTATAAGATTCAAGGCCTTCAACCACCAAAAGGCATCCATGCGCACCTACTCTGGGGCAAAGCGGCTGCTGTTGTCTTCCAAAAGTATTTCCCTTGGGAATCCATCACCAGGTCGGCTATGTGGGACTCCATCAGCTTTCTGCCAGTATTACTGCTTAGACCTGTGCTCTAGGGCTGATGCCCAATTTGTCCAGGCTGTGCTGAATAACTTCCAGTAAAGGGATTTTCCATCCACCTGTACTACCTATGGTTGCTGCTTGGGAATCTCCCACAAGTATGGAGGAAAGGGGATGGGACATAGGAGTATAACAAAATTACTCACCGTAGCGACTACCTAACTCCTAGTCCATAGCCCCTTTTTCTCCATACGCCTGCCCGCCGTCTCCTCTAAAAAGTATCCTCTATTGTTAAAGGGTCTCGGACCTGGCGATAGAAACGGACTGAAGGGCGATGAACGCTGTGGAGCTCAGGAGGGCGGGGTTATGGCCACTTGCAGTGGCCCCGCGCAAAAATAAAAGGACAAAAATGTATTTATGCTTTTTAACAAAAGTGCTGCGGTCCTGTCCCGAAGGACGGAATATCCCACAAGTATGGAGGAAAAGGGACTTTCGACTAGGAGTAAGGTAGGGGTATGGTAGCCACTACGGTGAGTAACTTTGTTGAACTTCAAAAGTCCTTCCCTAAGTTGTCTTGGGCCTTGTGCCCAAAAGTTCAGGTATAGTTTGGACACAGTTTGTCATGGAGGAAAACATTAAGGTAGTTTCTCTGAGGTCTAGTGAACGGTTCCAAGGGTTGAAGGGCAGTTTTTTCTAACTAACAAGTGTACCCAACTTTCAGAAGACGAGGAAGCAATGCCAAATCTAAAGTATAGGAAAGGTTTTTATAAAAGTTAGAAAAACCTTTAAAGGGAGTTTAGGGGCAGGGAACACTAAAGCCGGAACTGCAGGTCTGGGACTCGCATCCAAATAAGGATAATTAGAAGGGAGTGGAAAGTTCACACAGTACCTTGCAGGTTAGTGAGCCACCTCTGTATGACCCACTACAGCTTGCTTGGAAAGTGCATCCAGGCAACTCTTCTTCATCGTAGCACTTGGTGAGAGGGAACCAGGTCTGCACAGCAGGGTGAGGGACCCACAACAGCTTTAGGAAGTATACATACTATTCTTTTTTTGGCGCAGTACATGGTGGAGGCCCATAGCTGCACACTTGGGTCAAGAACCCACTACAGCTTGGGGAGCGTATCCAGGCTGTTCTTCAGCACAGTATTTGTTGAGCGGAAGCAAAGTATGCCAACCAGGGTCTGGACCCCAGTAATATTGATAAAATCTTGCCAAGACGAGAACTGCCTTTTGTCCAGGGAAAAGGGAGTCTCCTTTGATTTAGCTAGCTTAGCGTGTAAGGGACAGAGTTAGGATTTTGACACTGGATATTGGGGCTTTTGCTTTGGACATTCTGACACTAGTTATTTCAGTTGAGGCAGGGAAATACCTCTCAGGGTGTGAGGTAGGGTGTTCTTTTTCTTTTTACCCTAGAATACATTTTTTTTAATACAAAGCCGTCGGCATCAGTGTTTTCTATCTGTCTTCTGCACTTTTAGACATAATTGTTGGTCCAGCATATAACCCCACAGTACTTTTTAGTGACCTGTAATGTGGTCTCACTGTATACCAAAGTACCTTCAGAAGGTAGCTTTAGATCTTGTTACAGCTAAACTGAATGGTAGACTCCTTGTTCTTTCAGAATTGATCACAAAACTGTTATAAATTACTTTACCTTCGGCAAAGTGATGCACTGGCAGGTGAAATATATGGCAATGGCTGCCCTATTTGCACCTTGTTTAGCTAACCTATACATGGCTGAATTTGAGATTTAAACATTTTTCAAACAGTTTCCAAAAGAAGAGTCCTAATGGAAATGGTTTATCGATGACATTTATCATTGGGAAATGTAATATTGCCACCCTGAACAAGTTTATAATTTGGTTAAACTCTTAACACAAACCAAGTTACCATTTGTTGAGATCATGCTAGTCCTAGGGGAAGGTCAAACTCCATTTATTCTGAAAACGACAGATCGGAAATTCTGTATTGTACCAGCCAACATTGCAAAGCTTGAAGAGATCATCCAGTTTATGGGCAGTTTTTGAGAATCTTGCGCCAATTGTATGTATAAAGAGGACTATATTCATGCAAACCAACTGATGGAAACATTGCAAGCTGAAGGCTACCCCTATAAACTAGTCAAAAGATCCACTAAAAGAACCATTTTCACTCACAACCTTACATGACAAACGTGGGAAACCCAGATGGATTTATTTAATTGGTTTTTATAACATACCCAAGTTCGGTTTCTGAGCGCAGATACAGGATTCGAACCTCTGTTGCTCTGCGTGGTCTTGCTTCCAAGACCAGTGCTTAGCCCCTGTGCTATCCTCAGTTCACTATCCTGCTTATACTACAGTGCGTGTTGCCATGTTTTCCAGTAACTCAATCAAAAAAATCAAACCCTGGATTATACAGTGTGGGTCGTTAAGAAAAACCAGCTGTGATTTTCAAAAAGCAGCTATTTACACATTAAAAAGAGGTATGAATATCTGGGACAATTAGACCATGCCAAGTTCCTAGCTTACACAGATTAATACCATTGCTACCTGTTGGAATTTACAGAAAGCTCCTATTGTGGGCCACTTTCCAAGTCGTAATTGTGCTGCATGTGCATACACACACTTCTACGTACAAGACTCGTTTACTTGGAGGCTGAAATATTTAACACTATAAATGCCATATGTTGTCAATATGCCAAAATCTATATAAGGATGGCCACTAGAGCCATAGCCACTTGGATTATTCAACACTTAGCAGAAATCATTACAAAATGGTGTAAGCACCACTGGTTAAACACTTTTTAGTATTGCATCATACTTGGCAAGATTTAGAATGGAGTATCGTTGATCCACTGCAGGGAAGCCGGCGTGAGATGAGCCAGCCCATCTCTGGGCACTCGTTTGTTCTTTGGCCTATAGACTAGGCCCCCGAAGTGTCCCTCTCCCGCCCGCACCCTCTTCCTGGTCTCTGTCCCCTCCCGACCTGCCCATCCCCGCTCTGATTGGGCCTCGAGCCCTGGTGGAAAGGGTCTAGCGAGCCCTTCATCACTGGTCCTCCCAGCGCAGCCCTCTGCCCATACAGCCCTGTGGCTAAGGGCCCCAAGGCCAAGGGTGGCTCCAACAGAGGCGGCTCCAGGAAGTGTCAGCAGGTGTCCGCAGGGGAAGCCAGTGGCCAGCCGTCAACCAGCAACTACAAGGACCAGTAAGGTAGGGTGGCTTGGGGAGAGGTACAGCTCTACCCTAAAAACCAGACTACTTGGCAAAACAAATTTTATCAATGTGATCACCCCCCGTTGCCCCAAACTGCATTGATGGGCCTCTCTCGCACTATACAGGTGTCTCAAACTTAGCAGGGCCTCTGGGCCCAAATTGCATTGTTATTTAGATCACATTGATGGGCCTCTCTTCCACTATACAGGTGTCTCAAAGTTAGAAGGGCCTCGGTGCCCAGATTGCAGTTTGATTCCCAAATTGCATTGATAGGCCTCTCCCTCACTGTACAGGTGTCTCAAATCTAGCTCACTCTCAAATCTAGCTCACTCGCAAATTTAGCGAACTCTCGTGAGACAGAAGCCACCAGTGAATTACGGTGGAGGGTCACACTGACTAGGGCCTCTCGCATCACAAGGCGAAAGTCCAAGCTGCGCACGTCCAAGCCACTCTCCAACCAGCAGATACCCTTCCCAAACCCACATAGCCTGCTCACCACAGTGAACCACGCTCAGGGATACGGACAGTAAAGAGAGCCACTGGTAACACCCAACTAAATGACCCTTATCACCCCCTTCCCCTCCTAGGACAGCGACTGAACGAGTCGCCAACTTCAGACGGAGCCCAAACTAATAGCAGTTCCTGCCCCCTTCCCCCCCCCCCCCCCTCACCTGCCACTACACCACAAGACAACCAGACCAAAGCAGGACCAACTAGACGTCACCAAACAAAGACTAAACTCTCAATGTTATGCCGCGCAAATGACCCATTCCAAGGAAAAGACCAAGAGAAGAAGGAACAAACACTCCAGAACAGCAACTAAGAACGACAACTATAGAATGGACCCCGACAGACAGAAACACAAATCGAACCAACACTGGGAGAAGAGACAAATCCCTCTACCTAACTCCATACCTCACTGACAACTCGCCACCACAGTAATCCAACCCAACGTTAGAAGCAGCAACATCAAACAACCTAACGCAAGCAATGTTAAATGTTAAAGGTATTTATACCGCGCACCGTCCGCAACGGAATTGGTCCCCAGGCACTCTATTGGATCTGTAAATAAGGTGTGGTGGATTAGTAAGGTGAGGAGGGAGTAGGATAGTAGGAGGAGTGGTGTTCTGTTGGCAGCTTCAACTCGGTATACACCAGATGCTGAGCTTTGGTGCGGGTATTGGATCGGTGTCAGGCCGCGTGTGCTGTTGGTCCGGCTTATGTGTTGTTGCAGTGTTGTGAAGTCCGTGCAGCTTGTTGTGCGAGAGATGTTTGTGTTTTTTGAGTGAGATAAGTATGCAGAGTTTGAGCTTATATTGGTTAGTGGGTTACCTGACCTTTAGCATGCTAACATTTGCAGTTCTGTCCAAGTGTAGCACCTGCTGACCCCCACAACTCTATCTGGGTGTGGGCAAGCCAACATTCAGTCCATCCAGATGCGGTGCAGGCTAGCGTCTAGAAATCTGTCCAGGTGTGGGCATGCTATCATTCACAACCCTGTCTGGATGCTACGCAGGCGGGTGTTCACAATTCCAAGTGTGGCACACGCCAACATTCAATTTTCACCTAGGCGCAGGTTTGCTATCCTTCAATCAGTCCCATCTAGATGCGACGCAGGCCAATGTCCCCAATTCTAAGTGTGGCCTGTGTTAGTCTTCAGGTTTCGCATAGGTGCGGGGCTGCTAACATTCAAGGTCCTATCTAGATGCGATGCAGGCTAATGTTCACAAATCTATCCAGGTGTGGGCATGTTGGCTTTCAGGTTTCACCTAGGTGCGGGCATGCTAACATTCAAGGTCCTATCTAGATGCGATGCAGGCTAATATTCTCAATTCTATCTAAGGGGGGTGGGGGGGGCATGCTAGCATTCAAAGTCCCCTCTAGATGCGACGCAGGCCAATGTCCACAATTCCATCCAAGTGTGGCCATGCTAATGTTCACAATTCTATCTAAATGTGTCTGCCGGTCTGGATATGGTCAGTCTGGTACGTACGAGTGGGTGAGTCACTTGAGGGCTTTCGTCTGGGTCTAAGTATGTGATCATACTCTGGAGCCCTCCTTTTATGGCTATTTTCCGGGATATCTTATGCTCTGTCGAGTGGTTATTTCTTTGGTTTGAGTGTTTGTCCAGATTGAGAGTGGCCGGTATTGGAGTTATTTTCATCGTTGTTTTAATGTCTGCGCTTTCTAGTGTGTCTCAGTTGTGGTTACCCTGTGAAGAGCCATGATTTGAGGAGTTTCCTGAATGCTAGGTGGTTTGTTGTGTTCCGTATATTCTTGGGTAGGTCATTCCAGGTTTTGGATGCCTGGTGGGAGAAAGGATCTTCCGAGTTTTTTTTCTGTTGTAGGGTTTTGGTTCCAGGAATATGTCTGTGCTTGATCTTGGTGTTCTTGTCAGTTGATTTAGGCGTAGTTTGTCGCTTAGGAATTCTGTGCCTTGTTTGTGTATTGCTCTGTGCGTGAGGCACATGGACTTGAACTTTATTCACTGTTTTAGTGGTAGCCAGTGTAGTATTTTTAGCACGGGTGTGATGTGTTATCTTCGGGGCAGCTTGAGGAAGAGTCTGGCTGCTGCATTTTGTATGCGTTGCAGTTTTTTTAGCAGTCGTTCGGGCATGCCCAGGTATAGGCCATTGGCATAGTCTACTCTGGACATGATCAGAGCGATGATGGTAAGTGTTTTGTTGGCGAACAACAGGAACGGTAGGATCCTTTTTGCTGCTCGCAGGAGGAAGAAACCTTTCTTGATTACCGAGTTTACTTGTGGCCCTAGAGTGAGGTTATCCATCAGGACCCCTAGGTTTTTTACAGTTGATGGTTCTGGTGTGGTGCCGAGCTTTCTTGGCCAGGGGATGTAGTTGTCTCCTCCCTTTTTTGAAACAATCTTTATCTGTTTTGCCTGGGTTGATTTTGAGATGGTTGAGGTTCATCCAGTTGAATGTCACGAAGGCAATTCTCTAGTGTGATGTTTTCTTCTGGGGTATCTTGTATGTTGAAGATTATTTGAGTATCGTTGGCGTAGTTGTAGCATGTGAGGCCGTGTTTTTTGGTGAGTTTGATTAATAGGTACATGTAGATGTTGAATAGAAGCGGGGAGAAGGATCAACCTTGTCGTACTCCGCACGTGGAGTCTCTGTGTTTGGATTTAAAATGTTTCAGCCATACTGTTTCTGTTGTGTTAGGAAGGATTTAATCCATAGTACGGCAGTGTCTGTTATCCCTAGTCGTCCTAATTTCTTTGAGGATGGTGTGTTTGACAGTGTCGAAGGCTGCAGACAGATCCAGGAGAATCAGGGCGGTACTGTTGTCCGAGTCTGCTTTTGTTTTTGGGTCGTCACATATTGAGAGGAGAGCTGATTCTGTTCCTCTTATAGGTCTGAAACCAACTTGTGCCTGGTCTAGTAGGCAATGCTCTTCTATGAATTCTTGGGTTATTTGGTAGAGGTATGTTTCTAGCAGTTTGGCTATGTAGGGTATGTTGGAGATGGGTCTATAGTTAGATAAGTCCTCTACATTTCCTGTTGTCTTGGAGTAGCGGCTTGATGTAGGCTGATTTGAAGGCCTGTGGTACTTTACCTGTTCAGATTGAGAGGTTGAGGAGGTTCCTTTGGTATTCCATGGGGGTTCCTTGTTTGAGAATTGTTTTGTATATGTCCGGGGGGGGGGGCGGGCGGGAGTCTTCAGGAGAGCCTGATTTGTTGCTTTGGTTTACCAGTTTGACGAAAGCCTCAACTGATATTTCTGGGAAGTTTCGTAGCTTGTTTGCGTGTTCCTCGTGGATGTCAGTGGGGTTTGAGCTGTGATCGCTTGGTCTGTTTTGTATGGTGTGTTGGATGGAGGTTATTTTGTTTTTGAAGTGGTCTCCGAGGTACTTGCAGAGTTTCATTGATGGAATTGGCGTGTTGCAGCCCGGTGGGTTTTTTATTTAGTTTGATTTTTGAATGGTTCTTTTTGAGCGTTTGGTGCTTTAAAGATTCCGTTGTCGTAATGTTTCCTCTTCGCTTTCTGTATTTCCTTTTTATATGAGCGGATCTGTTGTAGGAATTTCAGTTTGTTTGCGGAGGTGTTGTTGGTCCTCCATTCAGATTCTAGTTTTCGTTTTTTCTTTTCATGGCGTTGAGTAGTGGGGTGAACCACTTTGCTGAGGTTTTCTTAGGTGATGGGGTGAAGGGCTTTTCTTTGGCGATGTCGTCTAGGGTTGTTGCGATACAGGTATGAAGTAGGGCAACTTTTTTGTCTAGATCTGCTTCCTGGTTGATGCTTGTGGTTTGCTCAGTTCTAGGAGTTCGGTTAGGTTGGAGTTTTTTATAGTGCTCCAGTTTCTTTTCATCTTGATGGGTCGTTTTCTTGTAGCTTTTTTGTTGGAGCGGCCGTTGTGATTATGAATGGAATGATGAGGTGGTCTCTCCAAAGTATTTGAATTGGGGGTGCCGTGGTGATGAGATCCTTGTTGGCGAAGATTGCGTCAAGTTTAGTTTAGTTTGTTTATTAATAAAGCGCGTCCGAACCCTCAGCTAGCTGGGTGCATAATCATGTGCACAGCAGAGTTGCATATCGTTACACAAACACCTTAATACACCAGTCAGAGCATACATTAGTCCAGCCTCTGAGTAGTTACATACAAGAATAAAGTATACAGAGAACAGGGTACAAGATAGTTACAGTGGAAAGTGAGGACCGGGTTACAGGGTGGTCCTGAATCGGATAAAGCCAGGGTGAACATTACTACATGGTGGCGAACGGCTGCTGGCCGAATGTGTCATTGAGAGATTGGATGTTTAGGCTTGTAACAATGATTTCACCATGGCTCTGAATGGCCAGAATGCGGCTTCCGATCTAATTGCAAGAGGGAGGGTATTCCAGCATTGTGCTGCGAGCACTGGGAAGCTTGAACCTCCTGCTGTTTTTAGGTTATAGTTGGGGATCTTTAGTTGGTGCAGGTAAGGGGTTCTGGTGGGTCTAGTGGAGCAATGTCTAGCGAATTTGTCTGAGGTAGAGGGGCGGTGCGTGACAGGCACTTATGGGTGATGACCAGGGTTCTTGATTCTGTCGCGGATCAGGAGCCAGTGGACTTCTTTGCTGGCCGTGGATGTGAGCCTTGTGCGGGAGGTTAAGGGAACATCTTAGTGCATTATTTTGCAGGATCTGGAGCCTGTTCAAGTTTTTTGTGGTAGTGCCTAGGTAGAGTGTGTTGCAATAGTCTAATTTAGACAATATCAACGCTCTTGATAAGGTGAGGCAACTAGAGGTGGAGAGAAAAGGCCTACAGGCATTGATCAATTTATTGGTGTAGGTGGTGGCTGAGATGGTGGAGTTTATTTGTTTTTTTAGTGACGAGGTGGAGTCGAGGTACCCACCTAGTGTTTTGACCTCTTTGGAGACTTTTATGATGTTGCCGTCAATGGTAAAGGATTGATACCTTTGGTCTAGTTTGTTGAGGCGAGCCTGGGAGCCTACGATAAGCAGTTCTGTCTTATCGTCGTTGAGGCAAAGACTGTGTGTGGCATCCACGCTTGGATTTCTAAGTAGATTTCATTAAGTTTAGCAACATCCTCTTCATAGCTGCCAGTGAGTGATGAGGACCTGGGTGTCGTCTGCATAATTAGTGTAGCTGACACCCAGATCGTCAAGACGGTCAAAGAGGAGCTTCGTGAAGATATTGTAAAGTGTGGGGGAAATGCAGGAGCCTTGGGGCACTCCACATGTGATTGGGATAGGGTCAGCAGCCGCGGTGGGGGCGAAGACCCTAGTCAACCTGTCAGACAAAAATGACTGGATCCACTTAGTGGCATTCTGAGAGAATGCAGCAGCCGAGGAGAGGTGTTGAGTGAGGATCTGGTGGTCAACCAGATCGAAGGCAGCAGATGGATCCAACGAGCAAAATAGCCAGTTTGCCCTTATCTTTGGCATCATCCATTTGGATTTTTCGATCCAAGAGGGCAGTTTCAGTCCCGTGCCTTGGTCTAAAGCCGGATTGTCGCAGGCCTAGGAGGTTGTTGTATTTGGAGGTAGGCAACCCTGTCTAAGATTTTGAGGAGAAATGGGACTGTGGTGATGGGCCTGTAATTTGTGGGGACGTTGGGGTCTAGGTTGGGTTTTTTGAACAGGGGTAGGAAACACGCTTCTTTAAGGTTATTGGGGACCACAGAGTTTTTGAAGGAAGCATTGATCAAGGAGGTGATGAGAGGGGCTAACTCATTAGCCCCGTCTTTGATGACGGAGGCGGGACAAATGTCACCTTTGCAGTTAGATGGTTTGAGACTGGCAATTATCTTGATTACTTCCTCTTCTGTGACTGGTGAGAAGTGGACGGAAGGGCAATTAGGGGTGGTGTGGTTTATTATGCTAATGGGATTCTGTTTGGAGGCAAGGTTGGCTTTTTTTGCTTCTATCTTAGTTTGTAGGAGGGCAATTTTATTAGCAAGGGCCAGCTGGATATTATTGCACCAGGCCTTGTCTTTAATGCAGTCCTCTGAAGGAGGCAGTGGTGATTCGAGTTTCCTTAGAGAATAGTTCTTTAGTGTCAGATTTGGCGTTTTGTATTCTCATGTTATAGATCTCTTTTTTAGCATTTAAGATGGTGGATTTGTAGGTGGAGGCTGCTGAGGCAAACTTATATTTAGTGGAAAGAGAAGGGGCTTTTCTCCAGCTAGTTTCTGCAGTTCTTTTGATATTGCGGAGAGCCTTTAATTCTGCTGAGAACCATTTGTTGGAGTGGGCAATGGGTTCGGCTTTTCGTTGTTTAAGAGGCGCTATCTGATTGAGAGCTAGTTCTAGGGTATTATTGTATAGGTCTACAATGGCTGATGGGTTGTCATTTTGCGTAGGTAGATTAGTTTTACTGCTAGGCACGAGAAGAGGTCTAAGGTTCTCTATAGTGATGTTGCGGTTATTCCTGGAGATTATTTGAGGTAACTTAGTGGGTAGTGTGGTAGGTGGTATGGATCTGGGTAGAGAGAAGGTAATAAGGTGGTGGTCAGTCCAAGCACAAGGAGTGATGTCAGTCAGTGAGAGGTTGCAGTTGGTGTCTGCAAGCCAGTCCAAGGATCTTCCATTTGTATGTGTAGGTTTATTAATGTGTTGGGTGAGGCCTAGATGAGTAATGGTGTCATTAATGGAGGTGGCCTGATTGTCATTGGGGTCATTAAGTCCCAAGTTGAAGTCCCCCATAATGATGATTTGAGATTTAAGTTTCAGGTTGGTAGCGAGTAAGAGAGCTCTTCTTCAAAGGTGGAGGGGGGTCCTGGAGGTCTGTATATAATGTGGAGAAGGATAGTTTGGGTGTCAGATAATGGGAGTTTGACAGATAGGAGTTCGGCTGGAGGTAGGGTTGTGCTAGTTACTTCTGTTTAGGATGGATTTTGCAATAATTGCTATTCCTCCTCCTATTCCATTTTTTTTCTGTCAGCTCGGATGATGGTGTAGTTATCCGGGGTGGCTAGAGCTATTGTGGGACCGGCTGCTAGGTGGAGCCATGTCTCTGTGATAGCGATAAAGTCTAGGTGGTTGGTGGAGATAATGTCGGCGACATCAATAGCGTGGGCTACCAATGAGCGTGCGTTGATGAGAGCTCCCTTGATGGAGGTCAGTGGAAGGTTGACTTTCGTGTGTGGTGGGGGGTAAGGTGTTGCAGGCTTGTAACTCGGTGGAGGGTCAGTAAGTGAGAGGTGGGCTGCGTGAGATTCCTAGCCTGATTAGTGAGCATTCTGGTGAATTTTACATCAGGATTAGTGCGATGGCTGAGTCTAGCGTTTGTAATCGTGGTCGGTGGTGCTGCGTTCAAGGTGTGCCCTACTGAGTGGGTTGCTCCTTTGACTAGTTGTTGTAGGTTCATGGCTGCTAGTTGGGTGGTTAGGGATTTTTGTGTGGTTGTGGTTTCTTCGAACCAGATGTTGAAATCTCCAAGGATGATCAGATGATTGTACTTGATGGCTAGGGTGGTGATTGCTTCCGTGAAAGCGTCTATGAAAGTCGCATCGTAGGTTGGTGGTCTGTATATCAGTATGAATTTCAGGTTAGTTTGGGGTTTACTGAAAGTCTTAGTATTAAGGATTCGCATTTCTTGATGTTTAGAGGATCTTCCATTTTGATGGCCAGTTCCTTGTGGATGATTGCTAGTCCCCCCCTCTTTTGGATTTTCTGTTTGGATGCATTTGAAGTCTTCAGGCAGGCAGTTATTGAGGGTGATCTTGTAGTTGTCGTCCAGCCATGTTTCGGTAACAAATAGGATGTCTATGCCTTCTTCTGAAAGGAGGTCGTATATTTCAGTTGAGTGTTTGGACATTGACCTTGCTTTTATTAGGTTACAGTGGATTCTCTGGGTGAGATTTTGTTTTGAGGTTATTTGTTGTTCAAGTTTGTAATTGTCTGTTAGTGGTGTTTCCGCGTTGATGTCGGTAGGATGAAGAACTGCGACGGCTGCTTCTTCATTGAAGCGGTCCAGTAAGTTGGTAACAGGGCTGATTAGTCTTGGTGTTTCTGCTGTGATGCTGTTCGGATGAAGATCAGCAGTGGTTTTTTCATTGAGTCCGATTGTTGGGTGGGAGGTGGCATTGCTGGTTGTCGGTGCTTCGCCGTGTTGTGCAGGATGTAGTGGGAATCGATGTTGCCCCTCTGTTCTTGTGATGTAAGGTGTGATGGGTGTCGGAGCCCTCCCACTCTCTTGTTGAGTGCTCCCATCGTTTTTCTGCGTGTTTCAGGGAATTCTTTGCATGTTTCGAAGTTTCCGTGTTGGGGTGTCGGTGTACCGTGGTTGTTGCGAGGTAAGGTGTGTGGTATAAGGATTTTTCTATTGTAGATTTTGTTCAGGTTATGGCTGTGTTGGATGTTTCCTTCCAGTGGGGCTTCTGCTTGTGGGTTCTGGCGGTGTTGTGTGTTCGCGCCTCTTGTTGCACGGTCTTGTTCTTTCTCGGCGTCCTATTCTGGGTTGGGCCATTTTCCAGTTTAAATGCAGATGTAGTAAGGTAGTTGGTCCTCTATTTTATGTTGTGCAGTCGCAGTGCCCTCGGTTTTTCCTTCTCTGGATACGCTGGGGTGTTCTCTGGCTCAGTGTTGCTTTTCTGTTGGTGGGTAGGGTGTTTTTCCTAAGGGTGCACTGTCGGGGGTTAGGGTGTTAACTGTCTGCTGGAATGGGATTTAATTGAGTTATGTTGTGGTGGGTTTCTGGGATTGATAGAGTACTGAACTAAGCGCAGTTAGATTATTTGACAGACTTGTATAGTGGGAAGCAGTCCTATTAGTGCAATCTAGATGTCACACAATGCAGTTTGGAGACAGAACCCCTGCTAGATTTGAGAGACCTGTATAGTGGGAGAGAGGTCTTTCAATGCAATCTAGAACATCATACAATGCAGTTTTGAGACGGAGCCCCTGCTAAATTTGAGGGGTCTAACCATGCAATCTAGACATCATCAAATGCAATTTGGGGACAGAACCCCAGCTAGATTTGAGAAATCTGTATAGTGGGAGAGAGGCCTATCAATGCATTCTAGACATCATACAATGCAATTTGGGGACAGAACCCTGGCTAGATTTGAGACCTCTATAGTGGGAGAGAGGCCTATCAATGTAATCTAAACATCATACAATGCAATCATCTTTACTTTTGGTTCGGTAAGTGGCTCGGAGTCTGGGGTAGAGTAGTTGCTCTACTCCTGACCCAGGCCACTCCTACCTTACTGGTCCTTGTAGATGATGGTTGATGGCTGGCCACTGCTTCCCCTGCAGACACCGGCTGACACTTCTTGGAGCCGCCTCTGTTGGAGCCAACCTTGGCCTTATGGCCCTTAGCCGCAGGGCTGCACGGGGAGCTTGAGGGCTGCCCTGGGAGAGTCGGTTATGACCTAGATGGGGTACAAATCAGGGAGCGGGGTGGGCTGAAAGGTGGGCTTAGGAGAGGGAAACACAGGAGGGAGGCGAGCTGTATATGGATATGGAGAAACACCAAGAGCGAGGGGCTAGATGGGGGGAGGGGGGGCCCTCACCTGTGCGCAGCCAGGAGCAAAAGTCGCCCCCCTTGGCCTTGGGGCCCTTGGCTGCAGGGCTGCACGGAAGGAAGGAACTCGGGCACGAAGGGAGAGCGCCGGAGCGCTTTACTATACAAGTATATAGAGGGAAAAACCAAGAGCGAGGGGCTGGATTGGATGGGGGGGGCCCTCACCTGTGCGCAGCTGTAAGCAAAAGTGGTGCGCAGATGCGGCTCCAGCAGGACTAGGTCCCAGCTGGAGTGTGGATGTCAGGTGGCCAATCGGTGGGTGGGACGGAGGCGGGAAGAAACAAGGAAGGGACTCGGGCACGAAGGGAGAGCACCGGAGCGCTTTACTATACAAGTATATGGGGGAAACACCAAGAGCGGGGGGCTGGAGGGGGGGGCCTCACCTGTGCGCAGCTGGAAGCAAAAGTAGAAGGATGAACAACACAGATGACCAACGCGATAACACTCTACATCACCAAAGCAAGAGGAACTTCCAATCAACAACCACAACTCCCGGAAGACGAACCCGATGAAAACCAAAAAAAGCCAAGACAGAACCTAGAAGAACTCTTCGAAGACGCTGACACCCCGAATCCCACAGCCCAACAGGTGATCGACCAGGAAGGAAACCTCAACACCGAGCAGAAGACAATCTCGACAAAGCCCAAACCAAACAACACCTCCAAACTTCACTGCAATCTAATAAACGCAAGATCCATGTCAAAACACTCATCTTTGACCTACTCGACAACAGCATTGACATCCTGTTGATTACAGAAACATGGCTGGACGACAACTACAAAATCACACTCCAAAGCTGCCTTCCAACCGACTTCAAATGCCTGCAAATAAACAGAAAAAACAAAAAAGGAGGAGGCATCGCTATAGCGTTCAAAGAACACCTGAAAATAAAAACTGACGAACTGTGAAACCATGCTAATACACCTAACAGCCAGCCCAAAAACCAACTTCACATTCATCCTGGTATATAGACCGCCGACATATGATGCAACATTCGTCGATAACTTCATAGAAGCCATCACCAACTTAACCATCAACCACGAACACCTAATTATCCTGGGGGACTTCAACATCTGGTTTGTAGACAGCCACGCCAACTCCCAAAACTCACTGATTGCACAACTCGGCACCATGCAACGCACTCAGCAGGACACACCTAGACGCAATTTTCACCAAATAAAAACTCATCACCATGGCACCACCAATACAAATACTGTGGAGCGACCCTCTCATCCCATTCGTGATCACTCTGCCTACATCCAACATCCGAAACTAACAACCACCACCAAAAAACTGGAAACACGTCAAAGAAAGCAACCTATTCGAACAACTGGAATTAATGAAACCCTCAACTACAGAACTAGAGCTAGCTGACCTAGACGGGAAAGCAGAGATACTACACAATGGATTGCCGATACAATAAACCAGATAGCCCCAGAAAAACCATTCTCCCCATCAAATAAAGAGCAATGGCAAAATGGTTCACCACACTATTAAACGCCATGAAAAAGGAAAACAAAAACATGGAATTGGAATGGAGGAAAGAATACAACCCAGGGGAAAAAACAGTACCAGAAACACATCCGCGCATACAAGAAGTAAATTCAAAAGGCAAAGGAGACATTACGATGACCGAATCAACAATGCCTACACACAAAAAGAAATGTTTAGCATCATTGAAGAAATGAGAAACCCACCAGGCTGCGATAACAACCCAAGCCCCTCAGAAAACTAAGCAACGACCTGGCAGACTGCTTAAAAAAAAAAAAAAAATCAATGCCATCCGACAAACCATACAAAAGGAACCAACCACAACATACAACCCAACGAACCTAACAAGGAACCACAGCACAAACTCCAAAGCTTTCCTGAAATATCAGCATACGCATTCGCAATGCTAATAAAACAAAGGAAGAAAGCGGGATCACCCATGGACCCCTGTCCCCCAGACATCTACAAATCAATCCTCGCGCAAGGATAGCCAGCTGAACACTACAGAAACCTTCTAGATCGATCACTAGCAACAGGGACTGTATTGAGGCTCTTCAAATCAGCATACATCAAGCCACTCTTGAAAATCACAAGTGGTGACATAGATGACCTTTCCAACTACAGATCTCTAACATCCCCTACCCAGCAAAACTTCTACAAACATACGTATATAAACTAACTCAAGAACACGTAGAAAAACACCACCTGCTGGACTAAGCTCAAGTCTGTTTCAGACCAGCAAGAGGAAAGGAAACAGTACTACTATCCATCTGGGATGACATCAAAACTAACGCAGACTCATAGTACCTCAGCCCGTATTCTGCTCAACCTCTCCGCAGCCTTTGACAGTTAGCCACGACACCCTGACCAAAAGACTAGAAGACATGGACATAACAAACTCAGCATTATGCTGGACCAAATCATTCCTAGCAGACAGAACAGAAACCGTATGGATCAAACTTTTAAAATCCACACCACGAGTTGACTGTGGAGTGCTACGAGGATCCTCACTATATCCACTATATTTCAACATCTATCGGACTCCGGTCATCAGAATCTTCAAAAAATACAACATTACATGTTACAACTACGCAGATGACACTCAAATCTACAAAATCAAAGACACCAATGCCGACCATTCAACCCTAATCGACTGTCAAAAAGAAGTCTTCAACTGGATGGATGCCAACAACCTGAAAATCAACCCAGGAAAGACAGAAATCATGATCGTATGCAAAGACCAAGAGAACGAAACCTACTAAAGAAAATAAGTCTACAAACCGAGACCCCTCAGATCAAGCAACGAAATCCGCCTGGAACTCAAACCATACCTTATAAAAAACTTGAGGCACCTCCTTCTACCACTTAGCTGCAAAAACCTGGAACAGCCCAAAAGAAATAACGATCACCTAAAATTCAGGAAATCACTAAAAACCTGGCTCTTCAACACCAAAGACCAAATCTGAAAACGAAACAGGAAAAAGGATGACTAAACTGGAAAGGACATGGACAACCCCGAACTGACAGGGAAGCTCCCACGGCACCTGGACGGGTGACACCGGATAGACTGGAACACAGGCGACACGCACGGAGACTGAGTCAACTACCCCAGCCAATCCCACCAGCACTTTCGCCCGCCACTTAGTTACCGCCAGGTACCACAGTGTTGTGGAATTGTAGAGATATTGGCAATCGCCACACTACCTGAGATGTTGACATTGGCAGGCGCACTGGCCACAGGAGTATGAAGGGAGGACAGGGGGGCTATATGAGAGCATGATGGAGGTCGGGGCTAGAGGAGTAAGGGACCTTGTATGCCATACGGACCCAGATCAGGACAGAGGCGCATCAGGGGAGTCTACGCAAGCAAAGCGCCTCAATTCAGGATAGAGACGCAAACTAACCAACCCTACTAACAATTTCCCCTTCTTCATATACCTCCCAAACTCCAAACCAAACACAACCAAAACCCATAGCACAACAAACCGCACAAACTTGACTACATTGCAACAACAAAAAAAAACACACTTGCACAACATTACACGACGACTATCGGCCGCAAACACCCCAGGCACAGCCAACGGACCCACCGGGCTGAGGCAGCCAACATCACATCACTGCTCTCTTGCACTTTTCCTGCTTCCTCCCACTAACTCAACCTCCCCTCCACTTTCAGAGCGCCAGAGGACCACTCCAGTGGTGATAGTGCACGGTACAAATGTCCTTTAACATTAACATCTACTGAACCGGATATGACAAATTTCTTGTTAAGGACGATCCGGCTCCTGGTCAATTATACTGACCCTTTACATTCGTCAGATTTTTGAAAACCCAGATTTCTCTGGTGAGTTTGCAAACAGCTTTAAAATTCCGATCTTCAAGAGTGGGGATCGAAACAACACTTGTAACAGGCCAATATCGGTCCTTGATGCAGATAGTTTTTTTTTTTTATTTCTTTGTTTTCTTTTGACAACAAAACACATAACATACAAACAACCTTAACATAAATGGCTTATTGGCACTTCGTACGGATCTTGCCCATCCATTGTAGTTTCATAATTACCCCAACGACCTTGTTAGTTCAGTCCGGACCTCCCGTTGGATCGAGCACCAGGTCTGGTACGCATAATGTTCTATTTTTTAGCTTCGTGCTTGGCATTACTATTTCGCCTATGGACCCTCTGTTTCTGGGGGATCTTCGGAGTTTCCCTCCTCCGGGTGGCCAAAGAGGTCTTGTGTTCCATGCAGTCAGCTTGTGCGCAGTTTCACCTTCCCCTCTTATCACTGCTCTTGTCCACACCACTGTCTCTGCTGGCGTCCACTTCTGAAGTCTGACCACCATGCTTCCACATGCGGGCCCTCCTTTGACTTCCATGTCATTGCTATCCTTCTCTTGGCCAATGTACTTATTAAATCGTTCATCTTCGCCAGATGCGATTCATTCTTACCCCCTCTCGAGAAGAGGCCCAGTAGGTACTTTTCGGGGTGTTCCGCCTGGATTTGATGTCTGCTTCCTGCTATCTTAAGTCTGATCCCGTCCTAGAACTCTTGTATGACTGGGCAGGACCAGAACATGTGTACCATGTCCGCTCCTTCCGACGAGCAGCGGGGGCACCCGCTCAGTGCTCCTGTCTGGACTTTAGTCATCTTTTTGGGTGCGAGATACGCTCTGTGTATTACATATAGCTGCGCCTGCCTAAAACTTGCATTTCTGGATACCTTTTTTGGGTATCGTAGGCCGCTGGTCCATTCTTGATCGCTGTGGGGTCTCCCCAACTCCTCCCAACGCTGCCTCGTGTGGTGTTCCTGTGGGTTTTTGGCCTTCAGTAGCTGTTCATAAAACATGAAGGTTGTGTGCGTTTCTTCTGCAATGTCATACCATACGTCTAATTCAGTTTCCTCATCCTGGTCTTCCCAATCTGGCCATCTTCTCGTGATGTTTCTCAGCATGCCGGTATATAGGATGAATTGACCCATATGTATTTCATATTCGTCTACCATTTCGTGGAAGTCCGCCCACTTTCCCTACCTTCTCAGGTCTCCGATTTGTGCTACACCTTTAGCCTCCCAGTGTGCTCGATATGTTGCTAGTGTATTTGTGTTCCCTCCCAGGAGACCCGCTAGAGGGATTTGCGTTGACTGCGGATCTTTTACCCCTTGGAGTTTCCACACTCTTTTCCATAAGTCCACTGCAATGTTGAGCATGTTCGGCAGGCTTCTGAGCCGGGGTCTGTCGAACCATAGAATTTCCCTTAGATGATACTGTTTCAGTGCTGGCTGGAAAATGCGTGTCTATTGTTTTGTCTTCCCCCAGCCATTTTACTGCAAATTGCAGCTGCCCTGCTAAGTAATACTTCTCGAAGTCCGGTAGTCTGATACCCCCCTCTTTGTAGTCCTTCTGCAGGGTCCTTATTGCGATTCTATTTCTCCCTCCGCCCCATAGGAATTAACGCGTTATTGTGTTTAGTTTAGTGAAAAAGGCCCTGGGGTATGCTGTATGGGATGTTCGTGAGGAAGTATAATAGGGGGGCAGCACCACCATTTTCAGGAGGGCTGCTCCTCCCATCATTCCCAGTGGGAGTGTCCCCCAGAAGGTCATTGACCGCTGTGTTCTTTCTAGAGCGACAAGCGTGTTGGATGCATGGTTATCAGCGGTGTCATGATGTATCCCTATACCCAAATATTTGAAGGTGCGGGGCGCCCATGTCAGACCCAGGTCTGGCAGACAATGTGGGGGGGCGTGTTTCAGACCTGCCAAGGGGAAGAGGAGGGACTTCTCTTTATTAATCGCTATGCCTGAAAGCCTGGTGTACGCCTGATCGCTTCTAGTAGGCAGGGTAGGTTTGTGGTTGGCTTGCTTACGAATAGAGCTTATCATCCGTGTATAGCGAGATTTGGTGGAGTACCCCATCTATGTCCAGTCCGGTGTCTCTATATTCTGCTCTAAGGAATACCGCAAATGGCTCCAGGGCCAGAATATATAACATTGGCGATAGCGGGCACCCCTGCTTGGTTCCACTCCTTGGAAATGAATCGCCCAGTTTTCACCCTTGCTCTGGGTTCCTTGTATAGTGACCTGATCCATCGGAGGTACCCCTCCCCGATACCAAAGTGGGCGAGTACACCCATCAGCCATTCCCAACGCACAGTCGAAAGCTTTGACAGCTTCCAAAGACACTATTACGCTCTCGTCTTGCTCTCGTCTTGCAGTCGATTTGTCTCATCTATCACGTGGTGAAGTCTGCAGAGGTTCCAGGACGTGTTCCTTCCAGGAACTTAGCCAGTTTGGTCCGGGTGGATCAGCGTGGGTAGTAACTGTTTTAAGCGGTTGGCTAGGACTGCCGTTAGTATTTTAGCGTCCTGATTAATAAGGGATATCGGCCTATAGGAGCCACATTTCCTAGGGGGCTTCCCTGGTTTGAGAATCGGGACAATTATTGATTCCGACAGGCTTGTCGGGAGACGCATGGTCTCATATGCGTCTTGGAATGTCTCTAGCAGTTTCGGGGCAATGGCGCTCTTGTACGTCTTGCAGAACTCTCCTGGAAGCCCATCGGGGCCCGGGGCTTTGCCGGTGGGAAGTTCTGTGATCACCATCTCTATTTCTTCCACCGTGAGGGATGCATCCAGTAGCTGAACCTGTTCTTCCTCTAGCCTCGGCAACCCTATTTCTACCAGTGCATCTGTTATGTCCTCCGGGTCTATTTCCGGATTCGGGGCGTACAGTTGCTCATAGAAACGCGCAAACATTGCGTTAATGTGCCCTTGGTCCCTGATCTCTGTCCCGGTGTGGTCTTCTAGCACCGTTATGGGATCCTTTTTACACTCCTGTCTGGTAAGCCAGGCCAGGAGCCTACTAGGTTTATCCCCTTCCGCGTGTAACCGCTGTAGGTACCTCCCATAATTTAGCCTCCCTAGTTTTTCCCAGAGCAACATACATTTAGTCTGCAGCTCTCCAGGTTCCTCCCCCTCTAGCCCCGCTCGTTGTTCTTTCAATTCGATCACCCTCTCGAGTTCATTCAACTCCCTCATGGCCGCTCCAGTCAATCCTCCTGTTTTGCCTATTGCCGCTCCCCTCATTACCACCTTAAATGCATCCCATAATACGGCGCCACTCTCAACACTGCCCTTGTTTTGCTCGAAATAATCATTGATCACCTCCTGGAGGTGTTCCTCAAACTCACCCTCCCTCAGGGCCTCTGCTCGAAGGCGCCATGTTGGGATAGGGGCTTTCCTATTGGTGTGTGCCCATGTCTCCACTATTGGGGCATGATCAGAGTGTGCGTGCTTTAATAGGGATTCCCGTGATATCTTGTAGTGATTCCCTGCCCGCGAATATCTAGTCTATACGTGTGAATGTTCCATGTGGTGCGCCATAGTGTGTATAACCCCTCCCCTCGCCATGTACCTGCCTCCATTCGTCTGCTAGCTGTAGCTGCTCCAGGATCCTATGCAGTTCTTTGGCTGGGGGCGCCGGCTTCTTGTGTTTATTATCAGACCTGTCGAGGAGGGGATTCAAGGTGCAGTTTAAGTCGCCGGCCCAGATGAACGTAGCCTCCCTATATTGCGCTAACTTGGGTGCTAGCTTTTTGAAGAAGTCTGTTGCACCAGTATTCGGTGCGTAGGTGTTGACCAGGCATACCTTTGTTTTCTAGCATTCCATGCACCAATACCAGCCCGTCCCTCTGTGTCGATCTCCTGCTTGTGTAGCTAGACACCCGGGGCAATCCATATTAGTACACACCGTGCGTAATTTGAATGTGGCGCAGTATATCTGTCCTCCCCATGTCTTATCCACCTTGGCCGGTCTGTCTCTTGTGAGGTGTCTCCTTTAACATCGCTATCTTAATTTTCATCTGGTTTAGCCAGGTATAAACCCTAAGTCTCTTGACCTACGCATTGAGTCCTCTCACATTCCAGGTGGCTATCGTCAATTCGTCTGGTCCCATGATCTTTGTTTGCCTGGCTTCATTATCCCACTGCTGTGTCCTTGCACCCTGCCCTATAGTCTCCTCTTACCCATCTCCCTCGGTGTCCTGGTCCTGATCCATGTTTCTTGATGCAGCCACTGCTGCTGTCACATGGTTCCTGTCCCATGTTACTCCGGTCGCTTATTGTCTATTATTTCAATGTCCTTTACAATAGTCCTTCCGTAGTTTGTGCCGTGTGCTGCCCATTCACTCCATTCAACGTCCTTAACTTCAACAGGAACTGGAAAACTAACGCCCAGCCACCCTCCCCCTGCTCGGGCTCCGCCGCTTCTCTCGTCCTGCTCCTGTGAGGGGGGGAGACTCGCTGCAGCGTGATGCCTTAAAACTGACATCCAAACTAGTAGTTAATTCTTCCCGGGGACGCCGCTTCTCTCAACCAACACAGCTAAAGTGGGGCTGATTGCTCCTCTATGCTTACTTCTAGCTTCTTTTCTTTGTTCCAGGTTGCCTTTGTTACTCCTCATCGGGGTCTATTTCCAGGATTGCTAGCGTTTCTCTGCCTCAGCTGAGGGATGCCTTGTGAGTCCATCCAACTGTTCGCTTCAACATGTTTTGCCTTGGTGTATCACCTTGAGTTTAGCGGGGAACAGGAGCATGTGTCTCACCCCCGCGGTCCTGAGGCGTTCTTTTGTTGGGCCAAACTGTGCCCGTTGTCTCTGTACCATGGCTGTATAGTCCGGATACATTGTTATCTTGGAAGAGTTCCTGATGATTCCCCCCCCCCCTCCGTGAGAACGCTAGTATGTTCTCCCTGTCTTTGTAGTTCATGATCGTTGCAATCATCGCTCTCGGGGGGGGGGGGGGGGGGGGCACCCGGCTGGGGTCTTCTGGTCAGGGCTCTGTGTGCCCTTTCTACCACAAAGCCCTGGGATAGTACACCTACTCCGACCTCCTGGAGGAGCATGTTTTCAACGTACTCAGTGGGGTCTTTGCCCTCCTCACCTTCCAGAATTCCAATTATGCGGATGTTCCTCCGCGCTCTCCCCTCTGCGTCCTCCGCTCTCCTTTCCAGAACCTTAATTATCTGTAATACCTCCGACATCCGTGTCTGTGTTACAGCAACCCCTGCCGTATTTTGCTGAACCTGTTGTTCCGTTGCCGTCACTCTGTTGGGTTCCTTGCGTCCTGGCGGAGGAGGCCCACATCTACCATTACTGTATCCAGTTTATTTTCTAGAGATGCTTTCAGGGCCCCAATTGCTGTGTCCACTTTGTTTTCGAGCGATGCTTTCATGGACGCGATTGCCTCCAGTATCGGGCCTTCGTTAGTGGCTTCCGCTGGCCGTGAGGTGTCATCCGCGGCTGCTGCCTTGTCCGCTGACGGCGACAGTTTGTGTCTGGACGCCTTTGTAAAAGTCTCCATGTTTACTTGCTTGGTTTTCCCCTTCTGTTTTCTTGTTCGGCATAGCGGGGGAACCGTCCTCTGCCTGTGTTGCCAGTACCAGTCTTGGCTGTGCCCCACGTGCCGTAACCCCTGCTTCTTCCCCTGCTCTGCTCTTCCTGCTCCTCAGCGTTTACGGGTCTCTCCGGCGTATGTTTCTCTGGCACCTTCTACCTTGTAATAGGATTATTACTCTTCCGGCAGGTATATATGCTAGGCCCTCGTTGCTCCCGGCGCTTTTTGCTGTCGGATGTCTCCTGTCGGATGTCGCTTCGGGCTCGGGCCTTTCCCGTGCCTGCTGCGCGTGTCGCCTCACCGTGTCAGGGGCCTCCCCGCTTCTGTGTCCCACTTCCACCGGTCGCGCCGATCTTCACGCTGTGGGGTTGGCTCGGGTCTGCCCTGCGCTGGTTTCTGCGTTATGCGCGTGATGTGTCCCTCTCGCAGATCGTGTAGATTCTCCGGCTCATTCCGTGTTACGCGGCCGGGGTCCTCCCACAGCTTGCGTGTCTGCCATTTTGATTTCGCAGGACGATTCCTATCCGGCGGTCTATCTTTTCCACCGCCCGGTTTCCTCCGTGGGCTTCGCCGGGTGGGCAGCAGGTGTTCCGGTCTCTGTGGAGAGACTTTGGCGGTCTTCTGGAACCAATTTATGCAAGTTTTTTTTTTGTTTGTTTTTGTCATGATCACTCCCGAGCTTCTCAGCGGCACGTCTCACTACATGGGCTGCTTAGCCATGCCCCGACGCAGATAGTTTTAGTATCCCTTCTGTTGCAACATCTGGAGGTTTGGTCTCTCGAAACGGGGCATATTAAAAAAATAAAATGGCAAACCAGTTTTAGGAAAAACCAAGTACGAATATAAACTGTTTGCCGTTAAAATATGTCCAAGAACTAGCCTTGAAAGGCAGAGTATCAGCCTCATATGTAGCAAGTTTCGACTTGACATCTGCTTTTGATAGTTGTTAGGGAGAATTCTCTGAAATGTGCTAATTATTCTCTACCTTAGACCCCCCAGCACTTTTGCTGGACTTTAGGACTTTTACATTTTTAACCTGGAGAGAGCGAGACCTTTTTCCCCACTCTCTCGTATTTTTCTGTGATTTAACATTGTTTTTTTTGGTTTTGGAGTCTGACAAACTCCATAGGCATCAACTTTGCATTGTGACACACCGCACCTTCAGTGCAGTGGCACAGGGAAGATTCTTAGATTTCTCAAATGTTTAAATACCTTCTCTTTTTCCAAGAGCAGTGAAGTTAAATTGACTTTCTAGACCCAACACACACTATCTTACCATAGTGTGGTGGAGGGGGTTACTTAGTATCCCCTTTCTTTAGTGTCTTATGTAACATTTTTGTTACCCTTTCTACAATTAATGTCTGGTGGCAGTGGTTTACTTTTTTACTACCATTGTGTTTTTACCGCGGGCTGCGTACACAGCTGCAATAAAGCACCCATGGGTGCCCACGTTGTCAAAATGGCCCTGGCCTTCTTTTTTTGCCATTTCTTGCTGGAAAGGTCCTTCTTGAGATTTACACTGCGCTGCAAACCAGGTTTGGTCCGTTTGTTTGTTTTGTCTTTGGCAGGATTCACGAGTGAAGCCCGCCTCTGGCTCTAGTATGACTGGCAGGGGCAGGAAGTGAGGGAGGTGTCCGCAACTCCCTGTGCTTAATCCCCCTTGGTTACTGTTAGGGAGAATTCTCTGTTTAGGCTGAGTTTCTTAACCTAGTGAGTCCCCCAGCAGCATTGCTGGATTTTTGGGGTTTATTTTTTTCTCCTGCCAGGAGTGAGACTTTTACCCTCACTCTTGGACATGATTTGAGTGTGTTCCTTTGACTCTAGATTAGGGATGTAACGGTATAATGGTATACCGTTAAAGATACCGTGAACCACTTAATTGAACAATAATAACTGTCACATTGTTTATACCGTTATACCGTTCATACCGTAAAGTGTGCTTTTCAATCTGATTTGGAAAGGCTGCAGTAAGCAAGTGCTGCGCAGTCTTGGTCTTGCACTGTTGGATGTGCCGTCTGCCAAGTAGTTTCAGTTGGAGCAGTTTTTAATGCCATTCCATAAACCACACGTGCCTGACACAAAATCAATGTGTTAGCAATAGGAAGAATAGATACAGTGCCAAGAAGGAAAAGGGTTTACTTTGGGTTGGCGGCTTTGGGGTTTATATATTTATAATGGATAATGTTCTCTAAACATATGGCAATGGGGGATTTCCCTGGTGCGATCATTGAATTTACATATAATAAGTCACACTGCGAAATTCACTCATCTCTGTGGGTATTCGCTGCTGCCATACCAAAGGGTAACATGTCCGTGATTACTGAAAACCTTTTGGCCCGCAAGTAAACTAAAGGCTGTAACGTAAAGAGAGTGCGTCTGTGTGTGTCTGTCTGTGTGTGTATATGCGCACAAGCGTATACTACCATCAGCCTCCATTGATCGGTGGCATGCAGGTTATCAAGATGGCAACATGTTCATCTTCACCAGTAGCCAGTGGGGGAGCATAAAGCCTAAATGACCACTTAAGAAAAGCTATTCAGTTTGCTTTGCCAGTTGCAGCAGGGCTCCCCCCCTCCTCCTCTCCACACGTGTGTTTGGGTTTGGTGGAAGCAAGGCATTTCAGTGGAAAGTATGTTGAAAAGCCCAATTCTGGCCCTGGGTGCCTAGTTTTGTTTGTGATGCTAAATCTGTCAATTTATGAGCTTTTAGAAAATATTTGTTAAGATTATTTAACTCCACCTGCTATACCGCGATAACCATGATATACCGTCATTTGGCAAGGTTATCGTACCGTCCTAAAACTAATACCGTGACACCCCTACTCTAGATGTGTTTAATGGGCTATGGGGTCTTTTACTCCATAGGGCTTCATGTGTTTTTGTGATGTGTTACACAGCACCCTCAGTGCAGTAACGCAGGGGTGTCATAGTGACCCCCTTTACATGCCCTAGGACGGACTACTGTCTCCCAGGGCATGTAAAGTCACCATTGACTTTACTAGTCTTGAATTCTGAACAGAACCAGTCCAAACCATCATTGTGGACGTACTGGCTGGGGCAATTCGATTGCCCCGGGGTCTGTTAGTCGAGGGGGCACGTCTCCGTCCCCCCTGATCGAGTTTTGGCTGGTGACAGTGGATACTACTTTTTATATTCAACCGCCAATATTTCTCTATGGGATTTTCCCATTGTTCGAGGCTACTATCTTTATTTATTTAATTACGATAGCCTCGAACATACCTCCGGTTTATTTATTAATTCTCCAGTTGGTATTTTTGCCAAAACTCGGTTCTAAAATGGCGTTTGTGTTCTCTTCTGTGACTCCAACCCAAGTCGAGCCCTTTGTTCCACTTTTTGGCGGGCTTCTCCACAGAAGCCCTCCAAAGTTGTGCCACTCTGGGGTACTTAGGAGGGGTGGAGGGGGATTTGGGCACCCTGGACTGAGTTGCCTAGGCAACTCAAGTCGCACTCCGTCCTGATTGGCCAAAGTGGTGAGCCGGCCGGCTCACCACTTAGCATGTTTGAGTGACAGCTAGGCTGAAAGCCGGGCTTTGGGGACTGGAACTTCAGAAGTCGCCACAGGACCTAAGAATCCGACGGGGGAGAAGCTGAGCCAACCTGCTACGACGACACCACAGTTGGAGCCCTGCTGAACCGTCTCACCACTTTTCCCAACGACAGAGGAGATCTCCCGCCCGAGAGTCTTCTTCCTTTGACTGGTGGGGATAACCAGTTTCACCGTCTTTTCGCCTTCCCGACGCATCTCGTGGCCGCCTTGCCTGTGCCAAGCACCCTGGCAACCGGAATACCACGTTTTACCACGACCGCAAAATAAAGGGTAATACCTTTAACCGGAAACATCTGCGGCTAGTTTCTTCCCTGGCAGTGCAACGACCTTCATCTTTCCTCCAAGTCGAGATCTTCTCTTCCTCTGGACGACGCCGAGACTTGCACCCGCAGCCAGGAACAACTGCCACCGCTGGAGGATCCTTCCCACTTAAGGTACCGTGTTCTGCTTGGCTTCCCTTGCCACCGACTGTACGGGGTAGATTTAGCCCCCGGCTTTCGAACCTGGGACACCCTGGCTAAAACTTTCTGAGCCTCTCCTCTTTTCGAACTCTCTGCAAGACTTTCAAAGCCTAGTGTAACTGTGTGATCTTGGGCGCATTTGTGCTCTGCTCTCGAAGAGTGGGCCTAGCCTATGGACTTTGGCTCCCCAGTGACTTTTGCTCTTCTGCCTTGCTAAAAGTGTTCCTAAATCTTAGAGTGGTGTATCTTCACATATTCTGTCTTTTTCCTTCCCTTCTTCATGAACTTATTGGAGTGCCATCTATAGTTAAGCGCTCACCTCTGTCTGGAAATAAGTGGTGTTAACTAAGACTTGTCTGATAAGGAATAAGGGTTGTATATATCATTAATAGTAACTGTGTTTAGAGTGTTTTACAATAAGAGTGCTGGAGTGTTTCAAACAGTGTTTTTAAATAAAATAATTATATACTTGGATACCAAAGCTCTAGTCAGTGTTTGCTTGTGCTATTGTGTTTGAGTGCCTATTGTGTATACTTTGCATACTGCCTAACTCTTCCTGAGAGAAGTCTGACTGCTCAGCCACAGCTACCAGGTAAATCTGGGTGGCACAGACTGCTACCAAGTGGGTTTACTGCTAACACCTGTAGTCCTAAATCTTTTGCAGTGTTCCCAAAGGGACCTGCACAGGTTTCTGCCTAACAGTTACAGGAATGCACCCAAAGGTGATTGACTGGCTGGCTGTCCGGCAAGGACAGCCACCCTGCTGTGTTATTGACAGCTAGGCTGAAATGAATGGGAGAAACCTGTATGAAAGGCAAGGCTTTTTGGCTTGGAAGGCAGTCGACCACTGGATGAAGGAATCCGAAGAAGAACTTGGAAGAGACGCCTGCTGCAACTCCTGGCCCGTTGGTTTGCCTAGTGAAGCCCTGCTGCTGTGTTGAAGATCAGAATTCGCCTCGACAAGCCCTGCAAGGACGACTTCTCCTCGAGTTTGTGGGACCAATCAACTCCAAAGTGAACTCGTTTGGACATCATCTCTGAGCTGGCTGTACTTAAACTGCTGCTGCTGAAACCGAAGTGCCAGGGAGAGGAACACCAAACGGAGTGCATCACTTAAGGCGGACCCGAGCTTGTGGAAAATCCTCTGGACTCCCAGTAAGCAGGACTGACGAGCCTGACCCTCCTCAACAGTGTGCTGGACCCCAGATGCAAGGTAAGTCTAGAGTGGTATCCGAGAGTATGCAGTGGTGCTATTTGCTGAGACGCGAGGAGCTGAAATCGCAAAGTGCCGCTGATTAGAAGTTTGTCCTTTTTGGCCGCTGACCGTCCCATTGCAGTGTAGGAGTCCCCAGATGTCCTCCCTCTTGTCCCCACGACTGAGGCCCAGGAACAGGATCTACAGAGCTGCACAGGAACAGAAGTCAGCTGGAACCATTTCTTCTAACCAAAGGTACTGTAAAGTTTGACAGGACTTACCTTTCGTTGTTGTAGCCTTACTTGATCACAGTTGAGACTGGTCTTGGTTGCTTCTGTAGAGTGTCTTGCATCTTCTACCTGTCGCCCTGAATGACTCTTCTCTGCTTGTGTCTTTCCTTCCTTCCAGGAAAGGGTTAATTTACTTTGCGTTCGGGGGTTCCAAAGTACTTAGCTGCTTCAGAATATTTGGGTGATCTCTTGTTTTATTCTGACATCACTTACTTTAACACTAATCTCAGTATTGCTATAAATGTACCAATTCTACATTAATGTCCAGTGTCCTGGCTATTTATGTATTTATTTTGTATTTTATATAGCGCCTTAATCCAAGGCGCTTTACAGTTAACAAGAATACATAAACATGGAACATTAGAAGCAATAACAGTAAAAATGAATCGAACCAGAAAATTGGCATGTAGAAGAATTTGCATGAGAAAAGGGGAAATGAGAGGAAGGGGGTGTGGAAGGAGGGACGAGGGAGAAAGTAGTGAGTAGTAGGAGTAAGGAGAATTTAGAAGAGAAGGGGAAAGATAAAGAGAACAAAGGTAAGGGTACCAGAGGGAGGGGAAGAAGGGTGAGAGGGGGAAGGAAGTCAGGGAGGGGAATGAAGGAGTGATTTCAAAGAGGAGCGGAAGGAGGAATAGGTGAGATAGGAGCGGATAGTAAAGGGTAAGGAGCTGAAAAGAGCAGAAATGAGGCACAAAGGGGGGTGTGGGGACCGAGAGTAAGAAAAGATCAGCAGAACAAAGAGCGAGAGGGGGTGTAGAATGAGAGAAGAGAGGAGAGGTAAGGAGGAGCAAGGTCGTGAAGAGATTTAAAGACAAGACAAAGGAAGTGAAATTTAAGCTGGGAGTGGAAAGGAAGCCAACCTAAGTGAGAAAGCGAATTGGAAATAGTCGTGAGGGGAGAGAATACAGAGTGTGCGGATGGCGGAGTGGTAGAGGGATTTGAGGGGGGCAAGATGGGAGGCGGGGAGACCCAAGAGAGAAGAACAATAGAAGAGGCGTGAAAAAATGAGGGAGGATATTAAGAGTTTAGTAGCATGAAAGGTGAGGGGGACGGTTTTTACGGATGTTAAAAAGATGGTAGCGACATTCACGAGAGGCGAGGGAGATAGGATGAGGAGAGGGAAGAGTCAAAGTGAATGCCAAGATTACGAGCATGGTTGGAAATAGGAAGATTAGAAGGGGGTAATAGAATAGGTGGTGGAGAGGGAGGAGGAAGTGTGTTAGAAAGAATAAGACTTTAGTCTTATCAGTGTTGAGAGAGATGGTGAGATGACATCCAGTTTTTAATGGCAGTAAGACAGGAAGAGAGATTGAGGTGTAGATCAGAGGTGAAGGAAGAGAAGGAGAGGAACAGTTGGGTGTCAGTGTAGAAATGGTGAGAAATTCCAAAGGAGATGATGGGAGCTAAGAGTGAGGTGTAAAGGGAGAATAAGAAGGGTCCAAGAACAGAGCCTTGGGCAACGCTGTGCTCTAGAGGGAAGGTAGTAGAGGTTTGACCGCCTCAAGAAACCTATGGTCCCTTACGTCACCTGAGGGTGTTTGAAGTGTCTGTGTGCCATCCCAAATGGATATTTGCTGAGAGTGTGTATTTGTATCAGTATTATATTGCCCCTTCTGAAGGCTTATTCAAATGGAACTGTTACACTTAACGTTTGATTAAACAATTATCAATTTATGTAAGTGTTTATTTGGATACTTGTCACTGTGAATCTCTATGCAACTCCCCTGCTGCTGACATTGACACCTCTTGAAATAAGCTTGGCTGCTCAGCCACACTACCAACCTGTGTAGTACAGACTTATACCAAAGGTTGGGTTCTTATTGCCAGGGGGTCAAGGTTGTTGTAGTGCACCCAAAGGGTACTGCTCTCAATTTTGCTTAACAGTGAACAGAGCACTCCTGTGGCACAAATGGGCAAGGTGTAATATACCTACCGGGCTCATAAGACTCCTGATGGCACTTCATGAACATACCAAAATCAAGGTCAGACTGAATGGGAGAGGTACAACAGGCCCCATTCAGACATTTTCTGGTGTTAAGACAGGGATGGATGTTGGCCCGTGCTTGATTCATTTATATTTGTATTATGTGGGGCAGACCTTGAACAATCATGCATTTGTGTCACCAATGTTGAATAATCCGCATCTGATGTGGATTTCATATGCGGGCAACTTTTTGGTTGATTTGACTCCACGTGGCCTGCAGAAGCTGATGGATGCATTTAATACCAATACAAAGTCCAATTTATCTGGTTATCAATAGTTCCAAATCAAAGTATATTTTATTGTCAAGGACAGTGACAGGTGATTGGTGGGTAGATGGTCATAGGCTAGAGAGGGTTGATTCATTGGGTTACGGTGTGCAGTCATAATGTCGACATCAATAATGTCGACAGTCAAAATGTTGACAAAATAATGTCGAAAATGTATAATGTCGACATACAAAAATGTCGACACAATACATTTTCGACATTATTTAGTCGACATTTAATAAAAGCATAAATACATTCTCTATATATATTTTGTTGATGGTAAGTTCGATATATCAGTATGTTTATTAAATTGAATGTAGTATATATAAGCAAATGTAACTGTACAACATAATAAATAAATAAAATTAACAATACTTTTAATTTAATAAATATATAATTAAATACAACACCTTTTTGTAATTCATTATAACTTGTTATATAATAAACAACCAGTAGATGGCGCTTGAGAGCTAAAAATGTATGTTTATAATTATTAACTTATAATTGTTTTGACTTTCTACGTAAGGTACGTAGCACAACGTAAACGTGAGCGCCATTTTTAAAGCTCACTTTCGACTTGTTTTTACCGCGGTCGCGTCCTCGTCCCTTCGCTCCTTGGATTTGTTTTTTTTTTGGGCATTTCATCATTTTTTTCATGGTTTTTCATCTGACGGACCGGGTCTATGTGGATTTCAAGGATTTTGTCGTACGGATGGTGGATTTTTTTTTCGGATATGGCCTTTTTGGAAGTTTTTATTTTCATGGAGTAGCGAGATTACCCGGAACAGATTATTGGACTTTCGAGTAATATGGATTTTGGACACTTTTCGGTGAGTTTGGATACCTTTTTTTACTGAAGCTGTGGATTTCAACAAGGAAACGGTACTTTTTCACGGTTAATGCAACGTCATTTTGCACCTGGGTTCATGGATTTTATGGGGGATTCTTCACCTTTTTAACACGGAATCTTGGCCACCATGAACTGTAAGTACTCTTTTTAGCATTTTAAGTTAAAAGCTATGGAATCTAAGTAAATGTCCTTGTTCTCTACTGTGAATGCTTGTACTAATTGCACTAATTTACTATCATAGTCTCTGTATTTTTTGGTTTTCGGTGCCTGATTTGCCAAAGAAATTGTTTGCGAAATTCTAATTTCTTGGTGTTGTTCTTCTAACTTTAAGTCTCGCAAGAAATGCCACAAACTTGGATTTTGGGTATTGAAATTTTTACTTATGCGGCTATGCCAGCCTTCCAATGCGTTATTTGTTCGGGGTTTGTTCTCCATGGTGTTGCGGTAGCAGTTCCATAACTCAATTGTGTATTTTGGTCGGCGTCTGTTGCCACTCCGTGTTAACTGGCCTATCCATGTATTTTCGAAGTAGTCTAGTAAATTTGTTAATTCATCCTCATGATTTTTATAGTATTCACTGTCAATTAAATGTTCGTAATAATGAATAACATGATTCTCCGGTACAAAAGCCAATGCAAAAAGTTTTTTTACGATAATCTGAAAGTAACTGTCCTCCGTATATTTTGCTGACAAACCTAATTTCTGTATTTTTCTCCAAACACTTTGAGTGAAATGAAAAAAACAACCCTTTATTGTAGTGTCTTTGTACACGCATGAAAAACCCTTGATTTGTGCTGTTTCAAAATCCATGATTATTGTCTCTGGTTGTGAATCTGGTGTTTCCTTAATTTTATTGTATACGATTTTGTAAGCGTCCTCTGTTTTTTTTGGCATCAAAAAGTAAATCAGTGGTAATGTTTTGTCATTGATTGTTCCATGGACAGTATAAAATTGAAAAAACGGGTGGGGGCATACCTTAAACGTGGCGTCACTTTGCCAATATTTGCTTTGGCTTAGATGGCGAAAGTTTTCAGAGGTAGCGAACACCAAGATTTTTTCATTGTTTATTCCCATTTCGCCACAATAAAAATTTTCTCCTCTCGCTGTAATTTTAAAAATATCCGGAATACTTATATGTTCAAAGGATGTAGGTGGAGGGGGTAGGTTTTCATTGGTATGTTTTGCTCGGTTCATAGTGCGTTGCATCAACTTTTCAGCTGGTAATTGCGCTGTTACATGCGTTGGTAATTGGCCACAAACTTCCCTGAGTACCGATCCACTAGTTTCCCCCTCATGTTCTACTGCTTTTCTTTTAAGTTCCGTTAATGTTTTCCTGATGATTATATTTGTTTGATCAGGCATATGATTGTGTTCAGCGTTTCCCTTTACATCTGTTCCCACTGTTACTGCGCGGGCTGAACATTTATTTTTTGCATATTCTGTGCAGCGCCAGTATATTCTCTCTTTTCGCTGAAGTTCTTTACAGAATATGTGTCCATTCCATACCAGCTGCTTACTTCCCTTTTGGCTTTCTATAAACTCTATTTTGTTTTCCATTTTATCACCTGAAACGACACGTAAAAATAATTTTTTTGAGGTACTGTATATTATTTCTTTTATTGTAGACGTAATTTTTCATAATGGTAGTGCGTCTTACCTTTTCGCTAGTAAAAAGTACGAAAAAAATGCTGTCAATTGCCCGAAGTAACCTCTCAAGAGATGTTCTGTCAGGTAATGACGGTTTTTTCACAGCCGTTACCGGTTTCCTGCTATCAAAAACAAGGTGCTTTACTCAGGAATGTCATCTAGCGTGTTAACCATTTCGTAACCTATCTTTATCCAGTGTCACAGACAAGTGGGTGATTACGGACGAAGGGAAGGGGAGGGGGTGCTGGGATGGTTCGTGATGGAGGGTGAGGTTGGGGGGTTGGGGGGGGGGGGGGACCCCCCCAATGATTATTTCTGGTTATTGTCTGATAATCGACCATTTTTTTTGTCGACATTTTTTTTTCGATAAAATGACTTCTTCCCTTGTATAGGATGTCGACATTATTGTTTTCGACATTTTTTTTTCGACTTTTTTGCATGTCGACATTTTTTTGTCGACATTTTGACTATAAACCTTGGGTTACTTTGGATTTTATGTAATGTCTAAACCTACCCAGGTGAAACTGAGAGAACATCTCATCCAGCTAACCACTGACCTATTGAATCTATTTAAAAAGGTTGATGGGGGGGGGGGGGAATGGGGAAATAATTTTTCCAGGATTAAAATTCTACCAAGGGAAAATCCTACCAAAACTACTTTATGGTATCGAAACCAGGACTTTTCCATCCTGAATTTTCTCCCCAAATTTGAAGCATTACTGTGGAGGAAAATATTAAGGGTATCTGATTAATTACCCAGGGTATTGCTGAGGTATGGCTGGATATCCAATCTCTTCAATCAAGGGGAAAGTGGAATTTATTGAATTTATATCCAAGTTTTTTTTAATAGCCAAAGTAGGAACACTTTATGATGATGTTACACTGTCTTTGGCTACTACGTCGAAATGTCCATTTAGGCATGTGAAAGAATGTGACGATTTGGAAATTGGATCCAGTCAAGAAAAGCTCAAATTTAGACCCCAGTATACTAAATATTGCCTGAGAATAAGGGATTGGTGTGAAACAATAGATGTATTACATAATTATCCATCCCTGTTACACCTAAGCTTCGAGCACAAGAAACAAGTGGTGGTAGCTACTTTTCTGACTATATATCCTAGCATAAATGCCAGAATAGACTTTCTTAGGTTTCGGTGGAATAGGTTGGTGACTAAATAGATTTGAAATGCAGATTCTATGGTGATGAACACTGACACCATTAGACCTATCATTTTGGAGTGTCCTTCTTTGCAATCATTGCTTAAAAATATTTTACTAAGTATTTGGGTTCAGGGGTCATGGTATTTGGGAAAGACTTTTGGAAGAGATGACTGGGTGGTTTGGTCACCTCTGACTTGATAGCTGTAGTTTTCCTTAGATTGATTGGGATGAGTTAAATTTGTGATTCATTTATCTGTTTAACATTGTATATAGATTTCGTATTTTAACTTTTGTGAGATTGATAGATATTTTCTATTGTTAAAGGCTGCTTGTCAGCCGTATAACAAATAAAAACATTTTTTTGTTATTCAGGGAATTTGGCTTCAAAGCCCACACATCCTGCGGCAAGGTAATTGTCTAGCAGACATTCTCTGCATCTTTCTAATGGATTCCTTCCTCTCACGGATTCCTCATCCGATATCGCTACCTCACTACAGCTGTTGTCCAGAATCTTTTCTGCCACCATGGGGGCGCAGCACAGCTCTGCATCGGGTCTACCCGACGCCTCCATGTGCCCGTGCTAGACATTAAGTTTGGGCCAGTATATGTTGAGGCGCTCAGTTTGTTTTTCTGCACACTCTGTTCGCTAATTGCGAACATGCTCGTCGAGCATTCTGTTTTTCTCTGCCATGCCTATTCAGTCTAAGCCCTCAGGCTTCAAGCCATGTGCAGATTGTGGGTGGCGGATGTCCCTCTCCGATCTGCAGCGGATTTATCTTTACTGTTTAAGCGAGGGCCATGACACCCAGGATTGTGGGTCGTGCCAGTTCATGCACCCGGAGGCCCTCTTGGAAAGGGTGAGAAAGATTCCTTTGTGCTGACAGGCCCTGCCTTGAGGTGGCGAGGTGCTAGTTTAAGCTTCGTCTCATCCGCACCGATCAGGGTTGTTGACACAAGAGACTGGGGAATATGCTCCACTCCCTATGGATGCCTTTATGTTTAAGATGTAAGACATCTGAGGGTGAACAGTTTCGCTTTGGGTTTCAACCCCTGGTTTCTAGGAAGGCGAGAGATTTCCCAGAGAAGTTTGACGGGCAAGGTGAGGATGCGCTGCGAATGGTCGAAGACCTGCAGGTCGCCAGTGGCCTCAATACCAGATAGACCTTCTGCCAGTTCACCCCAGGAAAGCCTCAAGCAGTTTTCCAGCGTTTGATGGGTAAGGCTGGAAATACCCTTTCAGCTCCAGCCTGATCCAAGGTTCAGTACGAACTTTGTGATACCTTGGACGATGCCCCCCATGCAGATGTTTCTGCCCTCAATATGGCAGTGTAGAGTCCCTTGTGCTGGAATTGTGGGAGAAGCTTGCCTCTGTCCCGGCTGTGGATTGGGAACCAGCAAAAAAGCACCTCCTTCTTCATCAGACCTGGTGTTTCTCTCCTCTCATGCATCACTGGAGAGTTTGGTGGTTCAGGCCGGTAATGGCTAGCCTGAAGACTCAACCTTCCCTTCCACCTGACACGGAAAGTAAGAGGTTTGACGCATGGGATAAGGTGTTTACATCGGGCAGTCTTGCACTGTGGGCCGTGAATGCTTCTTATGCCATGGCATAATGCTCATTGGGCGGCTCTGGCCAATGCGGCCCAGCACATCCTAGAAGGGGAGATCAGGTACAATTTCCTGTCGCTAGTTACTGATTGCAACATCCTTGCCAACAGCAATGAACACCGCACACTGTCTCAGGAGGACACACTCTTGGTTGAGGACATCAGGGTTTGCGGTTGATGTTCAGGCTAAATGATTAGACATACCTTTCGATGGCAAATCTTGTTTGAGCGAAGGATGATAATGCCCTCCAGAAGGACCAGTCATTTAAGCGACGGCGTAGTCCTTGGGGCTTGTCATACAACAGTCCTCTGCACAGTTGCATTCCTGAGGCAGTGTTTTTCCTCGCCCACCTGTGCCCAAGAGGCTGTGGTCTGTCTTCCCTGGGAAGATTGCCCTGCAGACGTTCACTGGCTAGTTTGTGTAACCAGCTTCCTCCCTGACAGTTTGTTGTTACGGCGTGGGAGTCTAATTTAGTTTTGACATTCCTTGAGTCCTCTGTTGAGCCTCCATTCATATTCTATTAGATTATTCACCCCATAAGGTGATTTTGCTGGTTGCCATCACTTGTGTGAGACTGGTTAGTGACCTTCAGGCATTTGTTTTACCCCCCCATTTTGTTTTTCCCCCCAAAGAGAATGTGTCTTTGCGAGTGAGGCCCTCCTATCTGCTGAAGGTGGTTTTGGACTGCTAGCTCTAGATCCGTCTTTGTATTTTTTCTTTAGCCTTACCCTTCCATGTTGGAGGAACGATTCCATCGGCTGGACGCGATGCAGGCCCTTATGTTCTACGCCTCTCGTACTAAAGAAGCTAGGAAAGTTGACACGCTGGCAGGGCAGTCACTAAACTGGACCCTGTCAAGGTGCATTATCTGCATTTCAGAATGGTATAATCTGGCTTTCAAGGATGACCCTGAGGGTTTCTGGGCACATTCTACCAGAGGAATGGCAGCCACGTCTGCCCTTCAGAGGAGTCCCTGTCCTGGACATCTGCCATATGGCAACCTTGGCATCGTTGCACACCTTCGCTAAGCATTACTGCTTCGGTTCCATTGCAGGACAGAACTTTTTTAGGGCCGTCCTCCAGAAATTTGTGGTGTATGGTGGTGGTGTGCCCTTCCTGCACCAGATTTACATACTGCTTTGGGAGTTCATTATAGATGAGGAATCCATAGGAGGTAGGAATCCATTAGAATAACAAATCACTTGTCTCTCTGAGGTTCTTTCTAAAGTTTGTTGCTGCCACAGATTCCTCCTCCCCCTCACTACCTGGCTTTTTGCATCGCTAGTAGATATTAGTTCTACTGTCCCTCTGCCACATGGTGCTAGGGGAGGTATAAAAGGGGTTTGGGGGGGGGACGGACTGAAGTCACGCAGTGCAGCGCCATCAATATATACTTGCCCCGATGTCCTGTCAGGCGTGCAGATGTCTGGCGGAGCTGATGCAGAGCCGAACCACGATCACTGGCAGTGGATATGTGGCCGGAGAACAGCTGTGCTGCGATGGGGATATACATGAAATATCCATCAGATAGAACATTAGATAGCAAAGTAATTTGCTCTCCTCCATCAAAGACACAAGTGGGAATTTAGTACCTAGGCATTCATGTATTCCCAGGAGGTGTTTGGGATTCCTCTAAATATAGACTCCAAATATAGACTTGTGAGCAACAACTTGTGGCCATCTGTGCAGGTGGGAAGTCTGATTTAAAATAATAATAAAAAAATGGTGCGAGTAATATGGTTTCTGGAGATGAGATCTGCTAATCAGACTCTACTTCCGTAATGCTGTATGCCAAAAAGGGCTTAATACACACATGCATCTTGCTGTGAAAGTCTTCTGACTTTCCCAGCGGCTGCCCTGCAATGGCCACAGGGCATGTTCAAAGGTCACATGTACATTCCTGAACAAACCAACTGGAACAAAGTTGCAGCAGACGAAGGTGGCCCTGTAATTAGTGGTGGGGGTGTGCAGGGGTGTGTAGGCATGCATGCTGGCAGGAATTAGGGGACATTAGGGGGCTGCCTTTGCCAATATACATTTCTCCAGGGGCCTTGGTTGTTGCTCGGCAGATCTTCTACTGATCTGATAGTTGCTCCTACTGTTACTGGACCCAAGACACTAAGTCCCTAATGTACATAATTGCATTTTCCATGTATTTACTGAACTTCAGTACTTTAACTGCACTAGGCCCTCTTGACTACTCGGGAACCTTTTGGGATACCTAAAAGCCTACCAGAGACTTGGTACACGCCATGTATGGCTGGATTTCTGAAGTTGTAGTATATGGTGCTGGGTGATTTAAAATTAGAAGGCTTATGTAGAACATATTTCTATACTCTATTTTTAATACTTTAATGATTACATTTATCGTGTGGATAACTGCTTAGTATTAAGTAGTGGGTAACCTAGAAGGGGTGACCAAACTGAGTTGTACAGGCGTACTAACATATTTTGTCTTGCCTTGAAATATTTAGTGTGTGCCCTTAGGGTGTAGTCCTGTAATAAATGGTTGTTTTTATAATTTATCTTTGTGGGTCTTTAACTTACCTAGTCCGCTCAGTGTGAACTATTACACAACAGTGCCCACTTCCTACTTAGTTAAGCCTTGCTGATTAGTCAATGCTATTTTTCAACAGGATTGACCTTGTAAAACAGGTTTTCACACCCCTGCAGCTCTTGCCACTGACTGTTCGGTGAACAGCAGCAGAGTCTTCAGACACAAGGCTTCATGTATTTGTGAGCAGAGACAAGCGCGTCAAAGTAACACACCATGTCCAAAAGCCAAGAAGAACTGTCCACTGCAGTGTGTTGCGAACACCACTCTAAAATCCCATTGAACTATGGATGGCCCCGGCCAGGGAACCGTAACCCAGTGCACTTTTCTGGCTAACGTCATAGGCACACCCATCGCTTGTGGCCGCATTTCCACAACCTCTGTTTTATTCCACCGGGGAAGGGCATATAGGACCCTCCTGGGCCAAGGCAATGAATCCCATTCAAACTTGTAAGGGAAACTCCAGCCACCTCCTTGCAGACTGCATCCATATTGATTAGAGGCTCAAGCCTTCACCAGCTGTCACTGTAACGCTCACCTGATTCCCGTAGAGGCGCCGGTCTTGACTGGGCGTATACCGTATCTGCAAAGGTGATGTGTAACACACGGCTGGCTCTTTGGGCTGGACCTCTGTGCACAGTATGTCTGACTTGAAGGGTAAGATGTCTGCAGATAGAAAATATGGGCTTAAGGAACTGGGTTATTGAATGTCTCTCTCTTCTTCCCTTTCTCTTCTCCTGTAGAACCCCAAAGGTTAACGCTCTCACCTTAGGTAAGTGAACGCCGTGCTCTCCATCTGCCTCGGGGCAGGGTGCTGTAACCAGTTTCTTCACTGGATAAGGGGAGCAGGCCTCTTGACTTCAGAGGACTGCTGTCCGTCGTTTACTGCACGAACGGTAAGTTTCGAGTAGTTCTAATGTCTTTAAAGTCTTTAGTAATGATGTTTCTTGTTTTGCAGGGTTCCGGCGATGGCGGATGACGGGCTGAAGTGAGTTGAAGATGGAGCCTGTGTGATGAATAGAAGCGCCTGGAAGCACGTAAGTAAGCGCTTGTTGCCTGCTTCACGATGCGCTCTAACTGTCTTTTTATTTTGCAGGTACAAGTTCGGAGCGGCTGCAGAGTGCCGGAATACCCACTGGGTTAGATGTGGAAAGGAGTAATGGCACGTGAGTATTAAAGTTCCCCAATGTCTTTAAACGCACCTTGTTTTGTCTTTCAGATGCGGGATGCAGCGCCGAAGGCCTCCGGAGCGTGCTAAGAGTTGGTAAGCTTTTGTCTTTCAGATGCCGGAATGCAGTGTGAAGACCTCCGGAGCGCACGAAGAGTAGGTAAGCCTTTGTCTTTCAGATGCCGGAATGCAGCGCGAGGCGTTGGTGACAGCCGATGGACCAGGTAAGTGAAGAGCTGTCACTGAAGACCGTAATGCTAACCTGTTCTTTCTTGTCTTTATAGGTGTTGCTGAAGACTGGATTCAGGATGGTAAGCCTTTTTCCTTAGGCCCAGGATCAGATGCAGAAGACACAATGAGCGTTCTGCTGCAGAGGATGCAGAATAACGCAAAGCAAGATTCATCCATCGGGTGTGGTTTAAATAGCCTCCTGTAGTGCTTAGGTGTCTCCTTCCACAGCCACGCCTAGGTAAGAAAAGAGTTCCTGCTTTCCAGAAGAGTTCCAGTGTTCTGAATCTAGGGAGTGGCTCCTGCCCCACCCAACAGAAAAAGTAGTTCCAAACAGAAGAGGATCAGAGGCTCAACTGGCAGGCAAGTAAGCAGCATGGTCTGCTGCAGGTAAATCCACCCAAGCATTATGAGCCCGGCGCTTCCAGCGCTGGGACTGGGCATATTTATGAGCCTGGTGCCACTGGCGCCAGGACTGGGTCCAAAAGGTCCCAATTGGGACTGGTTGGCACTCGGAACCTGGGTTATGGATCTGCTTCCAAGGGAGTTGGGAAAACCCTGACCTTTTGGAAGCAGAGATCATGACAGTCACGCCCCCTCCTTGATCCAGCAAGCGACCCATCCGCGCAAGAACGAGGCATGGATGAGGAGACAGAAGAAGAAAGTGGAATTTTCTTCTCCATCAGGATGTGTCAGTGCAGGATGTGGGGCATGGTGGAATCCAATGGAGGCAGGAGTCCTGTCCGGAGAAATTTGGATCCCACTGTAGCAGGACATGATTGCAGAGGCAAAACATATCTAGAACGAGCTGCATAATGTGGCACTCGGTAACAAGAGTGCACACACGTTAGACAGTACACCTCTGAGTAACTTTGCCTTTCCATGAATCTGCCAGCTCAATCAGCAGTTGTCTCAACTGCCCTAGCGCAAGGCAAGACACCTTCTAGCAATCTATTGGGATGCACCCTGACCCCATCTGACAAATGGGGAAAATGCATTGGACGCAATAGGTAGAAGGGTGTACGTAAAAGGTTCACTGTCTGTATCGGGCCAATACAAATGCAATTTTGCAGCCTGTAATAATAAACATTTGTCTGGGAATGGAAGACTTTGTGCAGTACTTGCAGAATGAAAGAAAAGAGCAGTTCTTAGCAGGCTTGTGACATGTTGGATGTGTTTGGGAGTAGACCGAATAGAGGTGCATGGTTAAATTGCACCAAACGGCTACCTGATGTACAAGAGAAGGTCAGGGCATTGCCCTTCGAATGCTTTGTGTTCCATGTATTCATCATCTTTGATATTCGATATCTAGCTTCAGAAAAAAAAATTCCGGCAGAGGACACTGTGCGTTGATGCAGTCGACTCAATGTCCCTCGAGGGCCTCCATCTCAAGGATGTCACGAAAGGATATATAGCACACGCAGCGCCCGTTGGCTTCAGTTCTGTTTTTTCTCATAAGCTATTGCTTCGAGAAATACATAGGAGTCAACCTTTGTTTAGTTACAATGACATCTCTCTCAAGACCAAGCATAATTTCACATGTGTATGCTGTGAGAATAGCTACACAGCATTAGTTATTATACCAATTTATTAAATATTCACAGAAGAAATAAATGTAACAGAGATAAAATGGACAATTATCCATACAATAATAATGAAAAATATATTGGGGGAGGGGAAGGGGGGCAGAAATGGTGTGATGCAATAGCAATTCAAACCATTGACCTGAAAACAACCTTCTAGAAAACTTTGGCATAGCAACAAACCAAGAAGCAAAAGACATGAACAATATAATGAGTAAATTGAAACCTGCATGTCTACTTATCTGAATACAGGTTAACTCGACACAGGAAGCTCCAACGACTGACTAGCCCTTATCCAAAAAGGCCTTCCATATTTTATCAAAAATACGTCCTTCCCCTTTCACAGAATATATCACATTTTCAATATTGCTTGTGCGATACATCTCCTCCATCCACACGTTCAACGTCGGGTGAACATCTGATTTCCAATTTCTCAGGATCAGTTTTTCGCCATCATGGCCCCACGTAAAATCCATGTAATCTGATGTTTCGTTAAGTTGTCCAGCATGCTGGATTCCCCCAGTATTAGAGTCTCAAAGTCAAATTCCAAATCTGCATTGACAACCTTGTTTATCATACTTGTCACATCCAACCAGAAATTCCTCACCCTGTGACACTCCCATAGCATATGTTCCATAGTGGCACGAAAGTGACCACATCCCCCAACAGCTGTCTGACTCTGTTAAATTTCGTTCCTTAAGTCTTACTGGTGTCCAGAAAACTCTATTCAAGAGCATTACTTGCCAAAAAATCTCAATCTACCCCGACCAAAAAAAGTCAAGAGGTGACTCCCCTCGAAGGAAGAAAGTTAAAAGATCAAGATATGAGGAGTAGCTCTCACCACTCCTCATCGTCGAGGAAGTCAAAGACGAGGCACCAACCATAGGTCGACTTCTTCGACTTCGTTGTTCAACACCTCCCCTGAGGTCATCTTGCCCCACTAAAATCTCCACACCTGTCAAATGGAAAGCGTTTAGAGCAGAAATGCTGAAAATATTTGAACAAACGCCCACAGCAAGCCATGCTCCTACCGTGCCTTCCAAAGAAGTCGATGAGGAAAGGGCTCAAGCCGAATCCTGCACGCCCTCGAGCTCAGGACGAAGGCCTGATCCTCATAGAGCGCCATTGAGGCCTTGATGCGATGACAAATCATCGAAGGATCCTTTGAGCCGAAAACATAAACCGATGTCGAGGTCATTGACGCCTGCTGCACCCTCAACACCAGCCAAGCCGTCGACATAGGGGACACCTTCGACGCAAGCTGTGCCCTCAACGCCAGCTGTGCCGCCGGCTGCGCTCTTGACGCCAGCTGTACCGTCAACGGCAACTACACCATCTAAACCTATGGCGCCATCAAAGCCAAAAAAGACAGACTCGTTCAGCGCCAAATCCACAGTTTTTCAAACACTTGATGCCTATACCTGAAAAAAGTAAGTTCCTTTACCAAGAAAAGAATATTCTAAGTCTCTCATCTCAATATATCAGGAGTATGAACCTTCAGATAATGATGCACCTTTTGGTTTCCAATTTGGAACACCAAATGTGCCAAGTTTTATTTCTGAACAATCAAGGTTGAAAGACATGATAATTTACAGACGGCTAGTGGGTGAGACCTCACCTGAACTAGATTCTGGAAGACAGGAGGCCGGGGAGCACGCAGATACTTGATATAGACAGCTTATGTCCAAGGTAGTAGACTATATAGGGTGGCGTAGGTCTCCCCTCACATTTGAACAGGATGATCTGACAGGTTTATAGTGATAATGTCGGGAAAAAAAAGTCAAACGATGTGGAAAACCTATACATATAATGAAGAGTCAATTTTTAGAAAAAAGTCATTTAGCACTATCAATAAATACATAAACAAGAAGAGTCCCCCGCCAATCCCCCTCACCCAACACCCCCCTGCCACCACCCTCACCCCTCATACTCAACACATTTTAATTATATATATATTTCTGATGTTTGTTAATCTGCTTAGAATCACATGCTGTGCATTGGTCCGACATCCAGTGGTCACTGCGGAGTATTGCATTTTGTTTTTCGTAGTCGAAAAAGGGGACGCCGACAAGGCGTGTCTGTAACACTATCCCTATAGTGACGTGCGTTGTACCCATAATCCCTCACGCGTCGAGGTCCCTCAGATTGTTTTTTTCCGCCCAGCTTTTGGTCGCCTTACGCGGAGCTCCTATAGACATTGCAAATACTTACTACGGACCTCGGTCTTAATTATTCTTATTATATTGTTAAAGATCCCTCCCCTTGACGTTAGCTGTGAAGCTGTTTCTCCGCCGAGCAAGTTTTCGACGGAGGGGAAGAGACGGAGGAGATCCTTCGGTGCTGCCGAACACGTGGCCTGGCCTCGCCGGCCAACATACAGTAGAGGGAGAGTGGGGGTTCGAACTTTTATCTTCTCTTTGAGAATGTCTTTCTTTCTCCCCTAGCTTTCCCTTGGGGTTGTTATCACCAGTTATTATTGCCTCAGCTATGGAGAGGACACCTTTTAAGTTTTGCCCACGCTGTAGGGGCAAAAACACTTGGAAGGACAAACACAAGCTCTGTAATCGTTGCTTGCCCCTCGATCATAAGGAGGACAGCTGCGCGGCCTGTAAGCTCTTGAAACCAAGAACTCTTAAAGAATGCAAAGTTAAGAGGTGGGCGGACTACGCTATGTCGAAGTCAGTTTCCTCACCCGCTGCCGCTGTTATAGAAAGTGACAAGGAGGGTGATAACTCGACGTCCGTTAAGGAAGTCATTAACCCCCAGAAGGAGTGCTCGCGCTCCTCGACGTCCGTCCCCAGCCCCGACGGGCTTGGCTCACGCCCTGCTCATGGGGATGAACACCCCGACGACAAGGACGCACACAGACCCCATAGGCCTAAGCACACAACCCACGGCTCTTCGTCGAAGACGAAGGATCCATCAGCGCCGAAGGGGACGCAGGGCACTCCGGCGTCTACCTCAGACCGTAAGGGTCTCAAGCCCCACCCGCAAACGCAGTCGCGACCAGCGATTGGGCTTTCATCAAACATGGGCGCTACCCCAAAATCATCCGACGTAACGCTCCATAGAGCGGCCGTCGAGGAACAACGCGTAACGCAGGCAACATCGACACCAGAGTCGTCTACTGACGACCTCGTTGTCGAGAGCCTGGCGAGAATCGTTTCCGAAGACAAATGTAAGCGGACGACGAAACAAACGATGAATACCGCACAAAAAGCTATGGAAACGCCGAAAAAGCACGAGTAGCCAGGAACTGCCCCCTTCATCTAAGGGCACTTCTGAACTACTGGAGGGCTTTTCAGAGGGCGACGGAAACCTTTCTTCGACGTTGTTCGAGCGTTCTAAGCGTTTTGAAGGCGAAAACACTGATTTCCCCCCTCTAGACTGTTCAGGGGTCCCCCATGAGACCCTTCAAAGACTCCATTCTTGTATGGAGAAAATGGAAAGGTTTTTGGGAAACCAAAACCCACCCACACCCAAAAGACCAAGAGAATGGCCCCAGGATGACCCTAGGGTCAAGATTCCTAGGCTGTTTCCCCCTTCTAGAGACGTATATGACCTCACTGAAGAGGAGCAATACCTCCAGGAAGATAAGGAGTGTTTGGGTGGAGAGGAAGAACATGAGGAAGAGGGGTTTGAAGAAGATCCTTACAGTAGTGCAGGAGCTTTCGAAGAAGATACAGCTATCTCGCAGCCTTGGCAATCCCCATCAGTGCACTCAGACCCGATGTCTTTCACCCTTCTCCTCCCAAGGATTCACCTATTGGAAACACCTCTCCCATAGATGACCAACCTTCACTTAATGCACTATTGCGCAAGGCAGCAGCGCATTTTGAAATAGACACAGGGGAGACAATTCCTGACATAGACTTTGTAGAGAAAGTTATTAAAGAAAAAGCCCCTGTTAGTCAGTCTATTCCGCTCTTGGCTTCTATAAAGAGAAGAATAACTCCTTCCCTTTCCAATCCTGCCTTAGTCAGAGGGGGCAACCCTCGGATAGAAAAGCTCTTCAGCCCTTCGCCCTCTGACCCTTTGTACAGAGGCCATTCTATTCCGGACTCCCTCGTAGTTACTAATACAAGGAAAAGAGCAGGGGTACCACTATCCACTAGTGAGGCACCACCTGACAAAGAGGGCAAAAAGCTCTATGCACTTGGGAAGAGAATCACAACGTCCGCCGCCTTTTCAACTAGGATTGCAAATAACAATTCCCTGCTAGCTAGCTACGCAGATGCACAGTGGAGCAAGCTGCGCAGCGAAGCAGAGGACTCACCAGAACCCCTGCGTTCACGCCTGTTAGCTACAATCTCAGAGGGAACTCTTGTAAACCAGGGCATCGTAAAGAACTCCTTAGATGCCGTAGAGACGGCTGGCCGTTCCCTGGTTCAGGGAATACTTCTCAAACGCCATGTCTGGCTGCGCAATTCGGGATTTAAGCCGGAAACCCAGGCTTCCCTGATAAATAAGCCCATAGAACAAACACACCTGTTTGGGAAAGCAGATGATGAGGCCCTAGAACATGCGAAGAAAGAGTTTGATACCATCAAAACTCTTGACCAAATTTCTAGGCCCCCTAAAAGACGCGGCTATGGCAATAGACGCTCCTTTCGTGGCCAACGCCAGCAGCAAAACCAACTGCAATTTTACTCTGCTACCAACTGGCCCTCTAACCAGGGTAACAACACCCAGTTCAGTCAAAGAGGCCAACGCCGTGGCAGAGGAAGAGGTCGCGGCTCCAGCCCCAAAGGTTCCACGCCCAATACCAACAAATGACCCGAAGATTCGGGTCCCCTCCCATGCATCACCGGTCGGGGGCCGGCTAACATTGTTCCTTTCAGCATGGGAGGGAATATCGTCAGACCGCTGGGTATTATCCACCATAGCCCACGGATACTGCATCGAATTCAACGGTTCCCCGAAGTACAGACCCCCACGGAACCGACGCATGACACCGGAACACCTCACCATTCTTCTTGAAGAAGTAGAAGAGCTACTGAAAAAAGAAGCTATAGAGGCTGTCCCCCTATCTCAGGTAACAGAAGGTATTTATTCAGTGTACTTCCTTGTACCCAAAAAGGACTTAATCATGCGCCCTGTATTAGATCTGCGCCCAGCGAACAAGTTTGTCAAACCCCAAAAGTTTCGTATGGTGACCTTGCAGGAAGTAATCCCACTGTTATCACAAGGGGATTACATGACAACACTAGACATGAAAGATGCATACTTTCATATTTTAATGTTGCCAGCGCACAGAAAATACCTCAGGTTCAAGATAGAGAACAAACACTACCAGTTCAGAGTACTACCCTTCGGGATAGCATCTGCACCAAGGGTATTCATGAAAGTACTGGCAGTGGCAGCGGCCCACCTGCGCAGGTTATCCATCCCGGTATACCCTTACCTCGACGACTGGCTCATAACAGGGGATTGTTACGAAACATGCTTCTCCAATACCCAAAAGACTGTAGACCTTTTGTTCCAACTGGGCTTCTCCATCAACGAAAAGAAGTCCAGCTTAGACCCCAGCCAAATCAAACAATTCCTAGGGGCTCTAATTCCAACAAAGGACGGCCTTGTCTTCCCCTCCGAGAGGGTCCAAAACATGCTGTTTCAGATCCCCCATTATGTGGCAGGTCGAGAGGTGACGGTACGCAAAGCAATGCGCTTGCTAGGGATGATGGCGTCATGTATTTATTTGGTACCTCACGCGCGCCTGCGCCCAATGCAAGAGTGGCTCAACAGCCAGTGGTGTCGGGCCAGCGGACAATGGGACGATCTAGTGGTGGTCTCGCAGGCCTTGGTTCTCTCGCTACGGTGGTGGACAAAAGAAAACCTGTTATTAGGGAAAACTTTTGCCACACCCGCAGTGGAAGCCACTCTAACCACAGACCCATCCCTTACAGGATGGGGGGGCTCACCTATCCCATCAGACTGCTCACGGAGCGTGGACTCCGAGCTTAGCATCCAAGCATATAAACCTGCTGGAACTACTAGCTGTGTTCAAAGCACTGAAAGCCTTTCAGGAACACCTACAAGGAAAGACCACAGCCATGTACTACCTCAACAAGCAAGGGGGCACTCACTCTCCAGGACTGTCCAAGCTGTCCCAGAACATCTGGAAGTGGGCTCTCAAACACATGTTCCTACTATCACAACATGTACCAGGGGAACTCAATCTGCTAGCAGACAAACTCAGCAGAGACTTCCCCCTGCCCGTAGAGTACGAATGGCGGTTACAAGAAGACATCGTCTTCGACGTCTTCACACAGTGGGGTTTCCCAGAAATAGACCTGTTCGCAACTCTGGAAAACTCTCAATGCCAAGATTACGCCTCCAGGTACCCCCAGAACCAGTCCGAGGGGAACGGTCTATCGATTCCATGGTCAGGGAAATTTGTTTACGCTTTTCCCCCGACTCCCCTTCTCAACAAGATAGTGCACAAGATGCACCAGGAACAAGTTACCATGATACTGGTGGCCCCTATGTGGGCCCGACAGCCATGGTTCGCTCACTTGTTTAAGATGTCTGTATCTCCTCCAGTGAGACTGCCCTGCCCGTACAACATGCTGTCACAAGACAGGGGCAGGACACTGCACCCATGCCCTCAGACCATGAACTTAGCAGCCTGGCTCCTGAGGTAATAGAATTTGGACATTTACAACTTCCACAGAGGTGCATGGACATCCTCAGAGGCCAGAAAGCCTAACACTCGTCACTGCTATTCTAGCAATTGGAAAAGATTTGTTCTCTGGTGTAGAGGGAAGAGTATCAACCCCGTTGACTGCTCTCCCACACAAATTATTCTGTACCTGACCCATTTACTGGACTCGGGTCTAGTATTCAATTCTATTAAAGTACACCTGGCAGCGCTTTCGGCTTACACCACTTCACAACTCAAAGTATTGTGGTGGAAGATCCCAGTAATCAAAGCTTTCATGGAAGAGGTAAAGAGAATACACCCTCCAATAGCAAACCCAGCTCCTGGCTGGGATCTAAATGTGGTACTCACCAGGCTCATGGGGTCACCCTTTGAACCCATGCACAAGGCAACTCTTAAAGATCTCAATCTTAAGACTGCTTTCCTAATCGCTATTACCTCCATTAGGAGAGTAAGTGAACTACAGGCCCTTTCGGTTTTAGACCCCTTTGTAACAGTTCACAAGGATAAAGTGGTTCTACGCACACACCCAAGGTTCGCACCGAAATTCTTCTCCAAATTCCATGTCAACCAGTCTATAGAACTACCAACGTTCTTTCAAAATCCTTCAAATCTAGGAGAAAAAAGCCTGCATACACTTGATGTGCGCAGAGCTGTCATGTTTTACATGGAAAGAACTAGTCCACTGAGAAAGACTAATCAGTTCTTTGTCTCGGTGGCAACAGGAAGAGAAGGAGATGCAGTTTCAAAATACACTATATCTAGATGGATTGTACAATGCATCACTCTCTGTTACACTCTTGCTAAGAGAGAACTACCCTTCAAGCCAAGAGCACACTCTACTCGAGGCACTGGGGCATCCATAGCATTCATTGCAAATGTTCCCCTTGAGTCCATCTGCAAAGCGGCAACCTGGAGTTCTGTACACACCTTTACAAAACACTACTGTCTAGATGCCCACTCTAGATCTGATTCCCAGGTGGGACAAGCAGTATTAAGACATCTTTTCTCTGTTCCTTCTCACAACCCACCTCCAACTCTGGGTACTGCTCACTAGTCTATGCACAGCATGTGATTCTAAGCAGATTAACAAACATCAGAAGACAATGCATTACTTACCATAAAAGCATTTCTGATGGTTGTATCTGCTTAGATTCACATGCGCCCACCCTTCCTCCCCGCTCGGATGGAAGGAACATAGACATCCTTTTCTCCATCTCTCTTTTCTGTACTCCCTCACGTCTAGAAGGCTCCCTCAGGGCAGAAAAATACAAACAGAGGGACCTCGACGCGTGAGGGATTGTGGGTACAATGCACGTCACTTTAGGGATAGTCTTACAGACACGCCTTGTCGACGTCCCCTTTTTCGACTACGAAAAACAAAATGCAATACTCCGCAGTGACCACTGGATGTCGGACCTATGCACAGCATGTGAATCTAAGCAGATACAACCATCAGAAATGCTTTTACGGTAAGTAATGCATTGTCATATATTTCTGAGGTTTGTGGAATCTGTTTAGATCACATGCTGTGCATAGGCCGACATCTAGTGGAAGCTGCAGAGTATTAGTTTGTTTTTCGAAACTCGAAAATGGGCGTCGACACAGGGCGTGCCAGTAATACTATCCCTAGTGACGTCCACTGTACCCAAGATCCCTCGCGCGTCTAGGACCCTCAGATTGTTTTTTTCCGCCATACTGGTCGGAAGCATCTTGCGGAGTCCCCTGGCCTTAGCCATACTTTTGCTAAAATTTAAAATTATTAATCTAGTGACATCCTCCCCCACCCCAACGTCGAACTTCGACACTCGACGCCGGCTGGAGAAGAAATCGACCGTCGGCTGCTGCACGACGGATTTGGGCCTCGGAAGGCCGCTGGCCTCGGCCCGGGCCTGGTAGGCCGCTGGCCTCGGCCCTGCAAGTAGGGAGAGTGGGGGGTGGTACATACTCTACACTCCTAGTATATAGGTACACCTTATACATTTCCTACACTTAACCGAAGGCTGCCTCAAGGTGCGTATGGAGGGTACCCCTTTTCAATTCTGCCCCAAGTGCAACCGCAAATACCCTTGGGTCGACAGGCACGCCACGTGCAATCTCTGCTTGCCGAGGGACTACCCCGAAGCGAACTGCAGAGCGTGTAGTAGGTTTAAACCTAAGACACTTAAGGACCGTTCGACGAAGCGTTGGGCCCACCACGCCAGGCAGGCGGCCATGGCAGCGGAGGGCGCTTTCAGCGATGGCAGCGACGCCGTACTTTCGGACGGCGAGGGCATTACGGCATCTAAAGACAGCCGAGCGCAGGTCCCCGACCTCGGAAGGTCGTCCGGCAGGGCGGCTATGGGGAAGACCCCCGGCGACGCAAGCGCTTCACATACTACACACACTAAACACACTAAGTCCAACAGAGACTCGACGACGTCGAGTTCTCGGAAAGAGGCACACAGAACGGTCCGATTCGGTGTCCTCTGGGCGCTCTCGATCAAGATCGCTGCATGACTCCAGGCAATCATCCACTCTTGCCAAGAGTGCCTCGTTCCCTAGGCTAACAGAAGTTCGATCGTCGGAAGACGAAGACGACTTCCACCCCCAGGCCGCGCTCCAGGAGGCGGAGCCCGCAATTAAAGCCAGCGAGGCCCCACGCTCGAAGGACAGGGACACCTCTCCCGATCCTCGACGCCAGGCGTCGAAAAACTCCGGAGCCAGTAAGGGACAGGGAAAACATTTTTCTGCGCACGGGGAAGGGGGAAGACAGCAGAAGAAACTACCTGTACATTCTTCCACACCTGTGAAACACTCCACCCCCCCTAAACAGACAGACAAGCCCAGGTCTGCTGATAGGTCCACAACCAGCAAAGCTACTCAAGATATATCCCATAGACTTGCTGAGAGAGTCATTCCCAGTTCCACAAAATGGTCCAGTGAAGACATAGATAGGGTCATGTCAAGAATGTCTTCTTTGGCTGATTTTTCTGATAAAAATCCAGAACATTTCCTCTCGTATGATCCACAAGGGGCCACACCCTCCGGCTCTACTGATCCTATGCCCCGAGTAAGAAGGCCCGGTTTGAAACCCCGATGAGGTCTGAACCCTTCGAGGTACCACCTTACGCAACACCATACTCACGGTATCAAGAAGAGGCTTCCTTTTGTGGAGACCAAGAATTTGGTATGATAGAAGAGCAAACCGGGACGGGCTACTATGGGGATGAAGAGGATAACCCGGAAACATACAGAGTAGATTCCCCGGTAGAGAACGAAGCCCCGGTTACCGACTCCCCGGTCGATAATCAGCCCCTCCTAAATGAGGTTCTCGCTCACACAGCAGAACATTTCCACATTGACACCCACGGTGTACAGGAGGAAAGGGACTTTGCAGAAGAGTTAGTGGGAGAAAGGAGGCCGGTTACCCAGACCATCCCTATCCTTAAATCCATTCAGCAGAGAATAGATCCGTCCCTGGTGAACCCAAACCTCACCAGAGCAGTCAATTCCAGGGTTGAAAAACTTTTCAGGGCAGCTCAGTCTGACCCTCTCTATATAAGAGGGCACCTGAAGCCAGACTCCCTAGTTACCAACACTCGTAAGAGGGCTGGAACACCCTTGTCTTCCTCAGAAGCTCCTCCCGACAAGGAGAGCAAAAAACTATATGGTTTTGACAGGAAGGTAGCCTTAACGTCCGCCTATCAAGCAAGGATTGCTAACTCCACCACCCTGTTGGCCAGCTACAACTGCCATCAGTGGGAAGAAGTTGCGGCTCTCATAGCCTCTGCTCCTGAACTGTTAAAGGGCCAATTAGCTCGGATTTCCGCAGAGGGTAGAGCCGTGTCTGGTTGCATTTTGAAAGCAACCTTCGACGCCGCGGATAACGCAGGCAGATTGATAGCAGAAGGTACTGTTATCAAGAGACATGCGTGGTTACGGCAGTCTGGTTTTAAGGCAGAAACTCAGGCATCATTGTTAGACAAACCGGTGGAAGCCGATCTGTTTGGTAAGGCGGCCGAGGACGCACTGAAAAATGCCAAGGACGAATACGAGACACTCAAGTCCCTTGGCCAGTTAACCAATAAACCCCCTAACCAGAGAGGGAATAGTAATTTTCGTCGCCCACGCGGCCAAAATTCCCAGAGAGGATCTAACTATTCCCAGGGGCAGGGTACACAGTGGAACAACAACCAACAGTCTACCCAGGGTTACGGCAGAGGTAATAGGAGAGGTCGTGGTAAAGGCAGAGGCAGCCCCAGCAAGGGTGGCGGCACGCCTCCACCAAAGCAGTGACGCTCAGTTCAGGGTCCCTTCTCAGGCAACCCCAGTAGGGGGGACACATTTCAAACTTCACCCAGGCTTGGGAAGGGATCACATCAGACAGATGGGTGCTGTCAACAGTATCCACGGGATTTTGTATAGAGCTACTGCAGCGTCCCCGGAACGATCCTCCACGACAAAGAGTACACTCCTTAGAACATCAGAAGATTCTCCTCGAGGAGATCGTTATTCTTCTACAAAAGGACACGATAGAACTCGTCCCGGGACACCAGGTAAACAAGGGTATTTATTCAACTTACTTCCTTGTGCCAAAGAAAGACTTGACAATGCGCCCAGTGTTGGACTTACGGCCTGCCAACAAGTATGTCAAGCCCCAAAAATTTTGTATGACCACGCTACAAGAGGTAATCCCACTCCTAAAAAAGGGGATTACATGGCAACCTTGGATATGAAAGATGCTTATTTTCATATTTCCATGTTCCCAGCGCACAGAAAGTACTTGCGCTTCAAGGTGGACAGTCGCCACTACCAATTCAAGGTACTGCCCTTCGGGATAGCTTCAGCACCAAGGGTATTCACCAAGGTACTGGCGGTGGCGGCTGCACACCTACGCAGGGAGGCAATCCCAGTGTACCCTTATCTGGACGACTGGCTCATAACGGGGGAAACCCCAGGAATTTGCAGGACAAACATTCAAAGGACTCTCAACCTCCTCCACGAATTAGGCTTCTCAATCAACGAGAAGAAGCCAAGCCTGGTGCCAAGCACCTCAAAACAATTCCTAGGAGCAATCCTGGATACCGAGGAGGGGTTGACCTTTCCTTCAGAAGAAAGAATTCGGAATATACTTCTGCAAATTCCGCATTATCAGTCCGGTCAACAAATAACGGTACGCAAAGCAATGCGTTTACTGGGCATGATGGCGTCCTGCATTTACCTGGTCCCCCACGCGCGCCTGCGCATGCGTCCCATGCAGGAATGGTTGGCGAAAGAGTGGTCTCAGGCAAGTGGTCAGTGGGACGATCTAGTGGTCGTTTCGCCAACACTGTACAAAGCCTTCACTGGTGGACAAGAGAGAATCTCGCAAAGGGGAAACCCTTTTACGATCCCGAAGTACAGGTAGTAGTCACTACAGATGCATGCCTGACTGGGTGGGGAGCTCACCATCTCCACCACACAGCTCAGGATCTCTGGTCTCACTCAGTGGCCAAGAACCACATCAACCTGCTAGAGCTTCTGGCAGTATTCAGAGCACTTCAGGCGTTCGAGCCCCATCTACTAAACCTGTCAGTGCAAATCCGGACGGACAGCACTACAGCCATGTTCTACCTGAACAAGCAAGGAGGGACTCGCTCGCCAAATCTGTCCAAGCTTGCCCAGAAAATCTGGATATGGGCACTCAGACGGAACATCTTCCTGTCATCACAACATGTTCCAGGGGAGCTCAATTCCCTAGCGGATGCTCTGAGCAGAGACTCCCTCCCAGAGGAACACGAATGGGTTCTTCACAGAGAGGTCGTAGAAGATCTCTTCTCTCAGTGGGGTTTCCCCACTATAGACTTATTCGCCACAAGCGAAAACAAACAATGCCCAGGATTTGCATCCAGGTTCCCCCAACCAGACTCCCAGGGGAACGCCCTGTGGATGAACTGGTCAGGGATGTTTGCGTACGCTTTTCCACCAACTCCTCATCAGGAAAGTGGTGAACAAGATGAACAGGGAATCGATAACGCTTGTCCTAGTTGCTCCCATGTGGGCAAGACAACCGTGGTTCCCATACCTATGCAGGATGGCGGTGTGCGAGCCCATCAAACTTCCAGCCTGGTACAACCTACTGTCCCAGCACCAAGGTCAAACAGTGCACCAGCAACCCAACTCAATGAACCTGGCAGCATGGCTCCTGAAGTCATAGAGTTTGGACATCTCAAATTGCCACAGAGGTGCATGGACATCCTAAAGGAATCTAGGAAACCAAACACAAGGCATTGTTACTTTGACAAGTGGAAGAGGTTCGTTATCTGGTGCCAGAGTAGACAAATCAACCCAGTTGATTGCACTCCTTCCACTATTGTTACATACATGCTCCACCTGCTAGATGCAGGATTGGTTTTTAACTCACTGAAAGTACACCTGGCAGCTCTCTCGGCTTACACCACTTCCCATAGCAAGGTGTCGTGGTGGAAAGTACCAGTAGTTAAATCCTTCATGGAAGGAGTAAAGAGACTTCACCCTCCTATTTCAAACCCACCGCCAGGGTGGGACCTTAATGTGGTGCTAGCCAAGCTCATGGGCCCCCCTTTCGAACCCATGCATAAAAGCAGTCTCAAACACCTGACTTATAAAACGGCCTTCTTAGTAGCTATTACTTCTATAAGAAGGGTCAGTGAAATTCAGGCTCTGTCAGTGCAGGATCCCTTCTTTACTATCCGTAAAGACAAACTGGTTTTACGCACACACCCTAGGTTCTCGCCTAAATTTATATAAAAATTCCATGTAAACCAGTCCATCGAGCTTCCGGCTTTCTTCCAGAACCTGCAAAGCTCGGCTGAGGTGAAACTACACACCCTAGATGTGCGTAGGGCGGTCCTCTACTATGTAAATAAAACGAGACCGCTAAGGAAAACAGATCAACTGTTTGTCTCCGTAGCTACAGGCAGAGAGGGGGATCCCGTCTCTAAAGGTGCCATCTCGAAGTGGATTATTGACTGTATCCAGCTGTGTTACTCACTCTCTGAGAAGACTCTGCCTTTTACGCCAAGGGCCCACTCTACTAGAGGCATTGGGGCCACTCTGGCTTTCATTGCAAATGTTCCCCTTGACACCATTTGCAAAGCAGCTACTTGGAGCTCTATTCACACTTTTACTCAGCATTACTGCATTGACACCCATTCCAAGACAGATACACAAGTGGGACAAGCGGTTCTAAGACACCTATTTGCTCATGACCCTTCTCACATCCCACCTTCTTCTTGTGGTACTGCTCGCTAATCTATGCACAGCATGTGATCTAAGCAGATTCCACAAGCCTCAGAAGGGATACATTACTCACCGTAATCGTATTTCTGATGCTTGTATCTGCTTAGATTCACATGCGACCCACCCTTCCTCCCCTCCGAGAGAAGGCGCATGATTGCTTGTAGTCTTACCTTTCTGTATCTGCTTGGATTATCTGTACTCAAGCTACTCCTCATGCTAACTCATGTCAGAAAAAATACAATCTGAGGATCCTAGACGCGTGAGGGATCTTGGGTACAGTGGACGTCACACTAGGGATAGTATTACTGGCACGCCCTGTGTCGACGCCCATTTTCGAGTTTCGAAAAACAAACTAATACTCCGCAGCTTCCACTAGATGTCAGCCTATGCACAGCATGTGAATCTAAGCAGATACAAGCATCAGAAATACGATTACGGTGAGTAATGTATCCCATATATATTCAATAAATAAACAAGAAGAGTATCATTTACTAGGGGGATCCCCCCCAATCCCCCTCACCAAACACCCCCCTGCCACCCTCTCACCCCTCATACTCAACACATTTTAATTATATATATTTTTTTTTCTAAAAATTCAAAAAAATGTAGAAAAAATTCGACATTATTTTTTTCGACATTTTTTTTCGACATTTTGACTGTCGACATTGTCACTGACCACCGATCTGACAGACATCCTGGATAAGGGTCGGCAGATGGATCCTATACTGCCTTTTCCTATTGCTCTCCAAAAAAGGGTGGCAGCAAATTGGGAGATGCCAGAGATTAATCCAGCAGTGAACAAAAAATCTGACCAAAAAATACCACCCTTCCAGTAGTGACCCAGACTACCTGTTTAAACAACCCACTCCAGAGAATCTGGTGGAACAGCCAGCTACTGCAACTTCCAAGCAGACAGCATATCCTACTATCCCTCCAGATAGGGATGACAAAAGAGTAGATGGATGGGCAAGAAAGGTATTTTCTGCAGGGAGTATGGCACTCAACATTTGCCCTTGCAAAATTCTCATTCACTCTATGGGACTGCATTTACATGGCAGCAGAGCACATTCCCAAGGGGGAGGAAAGAGACTGGTTCTTGGCTGTTCGAGGCGGCAAAGAAGCCATGTGCAAGTCTCTTCAGTTGGGTCTGGATTCTGTTGACTGCATCAGCAGAGCCATGGCTAGTAGCACAGTAATACACAGATTTGAGTGGTTGAGGAAGTCCGGATTTGCACCAGATGTGCAATCCAGACTCCACAACATGCCCTTTGACGGGTCGCACCTTTTTGTCAACAAGGCTCACGAAAGCCTTGAGAAGTTGCAGACCACCAAGGCGACAGCCACATTTTTAGGTGCTGCTTTTAGGCAGACTCTCCACTTTTGCCCAAGTGGACAACCTTGGAGGTGTAGATCTTTTTGCTACTACTTCTCAGTTGGAAGAGCGAGAAAAATGGCTGGTCAAAAAGGCCAAAGAAGATCCCCTTGTGATGGACGAGGGAGAGGTGCGAAGCCCGCTCAAGCAGGGGCATCTTTACCATCGGCCACTGCATCAGCCGCCTCAAAACCCCTCTGAGGTAGAGTCACAGTTCCCCAGTGGGAGGCAAACTCTCTCAGAATCTACAAGAATGGCAAGACATTACTTTGGATGCATGGGCATTGGAAACTATAGCCCACAGGTACTGCCTTTCATTCAGAAACCTCTGAGGAATCCATCAGGGAGCCACTCTTTGTAGATTCCAGATCCGCTCCTTGTGCAGGAAATGTTATCCCTGCTAGAGAAAGGTGCTATAGAACCAGTGCCTGCAGCGGAGAGTAACAAGGGATGGTATTCTCCATATTTCCTAATCTCCAAGAAGGTCACACTTTCTCAGATCCCTTCAGGTTCTCCCACTCCAGGAGTGGATGGTGTCATTGGACCTTCAGGATGCTTATTTTCATGTGCCAATCCATCCAAACCACTGAAAATACCTGAGGTTCGCTGTTGGTGGTTCTCATTGTCTGTCCGGGTTCTGCCTTTCGGGCTGACCTCTGCCCCAAGGTTTTCACCAAACTGATGGCAGTGGTGGCAGCAAAGCTGGACATGTTTTTTTTTTTTGTTTAGGTAGCGTGGCTCTCGAGGCATCCTGCATTTTTCTGGTGCCAGAGGCCCGCCTGAGAATTGAGATCCCTTCAATGGTCCCTCGGAACACAATCGTCCCAGTTTTCATGAAACATGTCTGACCTACTGCAGGTTACAAGCAGGGTTGCACGAGGTCTCCTGTGGTGAACTTGCAAGAACAATATTCTGAAGGGAGCACCATTTTAGCAACCATCGCCAGAGATGATGGTGACGGACGCTTCACTCACGGGGGGTGGGAGCCCACACCAGTGATCTGACAGTCAGCAGTCATTGGTCTCCATCGGAGTCCAAACTAAATATCAATCTTTTGGAGCTGAGAGCAATCAGACTAGCGGTGAAGGCCTTTTTGCCCTCTGTATGGGGATAGAATGTTCTGATAATGACGGACAACACGTGGCCATGTACTACCACAACAAGAGGTAGGGTCACTACCCGTGTGCAGAGAGGCAATGCAGCTCTGGTACTGGGCAATTCACCTAGGAAACTGTCATGACCCTTGCCCCTGGCCCTCACTGGCAAGTCAGCCTTCCAGTTAGGGCCAGGTCAAAAGCTATAAAACCTCATCCAAGACTCACTTGGAGTCAGTCATATAACCACCATGAAGACCAACATTAGAATGGGACTATTTACTTGGGACTATTTAACTTGGGGGGAGGTGGGGGTGTCGGTCAGCCCAACATTGAGGCACACGCATAACTTAGTTACAAGGAACTGAGCTATGCCGTCTAGTCTTTTGGGTGTGGCAGGCCTGGGACTACTTGACCTGGACTACTTTACTTGAGACTATTTAAACCACACCCAAACAGCAGAACATGCTTTGTGTTATTCTGCTGTGGGCAGTGTAACGCTCACCGTGTCCAGTTTTTTGATGCCAGTTTACCAAGGACCTGCAGAGCGAGAGAGAGAACATTACGAAACTTACCTGGAATAGTATCCTGCCTTCAATCCATCGCCGACTTCAGTTCCACTCACCTGAAGGTACGAACTCCATCATCCGGCACCGCATGCATCCTGGAATACCATAACCTGGAAAGAGGAGAAAGAAAGACAGCATTAGTAAGCGTTTACTCACGTTTCCTTCCGAATGAATAAAGCCACAAAGTTCTTACCTGGGTAGTCCTCTCCTGGTCAGTATCATTGCTGGAACATTACAGCGCTCGGCGAGGAACATCGCAACCTGCAAGGGGAGAAAAGACGCAGGTTAGCAATGTAAAAGGCGAAACAGCGCCGCGCATCACACATTACTCACCGGACAGCATCGCGCACACCACGCTTTCGCCTACCGGCCCATGCTCATCTTCAAACTGCATGACAACTCCAAAATACCTTTCCATACCTAAAAGGAAAAAAGCAAGACATTATTATTCGAACTAAGAGGAACATAACTGCATATTAATACTGTAAAGCAGCAAACCTACGCAGTCGCAGCAGGCCTGGATTCCCACAGGGGGGGCTTGCACCAGTGAAATAATTTGGTCGCTGCTCGCCCCCCACATCTACGCGCCCTTGTCACAAGGAGCAGGACGGAGAATCTACCTTTCACAATATTAAGGTGAGGAGAGGGCCCAAGGGGGGAGGAAGGAGTTGAGGCCAAGGGAGGTGGGAAAACATGGACAATCTGGTATTGAATCCAGCTCTCCTATATTGCAGACCCATCTTTAACCAGAGGCCTTACCAAGGGACTGGGAGAGGGTTCAAGAGTGCAAATCATCCAACCAGGGCTGGGTGGCATCCCCGTGGATACCAGGTGAGCGTAACAAACTGTCAGCAGTTCACCTAGCCAAAGAGAACACTGCGGCGGACGCTCTGAGCAGGCAGTGCAGTCTCCCACGAGTGGGAACTAGCTCAGGAAGTCCTTCAAGAAATCTTCACTGTTTGGGGAACCCCTCAAGTGTATTCGTTAATGACCAGTGCCAATCGGAAGTGTGAAATGTACTGCTCCAGGGAATTTCCCCCAAGAGTAGCTCCAGGGGTTGTATTCATAGTGGACTGGGAATTTCCACTCCTGTATACATTTCCTCCAGTACCTGTCATTCCTCACGTGATCAGGAGGTTGAGAAAGTTGGGGAATCGCATGATTTTAATTATCCCTGATTGGGCCAGGAGGACGTGGTTCCCGGACCTTAGACATGGCCATCAGCCTTCCAACACGTCTTGCACAAATAGAAGACCTTCTCTGGCGAGAGGAGGGTTGGGTTCTCCTTCCAGAGGTCAAGACACTCAGCCTTCACAAATGTTTTCTGAAAGGCTGGTTACAAGGATTGGGACCTCACAGATGACGTAAAGGAGATTTTGCTTTCGGCCAGTAGGCCAGCAACAAAGTCCTTTTACCGTTGCCGTTGGAACAAATTCTGCAACTGGTGCAAAGATAATGTAGACCCTTTTCTGTGCAAAACACCGGAGGCGTTAACCTTTCTACTTTCCTTAGCCAATCTGGGGTTCCAGGTTGGAACTATTCATGGCTACTTGGCGGCGCTATCTATCGTTAACCTTTTGTCAGAAGAACGTTCATTTCTGATGCTTGTTAATCTGCTTAGAATCACATGCTGTGCATATGGTCCGACATTCCGTGGTAACCGCAGAGTATTGCATCTTGTCCTTCGGGGACCAAAAGGGGACGTCGGCATAGGCGTGTCTAACACTATCCCTATCCTATCGTGACGTGTAGTGTACCCAAAATCTCACGCGCCGAGGTCCCTCATTGTTTTTTTTCCGCCCAGATAATAACTGGTTGCCCTACGGCAGACCTCTTCATAAGAGCCATTGTTTATCTTTATTCCGACTTTTTGGTTATTTCCCCGTAAGTCACTTCGACAGCGATACAAGCAACCTCGATGGAGACTGCGTGAAGTTTCGGCGGCGGTGGATTTCGGCGCCTAAGATCCGGCGGCTAAGATCCGGCGGCTAAGATCCGGCGGCTGAGCCATCCACGTGGCCCGGCTGAGCCATCCACGTGGCCGGGCCCTAAGCCCAGCCTACACAGTAGGGAGAGTTGGGTCGGGGTGGCTATATCTTTCATTATGTCTCTCCTCCTTTCCCCTCTTTGCCCTCTAGGTCTGGTTATCTTTGTTTATACCTTTCGCTATGGAAAGGACTCCATTTAGGTTCTGCCCTAAGTGTAGGGTCGGGTACCCGTGGAAAGACCAGCACAAGACTTGTAATTCTCGTCTACCCCTAGATCACGACGAGAAGCGGTGTGCGGCGTGTAAGCTCCTTCAGCCAAAGACCCTTAAGGAGCGCTGTGCAAAGCGTTGGGCCGCATACAGTATGTCGCGGGCTGAACCCTCTTCCCCCCCACCGCTGAAAGTGACGGGGGCACTGATGAGGAGCAGACATCCGTATCAGATGTCATTAACCTTGAGGCAGACGCTTCTGTCTGCCACGCCCATCCCTGACCCCTCTAGGCTTGTCGCAAGTCTTGCTTCGGGGACAAAACCCGGCGACAGGGGTGTACAGAAACAACGAAATATTAAGTGCACAACCCCACCGCCGATTTTGATAGTTTCCTTGAAAAAGGTGAAAGCACCAACAGGACCGCCGAAAATTTCGACTGAATCCTCTGATCTGGTAGATCGCATCGTCGCATCCGCAGCAAGGTCTTGCGACTGGGCACTCCAAAAATAAGGGCGCTACTCCTAAATCGGGTGTACACGCCGAAGCACGGTCATCTGACGCCCCCTAAAGCTTTGGTAGGCCCGAAACCTACTCCTAGGCCTCCTAGCCTTTCCACAGGTAAAATCTACCACTAGGCCCTCTTATACCGCGGTAGATCTACCGCTGACCCATTGACTCACGCCGATTCGGCAGAGATTGAGGATAGTATTGCGAGGATTACTCCGGCGGTTGGGCTAATGCCTAGGATTCCGTCTAAGCGCGTGGAGCGTGCCACGGACATGTCTAAAGACATGCTATTGCGCCCCAGTACTTGCAAAACCTATGAGGACAGTCGGGAGCCTCTTTCCAACACCCTTGAGGACACATTTTAACGCCATAGAGAGGAAGACGTTTTTCCACCTTTTTGGGCCTTTCTGGTTCATTTAAGTGGACCAGGGAGAAATTCAAAGGATGCATGGACAGTCTAGAAGGGATTGTCTCGCATTCTGAGCAGCCTTCCCCTAAGAGATCTCCAAGAAATTCTTGACTCTCGGCCTTTGGCTTCTGCCCTCCATGAAGTTGTGGTCCAGATGGACACTTACCAGGACATCTACAACAAGGAAGAAGACCCTTCCTTCCTGCAGGACTACCCTGATGACCAGGCAGATGTCATGGACAATTTGGAAGAACCCCGGCAAGTGGAGACTGTGCCATGGACGCTCCCCACGCAAGATCAGGACAGTGATGTTCTATGCCTGGATTCTCCTCCCACCACTCCGGCCCGCCAGGCCACGCCTGTAGACTATCAAATGGCCTTCAATGCCATTTTAATGAAGGCAGCAGAGCACTTTCTGATCACCACCCAGGAGGCGGTACCCAAACAAGATTGTGTGAAGACATTCTCAAAGAGAAGCCCCCCTCAAGCCAACCCATTCCCCTCCTGAACTCTGTTAAAAGGTTGCCCCCCCCCCCCCCTCCCTAATAACGCCAGCTCAGACCTGGGCAGTGAATCCAAAATTGGAAAAACTATTTCGGCCAGCTCCTACGGACCCTCAATATATTAAAGGCCACACCACCCCCGACTCCCTAGTAGTCACTACCACTCGGAAACTAACAGGGTTACCCCTTGCTACGGGGGAGGCGCCTGTGAATAAGAATCTAAGAGGATGTACACCTTAGGTAAGCGTGTTACCTCGGCAGCTGCATACACCACACTCATAGCGAATAACACCACGCTGCTTGCCAGTTATGCAGACGCACAATGGACCCTCGTACAAGAGGGTCTCCCGGAGGATCCTGAACCCGCTAGGTCCAGACTTCTCACCATCGTGGCCGAGGGCAGGCAAGTAAATCAGAATATAATCAAAAACACTCTGGACACTGCTGAGACAGCAGATAGATCCCTGGCCCAGGTCACACTTCTCAAGTGGCACGCTTGGCTCAGCAACTCGGGGTTCAAGCCTGAAACACAGGCCGCCCTTATTAATAAACCCATAGAAGAGACCAATCTCTTCAGGAAAGCAGTCGATGTTCTGGAGACGGCCAAGAAAGAGCATGAGACTCTTAAATCATTACAATAAATAACTCAGAAACCTCCCCTCCTCCGACGCCCCCCTGCCCCCCAAAGGGGAGGCTGTTCTCGTCGGTCCATTCGAGTGCAATCCCGTGCAGGTCAAAATGACTACAACACGGGAAACAGGAACTCTGGACAAACTTCCGGAAGCCCTGCCAACAACCCACCTAGGGGTCACTGACGTGGCAGAGGCCCCATTCCCAAAGGACCCGCAGCCTCTTGTCAGAAATGACCAACAGATCTAGGTCTCCTCCCATGTCACCCCGGTCGGGGGGGCGTTTAACATCTTTCCTCGTGGCATGGAAGGGGATAACTTCAGACCAGTGGGTTATAAAGACGGTTGGCCACGGATACTGCGTGGAATTCGCCCAACCACCACAGTTCAGACGGTCACGTTCACGACACCTCTCGCCAGACCATCTGCAGATCCTGAATCAAGAGGTGGAAGCGCTGGTGGGAAAGGACGCCATAGAAGCAGTCACTATTCTTCAGGTAAACAAGGGTATTTATTCAGTGTACTTCCTTGTACCCAAAAAGGACCTCACCATGTGCTCTGTTCTAGACCTGCGCCCAGCGAACAAATTTATAAAACCTCAAGTTTCGTATGGTAACGCTACAGGGGGACCACATGGCAACATTGGACATGAAAGATGCAGTGTTTCAGATTTCAATGTTGCCAGCACACAGGAAATATCTAAGGTTCATGATAGAGGACAGGCACTACCAATTCAAGGTGCTCCCCTTCGGCATTGCCTCGGCACCAAGGGGGTTTACAAAGGTCCGGGCAGTAGCTGCAGTCTATCTGTCCCGGTTTACCCTTACCTCGACGACTGGCTCGTAACAGAGGACTCTTAGGACACATGCTTTTTGAACACCTAGAAGACCATAGACCTTTTGTTCAGTCTGGGATTCTCTATCAACCAGAAAAAGTCCAGTCTGGTCCCCAGTCAAGTAAAACAATTTCTGGGGGCTCTAATCCAGACGAAGGACTGCCTCGTCTTCCCCTCCGAGAGGGTTTAGAACATGCTTTTTCAGATCCCTCAATATGTAGCCAGTCGGTCGGTGACGGTACGCAAGGCCATGCGCTTGCTAGTTAGGATGGTGTCATGCATTTACTTGGTTCCCCACGCGCGCCTTCGTCCCATGCAAGAGTGGTTCAACAGCCAGTGGTGTCAGGCCAGCAGACAATGGGAAGATCTGATAGTTGTCTTGCCAGCCCTCGTTCTCTCTCTGTAGTGGTGGTCGAGGGGGAAATCTTTTGGAAGGGGAAGCCCTTTACCACCCCTGCAGTGGAAGCCACTCTTGCGACCGATGCATCTCTCACAGGGTGGGGAGCTCACCTGCTTCAGCAGACAGCGCATGGAGTGTGGTCCCCACAAGTAGCATCCAACCATATAAATCTGCTAGAGCTATTAGCGGTGCTCAAGGCACTGAAAGCCTTTCAAACGCAACTACAAGGGAAGACGGTTCTGGTTCTGACAGCACCACAGCCATGTATTACCTGAACAAACAAGGGGGCACACTCTCCAGGACTATCCAAGCAGTCCCAAAACATTTGGATGTGGGCTCTCAAACACAAGATGTTTCTGTTGGCCCAACACGTTCCAGGGGGAACTCGATCCTCTGGCAGACGTGCTCAGCAGAGATTTCCCACTGCCCGTAGAATACGAATGGCGTCTGCACGAAGACATCGTCTTCGCAGAATGGTGCTTCCCAGAGATCTTTCCCCTTCTGTAATGGCTTGGCAGGCGAAGAACGATGGTCTGGAGGGTTGCCCGGAGCAATGCCAGAGGTTAAGATTTATTCTAAACCTTCCAGCCATCACCTCTTTTGTTTTGCTTCCCAGAGATCGACCTGTTCGTAACTCAGGAGAATGCCCAATTCCAAGACTACACCTCCAGGTACCCCCAGAACCACTCCAGGGGTAACAGACTCTGGATAACATGTTCAGGGAAATTTGTCTACGCTTTTCCCATGACTCCCCTACTCAACAAGATGGTGAACCAGTCACCATGATATTGGTGGCCCTCATGTGGGCCTGCCAACTCTGGTTCGCTCATCAAATGGAAATGTCCCTCTCCCCACCAGTAAAACTACCCTGCCCGTACAACATGTTGTCTCAGTAGAGGGGGGAGACCCTTCACCCTTGCCCACAAACTCTGAACTTAGCAGACTGGCTCCTGAGGTCATAGTTTGGACACCTACAGCTCCCTCAGAAATGCATGGAGATACTCAGGGAAGCTAGGAAACCTAACACCTGCTATTGCTATTCCAGTAAATGCAAACGCTTTGTCATCTGGTGTAATACAAAGGGCGTCTATCCCATTGATTGCTCACCCACACACATTGTGCTGTTCCTAACCCATTTGTTAGATGCAGGACTGGCCGTCAATTCCCTAAAGGTTCATCTTGCTGCTCTCTCAGCCTACACCACGTCACAACAGAAAGTGTCATGGTGGAAAATACCTGTTACGGCCTTTATGGAAGGGGTTAAGAGAATCCATTCCCCCATTTCTCACCCAATTCCTGGATGGGATCTAAATGTGGTTTTAACCAGACTCGTGGGATCTCCCTTTGAGGCAATGCATAAAGCAAGTCTAAAAGACCTTACTTGCAAGACCACATTCCTAGTGGCTATCACTTCTATTAGAAGGGTTGGCGCACTACAGGCCCTTTCTGTTCTAGACCCTTTTGTTACAGTCCACAGGGATAAGGTTTTTCTGCGCACTTATCCCAGATTTGCACCTAAATTCATCTCGAAGTTCCATGTGAACCAATCGATCAAACTACCCATTTTCTTCCAGAATCCCACTAGTATGGCCTAAAGAAGCCTACACACACTAGATGTGCACAGGGCAGTCATGTTCTACCTGGAAAGAATGAAATCACTGAGGAAAACAAACCAATTTTTTGTTTCAGTGGCAGCTGGCAGAGAAGAGGATCCTGTCTCTAAATCCGCTATCTCAAGGTGGATTGTCAAATGCATCACACTGTGTTACACTCTTGCTAAGAGAGAACTGCCCTTCAAGCCTAGAGCACATTCTACTAGAGGCACTGGGGCTTCCATAGCCTTCATTGCAAGTGTTCCCCTAGAGTCCATTTGCAAAGCGGCAACCTGGAGTTATGTACACACCTTTACAAAACACTATTGCCTAGACACTCATACTAGATCTGACTCTCAGGTGGGACAAGTATTAAGACCTCTTTTCTCTACTGTTCCTTCTCACAACCCAACTCTGGGTACTGCTTGCTAGTCTATGCACAGCATGTGATTCTAAGCAGATTAACAAGCATCAGAAGACATGCATTACTCACCGTAATTGCATTTCTGATGATTGTATCTACTTAGTCACATGCACCCCCCGGAACATAGACGTATTTCTACTTTCTCTCTTCATGTACTCACTCACAATAGCCTTGGGCTCCCTCATGGCTGAAAAAATACAATTGGAGGGACCTCGGCGCGTGAGGGATTTTGGGTACACTACACGTCACGATAGGTATAGTGTTAGACGCGCCTATGCCGACGTCCCCTTTCGGTCCCCGAAAGACAAGATGCAGTACTCAGCGGTTACAACTGGATGCCGGACCATATGCACAGCATGTGAGTCTAAGCGGATACAATCATCAGAAATGCTATTACGGTGAGTAATGCATGTCATTTCAAAGTTCCACTGGTGACACAATTTCTAAAGCGGCTCACCATTGTGTCCTCCCCCAACCCCCAATCTCCCTTCCAGTTTCCAATTTGGGACCTTAATCTGGTACTATATTTTCTAATGTGTGCACCCTTTGAACCTTTACATTGTCCATTAAGGTTATCAACTTTCAAAAACATTATCTTGGTAGCATTAACTTCAGCCCGTAGAGTGAGTGAATTGCAGACACTTTCACCCAAGCCACCTTTTACTGTATTCCATAATGATAGGGTTGTTCTGAGTGTTAAGCCTTCATTTTTACCCAAAATCATTTCCGATTTTCATGTGGGCGCAGAACATTGATTTTATCTACTTTCTATCCTCCCCACTCATCCTAGCAAAGAGGAGAGACTACATATATTGGACCCATGCAGAGCTTTGAGCTTTTACTTATCTAGGCTATTAAAACATTCTATTATCAGATTTTCATAGGAAATACAGGCCACATGCTGGGTCAGGCTGTTACTAAACAGACCTTATCTAGGTGGATCATTCTGGCAATTTCGGAATGCTACAGACTGGCGGGCAAGGATCCTCCTTAAGGGTACATTCCACCAGGGGCATGGCTACCTCTACAGCCCTGCAAAGGGGTGTACGGATTAAAAATATTTGTGAGGCAGCGACATGGTCTGCTATTTACAAGTTCACAAAACATTACTGCCTTGAGTCTTCCCTCGATTAGGATGGAAGCTTTGGGAAAGCTGTCCTGCACTCTGTTCATGAAAACCATAAAAAACGAAATTCTTACGCCCTCCACCAAACCTAATACTGCTTTGGGAGTCTATCAAAGATGAGTAATACTGGGAGGACACAATCCATTTGAAGAACAAGTTACTTAGCCCTGGTAACGTTCTTTTGACTGGATGTTCCTCCAAAGTATTTCTCATCACCCCTCCAAGCCTACTGCACAGTAGAATTTTCCCATGCTGTTACAGCTTTCGCTCCTTTTGAATACGGTCAAGCCCATGGTTATGCGGGTATTTCTACTGTAAGTAAAACAGAACTGAACCCAACGGGCGCTGCATGTGCTATATATCCCTTTGATGCCATCTTCGAGACGGAGGCCCTCGAGGGACTGCAAGTCGACTGCATCGAGGCACAGTGCCCTCTGCTGAAATTCTTTTCCCCGCAGCAGATGAAGCTGGATATCAAAGATGAGGGATATGTGGGAGGAACATCCAGTCGAAAGTACGTTACCAGGGATAAGTTACTTGTTGTTCGATGGGGTCCTCCTTTTTCAGCCCTCCACCCGATGAGAAGCTGGAAAAAGAAAAGCCCGCACACTGACGGCCATTAGTCTATTAACCATTTCCAGACCCTCTCATAAAATGACTCCTTGCCCATAACAGCAGAGGATGCAACGCATGAGTGGGTTAAGTGGTTTTCTGGCATTTAACCAGAACATAGCGGAGAGAGCAGGTTTCAGGATTTCCTGCAAATAAAGACAGATCTGCAAAGGGCTTCTTGAGGACAGCACCCCCACTCCCAGGTGGACAAACACAAAGATTAACACTCCAGCGGCACAGCAGCTCTTGATTCCTGTAGACAGGAGAAAAGCCCCCACCTTTGGTGGTGGGATGTGACTACCGGCTTCCGTTTTCATGCTGCAAACCCCGCCCTCCTTACCCCCATGCCTTTCCCCAACAATTTTCATAAAACCTCATGGAGGGTCTGGTCTGTTAAAGGTGGACACTAGATACCATAGATCATGGGTGCACAACATACGGCCCGCGGGCCAGTTGCGGCCCGCCATGCTCTTTTGTCCGGCCCGCGAGGCACAAAGACTTTCCTAATGGAGGGCGGCCCGCGCCGCCCTCCATTAGGAAAGTCTTTGTTGTCTTCCGGGCCGGACAAAACACTGGCCGTCATTGGCTCAGCACACATGCACCACGTTGCTCCTACGAGCCACGTAGTGTGTGTGTGCTGACCCAATGGAGGGCCAGCTCTACGGCTGGCGTGGTCCATAAGGCTTGATGCCGGAAGGCATTTCAGCCTTGGACCACGCCAGCCGTAGTACGATTCCAGCTTTCCTGCTTACCTGCCGCTTACCTGCCTTCCAGCACGTCTCCGGTAAGTGGTCTGTTTGCGTTTGTGTGTCGGGTCTGTTTTACTTTATGTTTGTGTGTGTATGTTGCGATGGGGGGGGGGGGGTGTCGGATGTGTATGAATGTTGGAATTTGAATGTATTTTGTGTGTGTGTTGAGATGCGGGGGTGGGGGGGTGTCGGATGTGTATGAATGTTGGAATTTGAATGCATTTTGTGTGTATGTTGAGATGCGGGGGTGGGGGGGTGTCGGATGTGTATTAATGTTTTGATTTGAATGTATTTTGTGTGTATGTTGAGATGCGGAGGTGGGGGGTGTGTCTGATGTGTGTGAATGTTTGTATTTGAATGCATTTTGTGTATGTTGAGATGCGGGGGTGGGGGGGTGTCGGATGTGTATGAATGTTGGAATTTGAATGCATTTTATGTGTATGTTGAGATGCTGGGGTGGGGGGGTGTCGGATGTGTATGAATGTTGGAATTTGAATGCATTTTATGTGTATGTTGAGATGCGGGGGTGGGGGGGTGTCGGATGTGTGTGAATGTTTGTATTTGAATGCATTTTATGTGTATGTTGAGATGCGGGGGTGGGGGGGTGTCGGATGTGTATGAATGTTGGAATTTGAATGCATTTTATGTGTATGTTGAGATGCGGAGGTGGGGGGTGTGTCTGATGTGTGTGAATGTTTGTATTTGAATGCATTTTATGTGTATGTTGAGATGCGGGGGTGGGGGGGTGTCGGATGTGTATGAATGTTGGAATTTGAATGCATTTTATGTGTATGTTGAGATGCGGGGGTGGGGGGGTGTCGGATGTGTGTGAATGTTTGTATTTGAATGCATTTTATGTGTATGTTGAGATGCGGGGGTGGGGGGGTGTCGGATGTGTATGAATGTTGGAATTTGAATGTATTTTGTGTGTATGTTGAGATGCGGAGGTGGGGGGTGTGTCTGATGTGTGTGAATGTTTGTATTTGAATGTATTTTATGTGTATGTTGAGATGCGGAGGTGGGGGGTGTGTCTGATGTGTGTGAATGTTTGTATTTGAATGCATTTTATGTGTATGTTGAGATGCGGGGGTGGGGGGGTGTCGGATGTGTATGAATGTTGGAATTTGAATGCATTTTGTGTGTATGTTGAGATGCGGGGGTGGGGGGGGTGTCGGATGTGTATTAATGTTTGTATTTGAATGTATTTTGTGTGTATGTTGAGATGCGGAGGTGGGGGGTGTGTCTGATGTGTGTGAATGTTTGTATTTGAATGTATTTTGTGTGTATGTTGAGATGCGGGGGTGGGGGTGGGTGTCGGATGTGTATGACTGTTTTGATTTGAATGTTTTTTGTGTGCTGAGTTGGGGGGGTGGGGGTTCGGGTCTGTAAGCGTGCATGTGTGTGTGTGCTGAGTTGGGGGGTGGGGGGTTTGGGTCTGTAAGGGTGCATGTGTGTGTGCTGAGTTGGGGGGTGGGGGGTTCGGGTCTGTACGGGTGCATGTGTGTGTGCTGAGTTGGGGGGTGGGGGGTTCGGGTCTGTATGGGTGCATGTGTGTGTGCTGAGTTGGGGGGTGGGGGGTTCGGGTCTGTATGGGCGCATGTGTGTGTGCTGAGTTGGGGGGTGGGGGTTTGGGTCTGTAAGGGTGCATGTGTGTGTGCTGAGTTGGGGGGTGGGGGGTTCGGGTCTGTAAGGGTGCATGTGTGTGCTGAGTTGGTGGGTGGGGGGTTCGGGTCTGTATGGGTGCATGCTTGAGAATGTGTGTGCTGCGTTGGGGGCGGGGGGTTCGGGTCTGTATGGGTTCATGCTTGAGAATGTGTGTGCTGCGTTGGGGGCGGGGGTTCGGGTCTGTATGGGTGCATGCTTGAGAGTGTGTTTGGGGTATAGTGTTTGGTTGGGGGTGAGGGGGCCATGGGGCATAGTGTTTGGTTTGGGTGAGGGGGCCATGGGGCATAGTGTTTGGTTGGGGGTGAGGGATAGGGGGCATAGTGTTTGGTTGGGGGGTGAGGGACAGGGGGCATAGTGTTTGGTTGGGGGTGAGGGACAGGGGGCATAGTGTTTGCTTGGTGGGTGAGGGACAGGGGGCATAGTGTTTGGTTGGGGGTGAGGAGCCCATGGGGCATAGTGTTTGGTTGGGGGTTAGGGGGGTGAGGGGGCCATGGGGCATAGTGTTTGGTTGAGTGTGAGGGACAGGGGGCATAGTGTTTGCTTGGGGGTGAGGGACAGGGGGCATAGTGTTTGGTTGGGGTTGGGAGCCATGGGGCATAGTGTTTGGTTGGGGGTTAGGGGGGGTGAGGGGGCCATGGGGCATAGTGTTTGGTTGGGGTGAGGGACAGGGGGCATAGTGTTTGCTTGGGGGGTGAGGGACAGGGGGCATAGTGTTTGGTTGGGGGTGGGGGCCATGGGGCATAGTGTTTGGTTGGGGTGGGGGTCATGGGGCATAGTGTTTGGTTGGGGGTGAGGGGCCCAATGGGCATAGTGTTTGGTTGGGGGTGAGGGGGCCCATGGGGCATAGTGTTTGGTTGGGGGTGAGGGGGCCCATGGGGCATAGTGTTTGGTTGGGGGTGAGGGGGCCATGGGGCATAGTGTTTGGTTGGGGATGGGAGCCATGGGGCATAGTGTTTGGTTGGGGGTGAGGGGACCATGGGGCATAGTGTTTGGTTGGGGATGGGAGCCATGGGGCATAGTGTTGCACTCCAAGAGTGAACTCAATAATAAAGCTAAAACAGGCACAGTTAGGAGATGTACATCCTTTGCTTTTTTGAGGAAACCTGACTCAACGAAGGCCATACTCCTCTTGGGTAACCCAAACAGCAAACTATAGCAGTCCAAAATAATGGAATGTCCAATCAAGGGTCAATAAAATATATATAATTTAATTAAATAGACGCTATACAATAACTAAATCGAAATAAATGATAGCAATGGAAAATGTGTAGTACAAAATGTAAGTTTGAAATGCAATAAAAATCGTTACCCCTCAAAAACATCTTTTTCCATGTGTTTAATACGAATTGGGGGTTGAACAAGCCTCCTGACATGTCCCGCCTACCGCCCCGCCCACTTTTACTTTTCGGCCCACTATAGCCCTCATGTAAGGTACTTTCGGCCCTCTGTCAAAATCAGTTGTGCACCCCTGCCATAGATGAAACCCAATTGGAGAATCTTTTGTAGGGCTGCTTCTCTCGATTAGACACCCTCCCCAAGAAGGAAAAGGCAGAGTGGAGGACTTTCCCCTAATTGTCCAAACTCAACAAGTCCTCCCCATGGAAATTGGAAAATTGTTGCGCTACGACAGATCCTTTCCTCTCTTTTAGAGAGGTATTGGTTTTGTCCCCTTTATCTTTAGGATTCTTACATGCACATTGCTATGGAGGCGTCCAACTGAAAATAAAGATTCTTGATCACTATTGGTTCCAAGTGCTACCTTTCGGTTTGAACTCGGCACGAGAGTCTTCACCGAGATGATACAATTTCATGTTGCATCACAGCTACATGTATTTGGATGACTGGCTCATCCGTGGTCCTAGCCCCTCTTGGATGAGGGACTCTGTATTGCTGGTTGTGTAGGATGCGTTTGTGCTAGATCTGACACTGAAGATGGAGAAGTCCATACTCCCACCAGCACAGAGGCTTCAATACATTGGAATTTGAGACTGTGTGGGTAGGATATATCTGCCTACAGAAAGGTTAGAGAGTTTGCGATTTATTTGCCAGGAGTTCCTGAAGAACAACTCTTTGCCAGAGGTAAACTTTTGGCATCTCTTGTACTTAATGGTGTCCATGCATTGTTGTGGTAGCACTAGCCAAGTTACACATGTGGCTGTTATAAAGGCACCTGTCCTCACACTCGTGCCAGGAGACAGAATTGCAAATGTAGCAGATTGCCATTCCACTCTCATTGTTCCCAGACCTATGGTGGTGGATTGACGAGAAGAACCTAGATCCTGTGGTGCCTTTCTCACCACCACAGCCCTCCAAAGTATTTGCCACCAACAATTTTCTTGAAAGACCTGTAGACCCTGGAGGGCCAGGATGGACTTCTAAAAATCCTGGAACCCGATGTCATTCTCTTGGGTATGAAGGCCTTTAGCCAATCCCTGGTTGGTAAGCAGGTGTTCACATCACAGGCAGCAATTCTCTACCTGAAAAAGCAGGGAGTAGAGGGGGGGGCGTTACAAAAGGTCATCTGTGCCATCTGGGTATAGATTTGGGTATTGTGCCTAGATCTTTGTATTCGGCCAATTTATGTTCTCTTCACCTGATAAATGGCATGCAGAGCAGACGCTCTGAACAGATGACTCATAGTCCACACTAGTGGGAAATCAACCCAAAGGGGCTGCAGCACAGTTTCCCAACATGGGGAAGTTTGATTTTGAACAACTTCACTTCATGACACATGCCCGCAAGAAGTGCAATCGTAATGCCTCGTGGAAAGGGAATGGACCAAATTCGCTGGGAGACACCTTTTTGCTCCCATGTGGACAGTCGAGCCTTGATGCTTTCCACCTCCCCCTCTTGCTGAGTCTTACACAAACAAATTCAGTTAAACCTGTCGAATGATTTTGATACTGGTGACGCTTTTGGCTGAAAAGGTTTTGTTTTCACAGCTCAAAAACCTTGTGCTGCCCCCTCTGGCCCATGCCGTTTGGCGGCATTTACAGCAGCAGGGGATGGTTCAGCACTTATGTCCTCAATTACCCTGTCTGGAACATGAGTTCCTGAGGACTTGGTGAATGTGCACTTAGGACTATTGGAGGCGGCCAGGAAGTTAAGCACGAAGTCACAGTACAATAGCTAATGAATACGCTTCTGCCATTGGTGCCCAGGGTTAAAGCAAGGACCCTCGAGAGACTATTTGGTCAATCTGTTCTGGTTTATAACTGGGTCAGCAGAATCGGGAGTTTCTCCTGAAAGACCACCTTGGCGGCAATAGCGTCCAGATGGTGAAGGGAATGTTGCTGGTGAACACCATAGCAAAATTACACTTTGGCACCCTTGTCGGACTTTTGCCCCACAGCACCTGAGATCTCAATGGTTTTTTTGATGCAGTGCCGGATGAGTATTTGGCTACAATGGATTTGAAATGAGTTGCACTTAAATGTTTTCCTTGTGGGAATAACTTCTGCTCGCACGATCTCCAAATTGCAAGCATTGTGTGGTGGACCAGTACATCGTTTTGCACAAGAAGAGTGTGCTAAAAACACATCCCTGAGCAGTTTTCATATTAAGGTTTTGCTACTAGTGTTTCTTTTACCAACCAGCGGCAGAAAATATACGGCACACTTTAGATGTGGCAAGGGTGCTGAAATTCTATATGGTTTGAACAAAAGATATACATAAGGCAAGCAACGCAATTGTGTGATCTTTTGGGTTCCACGCCAGGCTGTGCTGTATCAAAGACTTCTATTGCGTAAGGTTGCCATGTGGACAAACACATCGGTGTTTCTTTTTGTAAACTGTGCTCACTTGACTGTAGCTCAGGGAATGATGACGCTTTTGGACACGCTGTTTTTAAGAAATCCTTTTGCAGTGTAACATCCAGCTGCCCTCAATAGGGAGATTTAAAAGCATCCCCCGCGATAGTGTGTAGGAAAGGGGATGGGACATAGTGGCCATACGCCGCCCACCCACCATCCCGCTAAAAGTTGGCAAGTCCAATATGCTAGAGGGGCTGACAGTTGGGCAAGCCATGTGGAGGTGGTACCACATAGGGTTGGCTAAAGTTTGCCCCACTTATGGAACTTGCATACAATTCAGAAAGTTGCTGCGTTGAATCCTGTCCTGCGTTCCATGCGACGACTTGAGCATGAAAGAAAGCTAACTACTAAAGGTTCTACGTTATTATAATAACGTAAATTACTTCGTGGTAAATGACTTTTTTGCAATGACTTAAAACATTTTTGCCGAATTTTATTTTTATGGGGAGGTTCTCACATGATCATTCACCATTTTAGCCGTTAACCCACAAATAAATATAAAACATTCAAAGTAATTGTCATGAAGTAAATCATTGTATTGTTATTTACTTTGTTAAAACAACTGGAAACAGGACTAATAGTGCTACTGTTACTGTTGTGAGTAACTTCTGAACCGAGACATCTGGAAAACTAGGCAGTTTTTAGATTCCCTTGCAACAGGTCAAGAAGGGCTGCCCTGTCACAAAAGCCGGCATCGCTGGATGGATTGCACAGTGCATTCAAGAATGCTATTATGTCGCACTCAGCAACTCTAGAATTCCTGTCCAACGTAGCTCCAGTAACCATCTATAAAGCCGCAACCTGGGTATCAGTGCACTCTTTCACAAAACGCTATTGTATCGATACACAAACAAGAGTTGACTCAAGTGGGTCAGCCTTTCTACGAAAACGATTTTCCTTGGTAAAATCAATGCAGCACCCGTATTAGGTACTTCTCGCTAATCTATACATGTTATGAAACTCTTAACCGATTCATACACCCCAGAAGACAAACATTACTTGTGTTTACCATAACGATTTAGTCACATGCACTCGACCCTACCTCTCCGATTTCGGGTACACCTCAAACCTAAAGAAAAGGCCATGTCTCTAGGGTCGCAGTACTATGCTCTGCACTTTCCACAGGCAAAAAAACGCTAAGCGTCGACATGGTGGGTACCTGCACAGCTTTAGTAGGGGAATGGAAGGCCCTTTCAATGCCAACTTTTACTGTGTAAGTAAATCTAATACACCAGACCTACCACTGGATGGCAGAATATGCAAAGCATGTGATTCTAAACTAATACAAGCACCAGTAAGACCTACTGGGTAAGTTGCCTTACTCTTTCAATGAAGCCCCTCTATCGACTGCTTGTGCCGTCTCGTTGTTGTAGTTTGTGTTTTTGTCTGGTGCCCTGATGCCTGCGGTTTTCCGGTGACCTATAAATAATTTTAAAAAGTAATATTAGTCTTGCACTGAATTCGTATGTAACCCACCCCCTGTCCTTGACTGCTTGTACAAAGCAAGCACTACGTGAACAAGGACAGCTTAAGCCTGTTTGCCTACAATGTAGATCCAGTGCCCTGAAGGCATGGCTGGGTGAATCCTCTTCTGCACCTGGCTTCATTACTTAGGCTTGTAATCTGGCAATACTAATGGGGTTCTCCTCATCCCTGCAGATCCGCGTAGTAGCCCAGAATTGTTATTTTTATCTATGCACTACAAACAAAATATTTTAAATTTTCACCAGAAGATAATTTCACTGGTTACTGGTGGCCGATCGGGTAACTTATAAGGATTTATGCACATTGAATATATCATGAAATTGGTCAGGCTTTTCTGGTTAAGTTTGGGTACTGTGTACCTAGTGAAACTCTACGTTCCACAGCTGCTGAATGAATTGTGATCCTTGATTTCCTCCTGTGAGTGAGCTTCCCGACTTTCTCCATCTCCTAGCTTCTGTATAATATGGCTTCAGCAGTCAAGTAAGCCTTCAAGAACTCTACCCTAAATGCAGTCTTTATGGAGTACAGCGTATAGGTCCTGAGTCTAGGAGTTGATTCGAGTACCCTGATGTTTTCTTGGAGGTGATATTGCACTCAAAACCTTAAAATATGAAAACAAAACTCTTAAAAGTCGGTGAAGTGGCAGTTTGCTATTTGCTTGGCTCCAGCAACCATATACAATCTTTACTGCTACCACAGGTTTGTTTTAGATACCAAAGATTGTCAAACCTTTGTAATTTACCCCCTTGTATGAAGTTCCACTTTTGGATATTCTGCTTGGACTTGTGCCTGCTGTTAAGCTGCGCTGAACGGTTTAAAAGGTTCAAATGTGAAGATCTTGTGAGTTTGTTCAGAAGCATGTACCGTTAGAAAACGCTTGACCTTTTTTGTGAGTATTGCCATTTGGTTTACGTTTTTGCTAATTTAGCACCTGTTTTACCTGATTCTCCTTCGGCGATCCTCAGTTTCTGGGCTCTTAGAATTGTGTAGATTTTTGAGTTGTACATCTGATAAACGAATTGCCATGATTGTTTGAAGTAAAATGTATTCCATAGATCGGACTTACTTGCATATTTGACAAGGGAAAACAGATGCGGTTTCTTAGCTTGCCCTGCACTCACTTAAACCTGTCCACATTTAACCAGTAGATGGCAGTAACTATACAGGATCACGTAGTTTATGAACACAAAGCTACTTTGTCACTGCATTTTTGTTTTTAATACACCATGCACTTTGCGACCTTCATACATCTAAATACCTTGTGTTATATTTTTTTCCATCAAGTTAGGCATTCTTGCATCTCTTTAGTGCAAACCAGTATGGTCCTTTTTCAAAGGCACATTACAGTTTGTCCCTGTTGATGTAATGTGCAGAGCGATGTCACTCAAACTTTCTCTAGAAGAGAAGCGTTTGCTCATTGATATATTCCTCCCAAAGACTCTTCTACTTCGAAGTTCTTCCCCCGACAGTCAGCAGTGTGGTAAATTTGGTCATCATCCACCAGGTGGTGTCGTGCTGCTCTGGGGATGGTTGCATCGCTGCTGCTTAAGAACCGCATTATGCTTAACATCGGGCTTTCATGCTTGAAGGGATCGCCACCGCTCCATGACTGTGACAGAGACACTCCCCTTGAATTTCTTTTCTTGGCAAGGACATGACATGGAGGTGGGTGCGAGTCTTGTCAGAGGACACCAAAGGCGATAAGGGGGTAGCAAGACCTTTTTATGGTTTCTTTTAGTGGTTATACCCATGAAAAATCTGGTTGGCTCAATCATTTTGGGGGGAGGACGGGGAGTTGCTCAATCTCATAGGCACTAGCCGTGATTTCCAAATCTGAAGTGAAAGAGGCCTGATCAGTCCAGGACTGAATCCTTTGCCTCTTAGACACATTCCTCTTCGTTACAAAGTCTATAGATGACACAATATATTTTTGCAGTTTGTTCAAGAAAGTGCTATACCCTGCTTTTCTACCACCTAAAGCTTGTGCAGTGGGAGTCCTTTAAGAAAAATTATGCTGAACGACTTCGATCAGGTCCCTCCATTTGTAAGACCTTTTTGTCCTTGCTGCTACTCATGTCTGGTTTGGATTTCCAAACACTCCTCTCTGTACCGAAGGGTTTGGGTTCTGAGGGACGGGTCAAGCCAGCATCATTGTTGCCTTCGGCCATGGGTCTGGGCTTCCTTCATCTTGAGTGATTTTGGCTGAGTTGGCACCAGTGTTCACAGCACAGAGTTGGTTTCTGCTGATGCCTTCACCTCCCTTGGCTCTGGGTTTTCCTATATCGGAAGAATCCTACTTAGCTCTTCAAAGATTACTGACCCTGTGTAAATAATTTTGAGACATCTTTGATGTTGAGGAGGATGACAAAAATATCTGTTGGCCTTCACCCACTAAGTGCTGTGGTGGAGCGAGAGTGACCAGATTATTTACATGAGCTGTCTGAGGACTACTCCTTGCATCTACATAGGGAGCTCTGAGATGCTAGTGCTCAAGATTCTAACCCCTTGATTCAGAGACCTAAACTTTGGATCATTCAGGGCTGTTGTCTCAAAAGATTGAAACTGTTCATTTTGGTAGCTGCATCCAAAGAACCTCCAACTCGTGCCATTACTGAAACTCCATATTTATTTTATTTATTTGTATTCATTTATATAGCGCCACAGCCCGCAGGCATCGGGGCACAGTCAAGAGAAGAGGCCATAGGCAGACCCGAATATTTTCATTCAAACAAGGTGATTTTCAGTTATCTAAATTTGAAGGGCTCTTTTGTGGTATGCAGAGAAACCAGCAGTTTGTTCTATTCCTGGCCAGCTTCCACCGGGAATTAACCATTCCTTTTAACCGGCTTACTTCTTCCTGGGGCAGATCAGTCTCATGGTATCGACAGACCAAGTACTTCAGGGGAGCTTTTGTGCAGTAATGCATTCTTTAATGTACTGGGGGGCTTGACCATAGACATTTGTGAACGATCATGAGGTATTTGAAGCAAATTCTGGCTTTCACAGGGAGCCAGTGTAGCTCCCTCCTGTGTGCCGTGATGCGCTTGTGCCTAGGAACATTTTTCACTATCCGAACGGAATCATTTTGCAGTGTTTACTGTTTTCTTAAACAGTCCTTATTTGCCCCAACCAATAGAGCACTACAATAATCTATCCTGGGCATTAGGCTAGCACGAACCAGCGTTGAAAAATGTATTTCAGAGACGTAGGGCTTCACCAATCTAAACAGTCTAAGATGATATTGGGTCTTGCCTATAACACTGATATGAGTCAACATATTCAATGATGGTTCAGGAGTTATACCCAATGTTTTTACTTTGTTTGCTACTTTGATGTAGTGGTTCTCGATATCAAGGCCGACCTATTGGGCCTGAAGCTTAGCACGGGCCTGGGAGGAGCCAAAGATCAAAAGCTCAGTTTTATCTCCATTCAGGCACATTCCGTTGAGTGCCATCCAACTCTGTATTCGTAGACTGTGGAAATTCTTTCTGCGTCTTTTTCATAGGAGCCGAGTCGTCCGCATAGTTAGTGAAACAAACTCCAAGAGTGTCCAGGAGATCACATAGTGGGCGGCAGAATACATTGAATAAGGCAGGTGAAATGCAAGCACCCTGCGGTACTCCACATTCAAGTAGTTCCAGCCCGGAGAGCACATCTCCCCAGGCAATCTTGGATCTCCGATTTACTTCAAGATCTAAGCCAGCGAGTTGCATTCTCTGAGCAGTTTCCCACACTACTCCTTTCTAGAAGCTTTTCATGGTCCACAAGATCACAAGCTGCTGACAGATCTAACAAAATCGGCAGCCCAGAGTTGATTTTATCCACGATTTTTAGCATTTCAGTTGGAGATTTAAGTGCACTTTCTGTACCATAAAATGATCTAAACCCGAAAAGGAACATTAGTTGGGGCCTATAGTTAATGTATGATTTATGGTCTGTGTCAGGCTTTTTGATGGGAGGTGTAACCGACACTTTATTTTTTAATATCTGGTGCTTCATTCATTGCAAAAGAGGCATTCGCAAACGAGTTTAAAAAAGGAGCAAATGGTTCACTATTTTACAAAATAATTTTGGATGGGTATATTGCACAATATCACGTGGTTGGCCTCATATTCCTAAGAGTTGCTGTCATGGTCTCATGAGAATTAACAAGAGAGGCACAGATCCACCCTACTGATGAGGTCCAACCAGACAAACACATGTCTGGGGTTTCTGTTGGTACTCTTGTTCAGAGGAGAATTGCCTAGCATTTCAGTGTTGGACTGCCCCAGGGCAGGACAAAAACTGATATGTTTGGGATATTTCTTCTCTGTGAAAGATAGTGAGCTAAAGACTCTGGGTAAGTCTCTCGTAACCAGGACTAATGTCTGGCAGAGGGACTCCCAGGACCCCCTTGTTAATTTGCATGGTCTCATGAGAGACCTACCACCATTACTGCCTTATAATGTGGCTTTAACAGAGAGTGGTACAAATTTGCCATATTTCCAGCAGAAGTGGCGCAGGTTTCCAAAATCTGTGCTTTCTGACTTAGTCTCCAGAAAGCCCTGCGATCCCGGTGACTACTGTATTGCTAGATATGATAGTTTATTTATAAATAGTATATTATGACATTCTTGCAGGCCATGAACAGTAAGGATGTGAAATTAACTATTGTACGCTGCTGGACGACGTTTCGCATAGTGCAGGAGCTAAGACATAGATAAGGAAGGGAGTGGGAAGGAAATGGAAACGCAGGCGACTACCGTACTAGGCCTGGCAACATTTCAGATAATGCTGGAGGGGCTGGGAGGAAAAAACGAGTAAGGTGAGGGGGGAGGAGACAGGCGAGTTTACGATCATACTAGGTCCAGGGACAATTCTGATGGAGTAAGTCCATAGAAGAAAGTAAGGGGCGGAGATAGGAAAGGAGAGAAGTGGAGAGAAGGATAGAACAGAGTAAGCAGTCAAAAAGAGTGGAGAAGCAAGAGGGGAGAGCAAATACAATTGCAGAAGTCAGTAGTAACGCATCATTTTGCAAGCCTGGATACAAAATGAAGATGGGAACAGCATGATTCAGGGCCACCATGAGAAAGGGTGATGAACCGTGAATCAATGAAGTCCATAAAAGTCAAATCCAGCATTGGCCACAAGACTGTGATGGTGAAACCAGAATGTATCAGGACAGACTCCTGCAGAAGTAAGCTAGAGGAGGGTGGTGGGGGGAGGGGGTTGCAGGGTCGAAGAATCAAGCAAAACAGGCAACACCTGTGTGCGCGATGGGGTTGGGGGCGGCACAGAACATCACAGGGGGACCAGAGTGGGTGGGGATGGCCTGTGGGGACAGAGGGAGTGAACACATGTTGGTGCATGCTTACCTGCTGTCTGAACAGGCAGGGGTTTGGGCCCTGGGTGGTCCTGGTCCCAACAGGAATTGCCCTTTTCTTTGTCTGCCCTTCGCTTCGGACGCCCGGGCGAGGCACCCTTAACTTAAGAGTTAAGAGCTGGAAGGAAGCGACCCTGGAGCCAGAGGTGGTTTTCTCTCCTGAAGCCTGCCAAAGGTGAATGAAGGAGACCAAACCAGGTTTGGCGCGCAGAGAAAAACTCGGACCTTTCCACAAAAAAATGGCAAAAAAAAAACCGGGACTCGTTTTAACAAAAGAGGCTCAGACGCCATCTTGAAAAACATGGCTCCCACGTTTTAACGTTACTGGAACTGCGAATAGTTCGCGGCCGGGGTAAATCATGGTAGTTCATTGTAAAACCACTGCCACCAGCCATTCTGAGAGGAAAGGGTAACATTTGACTGTTACATGAGTAACTAGACATAGGGGATACTAAGTAACCCCTCCAGCACTCTATTGCAAGATGGGGTGTGCTGGGTCTAGAAGTTTACAGGGCTAAGTGAAGTCAATTTCACTCCACTGTTCTGGGAAACAGTAGTTGATCCCAGAGAAGGTATGTAAGCCGTACAATGCTTCTTCATGAAGGACTGGTCCTCTTCCCAAACTTGGTCCCGAAGGGATCCCACCATGACCATCTTTCTCTTGGCCTTGTGCCTCTGGTACAAGAAGCAATTCTTCTTAGTTTCCTTGGGCACTAGCTGGAATAGCTTGGAGGCTCTTGAGATCATGGAGTGCAACGATCCCCCTTCATCCGGTGGAGACACCCTATGTGGAGCATCCAAATGTGGGAATTAGTTGTCAGCTGCAAGATATCCTCGTCCGTCACTGTCGTATCTGTCCCCATACCCATGTCTGGGTCTGCTGGAGGAGAAGGTACCAGACTTGGTGGCAGAGGTTAAAATGGGGGTGTCGGATGACGCTTCCTCTTTGCCAGAGGCTGCTCAGGCACCTTGGGGTATCCTGGGTGCTGGAGCCAGAGGCATCCTCATCTGTATCTCTGACACCAAGGTGTGCAGGGTCGACAGAATAGCCAAGCAGATGTCCCCCGGCTGAGAAAGCGAAATAGGAAAACTAGGCCCTGCGTCGTAGTCGTCCTCTTCAATGTCCTCGTGGGTCGTGTGCAAAGACTGCTGGTATTTGTCGTTCGTGGATGAGACCTCCATGGCTTGGGCCACGGAGGACTATTTTGCAGCATCCTCGCCCTCACAGGACTTGGACCGCTCCTCGGACCGGCCGGTCTTGGGCGAGGCATGTCCCTGCTTGCCGCACCGGGCCAGAGCCCTTGGCGTTGAGCCACGCCGCAAGTGTACGCTGCCTGTCCTTCGTCTTCTTGGAGAACCCGAGGCACATTACACACTGCACCGTCTTGTTGTTGCTGGGCATGTCGTCCTGCATCTGCCTTGTCCGGCTCTGCAGGCTGTACATGCAACCCCTCCAGGAGTTCTTGGACCCCCGCTGGATAGGTGTCCGCAAGCTTCAGACAAGATTGCCTAACGACTAGTTCCATCGAGCGATAGTATGGGGCGCGGGGGGCGCGTTCGCTCCAACATCGCCCAAGGCACAGGATTCCAGAGCCCTCCTTACCAGGAGACGGTCACCACAGACTCCTCCAGAGAGGGATGGGGAGCGCACACCGGACATCTGCACGCCAGAGGCTGGTGGTTGCCAGAGAAGGATCTTCATATCAGCATCTTGGAGCTACGGGCAGTGTTCTGGGCCCTGAAGTCGTTCCTCGTGTCTCTGAAAGGCACGGTGGTGAGGATCTTCACGGACAACACCACCATATTTTACATCCAGAAGCGGGGGGCACTCTATCCCCGGCGCTCTCCAAGGAAGCTCAGGACTTGCGATGTGCTGTAGGATATATTTTCCTCGTCCCTTTTCACCTGGCGGGATTCAAGAACACCATCACAGACTCCCTCCGAAGGGAACTGCACTCCTGCCACAAATGGGAGCTTTGACAGGATCAGGTGGACCGCTTGTTTGCCGAGTGGTGCAGGCCCCAGATGGATTGGTTTATGGCAGCGAACTCCAGTGCCAGAAGTTTGCCAGCAGATTCCACCAGCCGAGGAGCATGGAGATGCATTCCACTTCCTGTGGGAAGGTATGTTCCTGTATGTGCCCCCCCATTCGCCCCACCCCAGTCCTGCTACTCGGATGGTGTCTGTCTGTGTAAGATACTCATCGACCCGGCATGGCCGAGGCAGATTTGATATCTGGACCTTTTCAGTCTGTCAGCGTCGCCTCCGGTTAACACTGCAAGTGGTTCCGGACAAGTTACTTACCGCTGGTAATATTCTTTCGACTGGATGGTCCTCCCACGTATTCCTTATCACCCCTCCCAGCCTACCCCGCAGTAAAATGTCCATGTCATTGCAGTTTACGGTCTTTTAGGGTGAGTAGCTGTTGGGTGTAGGACAAATGAGTACATTTGAAAACTGAACTGAAGCGAACTGTTGCTGCACGCGCTGTATACCATCGATTTTATGTCGATACAGAGACTGAGGCCCTCAAGGGACATAGTCGACGCGCAGCGACCCGTGCTAGAAGAAAAATTCTAAAGAAAGTGAAGCTGAATATGGGGATATCCTAAAATGAGGAATATGTGGGAGGAACATCCAGTCGAAAGAACGTTGCCATGGATAAGTAACTTGTTCATCTCTCCTATTTGGAAAAAGGAATGGCATTATCCAGACATACAATAGCAAGCCATGTTCTACCATAAATGCAGGATGCCTCACGTTCTCAACTTTGCACACTGGTCGGGGGGGTCCTTTGGAGTTTGTCTTTCAGTACAAAATATATCCAGTTGCTTCTCATGTAGAATAATCTCAACACCCAAGATATGGCCTGAACACAACTGGGATCCCAATTAATGGTAAACTTACAACCCACTCCTTTGGCATATTGTTGCGGTTAGATGACATTGGATCTTGTCATAACCCAGGACAAAAGGAAATGCCCCAATTATGCTTCCAGAAAGGGGCAGGACACTCTGAGGAATTCCTTCCTCCTAGGAAGGGATGACCTCTTGATCTAGGACTTTCTTCTTCCCATGTTGCCTGTTGCCAAATGAATTTGCAAGTGCTGATCTTCAAACTGCCACTGGATTCTTAAAGCCCCCGGCATGGTGAAACTGGTTCTGGTACTTTAACCCCATGGATCTTTCCACTGAGCCTCAGATTCCCCTTCCAGCAAGGAGTAACCGCCTGGCCCAGAAGTTAAGCCTCCCTTTTCACCCATCCCCTTAGTGGCGTGGCCCCTGAGGCCTTAGTGATGTCAACAGAAACCCCAGGTGCACCATACAATCTTCAAAATGACTTGAGCAAGTGTAACCGACTGGTCACTGATCCTTGGCACATTAAACTAAGCCCTGCCTGGTATTTGCATTCTATCCTGTCTTAATTTCCCATCTGGTAAAATCTGGCACCAAATGGACAAAGGTTGAAAACTTAGTCCTTGAACCATCTATTCATTATTTGGGGTGAAGGCTACTCCAAGTCATAGTGAATAATGCAACCATTTCCTGGTTGGCAGTCAACTGTATCCTAGAATTCTCTTCAGTCAGGAAAGTTCCTACTGCTAAGGTCCTTTGTGCAGGTTTCTTTCTGTTAAGTGACCTTCTGTACCTTTTTGGAAACCTGTTCTTGAGGAAATTTGCATGGCAACTACATCGATGACCTCCCCCCTGACTCCCTTATGGGTTCTGCAAGCACTATGTAAAAGATACCAACTCCAACGCTGATATCATGTGGTCAAGCTCTTCTGTGCAACCTATTCTGCTGACTGTTTCTTGCCATCTTCTTGTCCCATAATTATTGAGGAAAGTGTGCCAAAGGTAGGAGCACATGTGGATCGCTGTAGTGTCTACTGTACTTCTAGACCATGGTCTCCTTTCCACCTTATGGCTGTACTTTCACCCAGCTCCCCCCTCTGCGTATTAAGTTGTCCCCATCACTGTGTTTCTATAGGTACTGGAGGTGGTAGCTGGGAGCATACGTGAGGAAAGTACAACCAGGCGTGTCTCCTATAATACCCAGAGAATGCTTCTTTGCATCATGCTCTGTTTCCATCCCCTTCCTTGTGAAGACATCTCCTATGTATATCAGAAAAGGACTAGGGACGGAGTACAGAGGTCACATGGTTAGGCCATAGTTTAATGATTAATTGGTTGTTCGTCTCCCGTTACTAAATGGATTCTTGGACCTTTTATTGTGTAGATAACCAGAGTTGTGCGCAGAGGATGTTTTAAGGATTTTATCAAACCATAATGTAAAAAATGGTTTTACAAAGGTAGCGGGCGCCCCTCTCTCGCAAGAACAGACATGATAACCTGTTCAGTGGTTATTAACCACTTGAGAGTTCGCAGCCACTGCTTTTACTCACTGTGCCTTTCACAGATGGGAAATATACATTTGCATATCAGTCTTTGTCCTGCCCAGGGGCAGTCCAGCACCGAAATACAATGGCAATTCCAATCTGAACGAGAGTACCACCAGCAACCCCATACACGTGTTTCACCCTTGTTGGGGATCATCAGTGAGGTGAAGCTGATGCCTCTCTAAGCACTGTGAGAGGGAGACCACGTCTGGTTGCCCCCAGGAGACCTAGGGTTACCAATCCCAGGTTCCTTAAAAAATAGTTTTACAAAGGTAGCGGGCGCCCCTCTCTCGCAAGAACAGACATGATAACCTGTTCAGTGGTTATTAACCACTTGAGAGTTCGCAGCCACTGATTTTACTCACTGTGCCTTTCACAGATGGGAAATATACATTTGCATATCAGTCTTTGTCCTGCCCAGGGGCAGTCCAGCACCGAAATACAATGGCAATTCCAATCTGAACGAGAGTACCACCAGCAACCCCATACACGTGTTTCACCCTTGTTGGGGAATATCAGTGAGGTGAAGCTGATGCCTCTCTAAGCACTGTGAGAGGGAGACCACGTCTGGTTGCCCCCAGGAGACCTAGGGTTACCAATCCCAGGTTCCTTAAAAAATAGTTTTACAAAGGTAGCGGGCGCCCCTCTCTCGCAAGAACAGACATGATAACCTGTTCAGTGGTTATTAACCACTTGAGAGTTCGCAGCCACTGCTTTTACTCACTGTGCCTTTCACAGATGGGAAATATACATTTGCATATCAGTCTTTGTCCTGCCCAAAAAAAAAAAAAAAATAATGTAAAAAATGCCTAGCTTTCCCCTTCGTAAGGTGGATATTCCCTTCCTAACAAAAATAGGTAAGTGTGCTCATCCGTCCAAAGAAAATGTCCTCTGTCCAACCTTCTAACGCCCTATTGCAGAATTAACTAAAAAAGAACCAGAATGTTCAGCTTCTGGTCAGATTCACTGGGCTTCTTCTTAGGGGTACTCCAAAAAACAAAGTTCTCGTAGTTTGAAAAAAGAAGTTAAAGTCAATAAAGAAAGTCTCTCCAGTTTATTCCATTGTATCTTATGACTCTGTAGCTCTTGATGTAGATTAACAGGTTTAGCCACTTTGGGGCTCTGGATCCTTCTTGTATCCTTTACACCACCTTTGATTTGTATCCTTTTTGTTTTCTCTTAATCCTTCAAATTTGCTAGGTTTCACACTGTGATTGGGCATTCTTGACCCTTTTTAGTTGATTGATGTGACCACTCTTGTGGCAGCTTCAAAGGCTTGCACTTCAGGTTTCACCGGCTCCTGTTACTGGCTTTCATACTTAGTTCAGTTGCTTTCTGAATGCCTCTCATAGACCACTGCCAGTGCTTGTCAATGGTTATATTCAACTCTCTTGGCGTCTCCCAAGACACATTTTGAGGGGGGCTCATGTTCCCGTGGCCAGTGCTGTTACTTGCTTCATTCAGTTAATTCTTACTGTTGGAGTACTCGCAGCCTTCTTGAACCGCTATATTTAGTACTTTCTCATAGCGCTTGTACTTTGGCATTTCTCAGGCTCTCATAAAACGTTTTTATATGCAAGGCAATTAGTCTCTCACTGTCTCATCGGGCACATTGTTTATTGTGTGCACCGGACCCGACGGTATCAGGGCGCAGGCGATTAGAATGTTTAGTTAAAGGTTGCGGAACATAATTAAAACAATTTCCTCAAAGTTACAAAGGTTGAGGATCAAACTAGGTATGGTGGAAATGCACGTGTCGACATCAGATCATAGATGGCAAGCATACTAGGTGACTATCGTGACTATTGTCTAGCATACATTAGAGGATGTAAAGATGCATCCAAACAAAGCAAATATTTGTACAAGAGGAGGAAGTGTAGGAAGGAGATATTACTTGTCTTTCTCTGAGCCATTTGATTAGGTTCTGCCTGAATTTGGTGAAAGTTGGGCCTGATCTTAGTGTATGTGGTAGGGAGTGCCCCAGTTGTGCTGACCTGACTGGGAAGCTTGAACCTCCAATGGTAGATAATTTGAAGCGTGGCACTTGAAGGCAATTAGAGTTGACTGTTCTTGAGGGTCTGATTAAGGTTTTTCTGATGAATCGTTCTGTTAGGTAGCGACAGGCTTTCTTTAAGCATTTGTGGAGGAAGGAAGCAGTTTTAAGATTAATTTTTTTTTTTCTTGGGTGGATAGCCATTTGTTTCCTTCTTCTTTTGGATGTGTGTTCTCTTCTTGGAATACTTAGAGCTGCTCTAAGCACATTATTTTGGAGTACCTGTATTTTTTTGATAATGTGTTTATTCGCCTCTCTGTATAAGGCATTACAATAATCATGTTTTGATAAGATGAGGGCTCTATATAGGATCAGGCAACTGTCAGCTGATGGGAATTGTTTCCCAGCTCGTATTAATTTGCATGTGCATGCTGTGGACGAGGCCAGTGAATTTACCGGTTTGGTAAATGATGGGGTTAAGTCTAAGTAAAAGCCTTGGGTTTTTACTTCTCTGGTGACATTAATGATATTCCCATCGATGATGGACGAGTAGTCATGACTTAGTTTGATAATGTGAGATGCTGTGCCCAGGATGATGAGCTCTGTGTTGTCATCGTTCAGGCACAAGCAGTGATTGGCCATCCATGCCTGAACGATGCTATAAACTCTGTTCACCAAAGCCAGATCCTCCTCATAATCCCCAGTGAGTGGTAAGAGGATCTGGGTATCATATGCATTATTAGTGTAGGTGATACCCAGATGGTCAAGATCATCAAAGAGTGGCTTGGTGAAGATGTTGTAGAGCATTGGAGAGACGCATGATCCCTGGGGCACTCCGCAAGTAATGGGTATAGGGTCTGCTGCTGCAGATGGAGAGAAGAGCCTCACAGTCCTGTCACTGAGGAACGACTGTATCCATGCTATAGCTTCTTTCGAGAAGTGGGCTGCTGAGTCCAGGTGACTGCATAGGACTTCGTGGTCCACCAAGTCAAATGCAGCTGAAAGTTCAAGTAAGAGAAGTGCTAATTTTCCCTTATCTCCAAGTGTCTATTTGGGCCTTAAAATCGATAAGTGCAGTTTCTGTGCCATGCTGTGGCCGTAAACGAGATTGGCGTGAGCCTAAAAGCACGTTAAGCTCTCGGAAGTTTTGAATTTGGGTGTATGCTCCCATGTCTGATTTTTTTTTAATAGGAAAGGCACAGTGGTGATGGGCCTGTAGTTGGTGGGTATATTAGGGTCTAATGTTTGTTTTTTCAGAAGTGGGAGTACCCATGATTCTTTTAGATTGCAAGGGATGGTGCTAGTGGTGAAAAAGGTGTTGATGAGTTTGGCGATGAAGGGAGCTAGGTCGCTGGCAGCGTCCTTGATCAGTTGAGGTGTGCATAGGTCACCTCTGCAGTTGTATGGTTTGAGAGCAAGAATCGTTTTCTCAACCTCAATAATGGTAACTTTGGAGAAGTTACCTAGAGTTTGGTCTCTAGGCTTGGGCAGAGGTATTTTATTGGGGGGGGGGGGGGAGTCTGAGCAGTTAGTAAGGCTTTCTTTTGAGCTATTTTGTTTTGGAGGTTGGTGACTTTGTTGACTAATGCATGCTGGATGTTGCAGACCATGTTCTATCTTTGATAGAATCATCCTTTGTTATGATGGGAGTTTCTAGTTATTTTAGAACGGTGAAGAGCTCCTTCATGCTAGTTGGCTTGTGTGATTCTGTTATAAGTTTCTTGTTTGGCCATGAGGATATCCTTTTTGTATTGAGATGAGATATTAATTGGATTCGTTTTATTTTCTGCTGTGGGATGTAGTTTCCAAGCCGTTTCACATCTTTTCTCTAATGTTAGGTTTTTTAGCTGAGGTGTAAACCAGGAGTTGAGGAGATTTTTAGGTTTGCTATTCTTGAGTTTTAGAGGGGCGATACTATCGAGAGCAATAGTCATAGCGTTATATTCTAATAGACTAGGGTCTGAATAGTCTGGTAGAGAATTAAGATTGGGTTAGATGTGGGGTAGGAGGTTGTCTACTGTAATGGTGTTCTTATTTCTAGTTAAGGTGGGGGGCGGGTGGTGGTGTTTGTACAGTGGGCCTTTTTAGTATCTAGAGTAAAGGATATAAGGTGGTTGGTCCAGATTTGTGGAGAGATGGAGGAGATGGAGACATTACAATTGTGGTTGGCTACTCAGTCGCGAGTTCTCCCTTTAATGTGCGTAGGCACGTTCACTCTGTGTGAAGCCAAGTTCAGTCAGGATATTAGCTACAGAAGTGGCCTGGTGGTCATTGATATCATCAAATACTAAGTTAAAGTCTCCTAGCAGTAAAGTTTGTGAGGTATTTTTTTAGATTCTACGAGATGATGGTGGAGATGTCTTCATTAAAGGTGCTGATAGGGCCTGATGGTCTATATAGGAGATAAATGTTTAGAGTTTGGGAGTTGGCAGTGGGTAGTTTGATAGGTAGTGACTCACAGGATTTAAGATTAGGCGTGGAGGTTATTCTCATGCAGAGATTATTTTTGGCGATGATCGCTATTCCTTCGCCGTGTGATTCTGTCCGCTCGAAGGATGGTATAGTTGTCTGGTACTGCTAGGGTCAGTGCAGTGCATGCTGCTTCATGTAGCCAGGATTCAGTGATGGAAATGAAGTCGTAGTCATCTGCTAAAATAACCTCTGATATTTCTGTTGCGTGGGCAACTAGGGACCTAGCATTTATGAGGGCACCTTTAAGGTCTGGTCCTGACTGTGGTAGTTGGAGTGAGTTGAGGGGGCATGTGAGTTAGTAGTGGTCTTCATTCTTTTAGAATGATTCTTGGAATTGGTTAGTGGGGTGGTCTTTGTTGGGTGATGTATTTTAGAACGAACATGGTCTAGATTGATAACGTCTAAGAAGAGGGGTTCAAATATTTTAGGCAGTCGTGCAGAGTCTAAGGTTTCTCTGTGCTGTGTTGCAAGGGGTTTTATAATAGGTACCTCCGCAGGTGTACCTGCATTGTCTAAGGGCAGTTTAGAAGACATGGTGATATTGGCGACAGCAGTATTTACTGTATTAGTGGACCATGCCATAATAAGTAGTACTATTGAGTTACTATGCCCAAGAAGGCTTGTGTCGACAAGGTGAGGTACATAATGTATTGGGTAAATTGGGCAATGTGGCAGGAGGGCAGATCAGGCAATAAGGTATTGACAGTACAATAGCATGAACATCATGGAACAGTGTTATTGATCATTGGGCAGCATGCGTAAGTTTACCCCGATAGAGACTGGTGGTCCGGAATAACAGGTTGGCCAAACACGATAGACAATGTAATGAATAGGCATCAGAGTAAAGCACGATAGGAAATACTCATATTGGCAACAGTTATGCATATGGAGGCGATGAATAAAACGGGCATCTAATTGTAATATCAATGCGCATGTGAAGCTAGCTGGCAATATCGAATGACAAGAGTACAGACAGCAGTACAGTTGGACTCGTGGACAAACAGGTGAGTAGGCTTGGGACAGAAAGAGCAACACCTACGACAACTGGTTAATTTCACCATTCAGGTGCCATTTGCTGTGCATGTATGCATTCCAGTAACTACTCGGATTGTCAAACGTAGGTGTCCTTTGCTGTTGCATGTATGCATTTTAGTCACCAATGGGATTGTCAAACTTTGGTGCCCCTTTGCTGTGCATGTACGTATTTTAGTCACTAATGGGATTGTCAAATTCAGGTGCCTTTTGCTGTAGCATGTATGCATTTTAGTCTCTGCTGGGATTGTCAAACGTAGGTGCCCTTTTGCTATTTCCCAACATGTGCACTACCAAGACTTGCCTTATATACACACACTCTGTTGTGGTGATGGTAAGAATAGCCCAAAGTAGGGAACAATGGCCCACACTAACTCTACACCCTGCAACTTGCAGGAGAGAAACATGCAACTTAGACCTAGGCTGCCACGACTTTATGACCTCAAAAACAAAAGAACTAGACCATCGGGCTTCCCACCCATTCTGACTGACACCGACCCTAACCCATTTGCCATTGCTGCTGAAAGGCTTCCAAAAACACAAATAGACTCTTCATAACCAGAAGAGACCCAACCACCCCAAACCAAGACCTATCTAAGAAAAAATCACAACTCCCACCCTATCAGGAGCCCTTATCAATGCGAGGTCCCTCTTAGCGCATAACATGGAAATTGCCGACGTACTCGCTATGGATAACCTAGATTTCTCCAGCATGGGGTCTGGCATGGATTCACATGCTCATGAATATTCCCCGTCGTCAGGCTGGGAATCCTCTGTAAAGAAAAAATCAGTATCAGTTTCGTTTCTGATCTGTCTTTCGTAGTAGTAACCAATCACTGATCTCTGCGTCATACTGACCACAGCCAATGACTGCCCTCTACCTAAGCCCCGCCTCTGGCAGCCATCTTCAGATTTTTACCGCACGTTCAAGTGTTGGGAGTCTTCGTGCTTAGCTCTCGAGCTTTTACTGCGTGTTTCGCGCTTTTTTAGGTGAATTTTCACATTTTTTCGGTTAATCGAGCCTCAAGCTCCACCGTTTCTACTCCCATTAACGGCTACCCGTTGCGGGATTTTCCTACGCCCCTCAAGGGTGAAGATTTCGTCGAATCAACTTCTTGGAGGATTCCAGAAGATTTGCGGCCTACTTCAAGATGGCCCAGGATGCGAGTTCGTCGCCCGGACCCAAGCTGTTTCGCAGCTGCCCTGGATGCGGGCTGCAGAATGTGTTTAAGGAAGACGAACATTTGCGATGCCTCTACTGTCTTCATGGGGACAAGACTCATGTAGAGAAGGACTGCCAGTTCTGCAAGAACTTGTTGGAGCGGACCATGAGGGACCGTCGATCCCGTCTCGCAAGCTGGTTGGAGAAGGGCTCGACGGGTGAGAAGAAGAAAGGGTCCGAGCGGGCTTCTAAGTCCTGTGCGGGTGCCCCGGCGATGGGGGCCCAACACCAGGCCAAGCGCCGCGAGTCCGGGGGCGCCGAAAGGTCAGGCTCTTGGGTCGCCAGGCAGGGCGCACCTTCCCCGGCACCGTCAACCATGAGCCAACGCTCCAGTTCGGGGAAGAGAAAGTCCGAGACCCCGGGTAAGCTTCGGGAGAAGCCCCGTCCTATCTCGGAAGAGGGGGAGCAAGGCGTCGCCCCTCCCCGGAAGGAGAAGGCCCGGGACGCACCTAAGGTGGTGAAGGCCCCTACCCAGCAGGCGGAGGCCTCTATCGAGGCTATCGCGGCGACTCTGGCCAAGCCGGCAGAGACACCGCCAGCGGAGACTGCCTCCGGGACTAGTTTCCCTGCCGCCAAGGAGGGAATCCTCTTTTCAGCCCATCGTTGTGGCTGCCATGATGGAAGAAGCGAGGGGGGGCACGGTGCCCTCCTCGAGCTCGGAGTCAGCCTCGGAGGAGGAACTGACCGAGGCCGTGAGGAACCTCGAAGTCCAATTCGAGAAGGTTCGTTCCCGTCAGGAAGATCCTCGGGAGATAACCGAGGAAGACGACGATGGTGAGGAAGAGCGGCCTTCCCTTCCGGCGCAGCCGGATCCTAGGCCTCAGGATGGCTCGGCGGCCATTTTGTCTGCCATCCAGTCCTTATGCTCTGAGATAAGGACGAGATTCCCACGGCCCAGGCCGGAGGACCCGCAACCCGGCCCGTCGGGAAGTCCTCAGAACAAACGACGGAGGACCCAACCCTCTCCTCCGCTCGCCCCCATAAGGCCTACAGTTCCCTCCTCATCCTCCCACGAGTCGGGAGATGACGGTGCGTTGGGCTCGACGACGGGTTCTGAGGGCGACGACGACGGAACGGGTCTCCCGTCGCACGGGCCTCGCCGCCCGACGAGATTGGCTCATTCAACGCCATGATCGTCAGGGCGTCCGAATTGTTCCAGCTCTGCCCGGAGGAGCAGAAAAGAAGGTTTCCTCCTATCAGCGCCGGGAGGCCAAGAGGAAGACGTTCATCGAGGTGCCCCTAATCGATGACATCTGGGAGGAGGGCCTGTCGGTTCGCAAAAACCCCTCCACGGCACCAGCCAAACGGGACCGGTACGAGAAGAAGTACCGGGTCCCTGAAACCGCCCCCCCTGTGCCTCGGGGCCCAGCCAACGCCAGACTCGGTCGTCTCGGCGGCGGAGAAGAAGAAAGCGACGGGGTCAGGAGCCTCGACGTCGAATTCCCCGCCGGACGGCGAGGGAAAGAAGTTGGACGCCATGGGGCGGCGGGTCATTTCGTCGGCGGCGACGATCAAATCGGCCAACGCCCTGGCGATCGTGGCCCGTTACGACGGGGAGCTCTGGTTTAAGCTGACCCCCATATTGGACTTCCTGCCGGACGACAAGAGGTCCGAGGCCCTGGAAATACTGCAAGAGGGCGAGGTGGCGTCCGACCACGCCATAACAGTGGCAACCGATATTGCTGATACCGGGTTCCGCCAGCTGGGCAACAGTGTTTGCCTACGACGACGGGGTTGGCTCCGGGCGACCGACTTTCGTCAGGACGTCCAGACCAGGGTATTGGACATGCCGTTCGACGGCAGCAACTTGTTCGGGAAGGCGGTGGAAGAATCCCTCCAAGCCATAAAAACGGACACAGACGGCCCGCGCCCTAAGAGCCCTTCAGCAACGACGGCCCTTTCGGAGCTCCGGAGGCAGACAGGGTGCCTCCAAGGGATCCAGCGGTGGCTCGTCGTCCTACCGCCAGGCGGCACGCTCCTCGTCTCAGGAGGCCTACAGGGGTCGCGGCAAGCAGGGAGCGCCTCGCCGCCGTCGGCAAGGTGGCCAGGGCGGCAAGGCCACCACCTCCAAGCAGGACTGAACCGGCCGTGGTCTCGGGCCCCCACCGAAGCACCCAGGTGGGAGGCTGGCTGACGAATTTCGTCGGCGTGTGGAAGTCCATCTCCACCCACCGTTGGGTGCTGGATACCCTGGCAAGAGGAGACACTATCGAATTCCTGAAGAAGTGCCCTCACGTTCCACCTGTGCCCAGGAAGGAAAATCACGTCCCGCAACTGCTGTTGGAGGTACGGGCGATGCTCAGGAAAGGCGCCATCGGGCTTGTCCCGAAGAGGCTCCGGGGTGTACTCAAGGTACTTCCTCGTCAGGAAGAAGACGGGCGGCTGGCGCCCCATCCTGGAACTTCGTCATTTGAACAAATACATCAGATCACAGAAGTTCAGGATGGTCACCCTCCAGCACGTACTGGGACAGCTGGAGGAAGGTGACTTTCTATCGTCGTTGGACCTGGAGGATGCATACTTCCACGTTCCCATCCTCAAAAGTCACCGGAAGTTCCTCAGGCTCGTCGTCCAGTGACGCCACTACCAATTCAGAGCACTGCCGCTCGGATTGAAGTCGGCCCCCAGCGTTTTTACCAAGTGCCTAGCACCAGTGGCGGCGCGGCTGCGCATGCAGGGGATTCACGTCTACCCCTACCTGGACGACTGGCTCATCCGCTCAAGGACGAGGGAACTCGCCGTCGAACACACTGCGAGGACCGTCCAGCTACTCACAGACCTGGGAATCGCCATAAACTACCCAAAGTCCCACCTGGTGCCGTCGCAGGTGGCCCTGTTTCTGGGAGCGAAGCTCGATACAGTGAGGCGCCTGGCAGCCCCGTCGGAAGAACGGACGAAGACCATTCTAGGCAAAGTGCAGCGCCTGCTAGCCACGGACGTGGCCAGGGTGAGGTCCATCAAGTCCCTCCTGGGGATGATGTCCTCTTGCATCTATCTGGTGAGCCTCTGCAGACTACGGATGCGCCCTCTTCAAGAATTTCTCGACGCCCGTTGGATGCAGGCGACGGGCACCTTCGAAGACGGGGTCCCCCTCAGCGAGGTGTTCCGGCGGGCGATTCAGTGGTGGGGCGTTCGAGCGCACCTCACGGCGGGCAAGGACTTTCGGATGCCGGCGTACCAGGAGACGGTGACGACGGACGCCTCCCTGGAAGGTTGAGGCGCCCACACCGGAGATCTCCACGCAAGAGGCCTCTGGCTCCCGGAGGAGAGGCTCCTGCACATCAACGTCCTGGAACTCCGAGCCGTGTTCTGGGCTCTCAAATCGTTCCTCCCGTCGCTCAAGGGCAAGGTGGTGCGGATCTTCACGGACAACACCACGACAATGTTTTACATACGGAAGCAGGGAGGCACCAGATCCCCAGCCCTATCGAAGGAGGCACAGGATCTGTGGCACTAGGCGGTCGCCCAGGGGATGTTCCTGGTTCCCTTCCACCTGGCAGGAGAAGGAAACCCCATCGCCGACTCGCTCAGCAGGGAGCTGCTTGCGTGTCACGAGTGGGAACTGCGCCAGGATCAGGTGGATCAACTCTTCCGACGATGGGGCAAACCCCAAATCGACCTGTTCGCAACAGCGACGAACTCGAAGTGCAAGAGGTTTGCCAGCAGGTTTCCCCAGCCGAGAAGCATGGGCGATGCGTTCTCGTTCCCCTGGGACGGCCTATACCTGTATGCGTTCCCTCCGTTGCCGTTGCTGCTTCGACTCATCAGCCAGCTCAAGAGGTCCCGGTGCAGGATGATCCTCGTCGCACCGGCGTGGCCGAGGCAGATCTGGCCCCCGGACCTTCTGGACTTGTCAACGTCCCCTCCCATCAAGCTGTCGGCGGACGCGGACCTTCTCTCCAGAGAAGGAGGCGCCATCTTCCACCACGACCCGGCGTCGCTGAACCTGCAGGCTTGGCTCCTGCAGTGCTAGAGTTTGGAGGCTACGATATACCGGCCGATTACAGAGAGGTTCTTGCAAAAGCCAGGGCGTCCTCGACTCTCAAATGCTACGGTCATAAGTGGAAGAGGTTCTCTATCTGGTGCCGAGCACAGAAGATCAACCCCCTACGGATTACGGCCCCTCAAGTGCTGCCGTACCTGCTATCGCTGGCAAAGGCTGGGCTAGCCCATGCCTCCATTAAGATTCATCTGGCGGCGATCTCCAGATATACCAGAACCACAGGACGGACGTCCCTGTGGTCCCATCGACTGGTAAGAGTTTATGAAGGGACTATTCCGGTCGTTCCCGCCGGTGAAGGCCCCGGCCCCGGCGTGGGAACTTAACGTGGTGCTGACCAGGCTCATGGGGCCCCCATTCGAGCCGATGCACTCCGCACCGATGAAGTTTGTGTCGTGGAAGACTGCGTTCCTGGTGGCCATTACCTCCGCATGACGAGTGGGAGAGATCCAGGCCCTATCCTGAAAAGCACCGTACTTGACTTTCCATGCCTCGAGGGTGGTGCTTAGGAAGCACCCCTCCTTTATGCCCAAGGTGCCGTTGGACTTCCATCTTAACGAGCCCTTGGTGTTACCTGTTTTCTTCCCGTCTCCTTCGTCGCCGGCCGAGAGGAATTTGCACTCGCTGGATGTGGCTAAAGCGCTGAAGTTCTACGTGGACCGCACAAAGAGTTTCTGGAGGACATCACAGCTGTTTGTGAACTTTGGACCTGTGAATCAAGGGAAGGCTCTCTCGAAGTCTTCTATTTCCAGATGGCTCTCCGGCTGCATCATGCACTATCACCGGTTGGCTAACCGACCTCTGCCAGGCCGTCCGAGAGCCCATTCGACCAGAGCGATCGCTTCTACTACGGCGTTCTTATCTGGTGTGCCCCTGCTGGACATCTGCAGGGCTGCTACGTGGAGGTCGACGCACACCTGCACGAGATTCTACTGCGTCGATCGGGATTCCAGGGAGGAGTCCAGGGTCGGCCAAGCAGTGCTGCGCAACCTGTTCGCTTAAGGTGAGCCTGGTGAGGAGGTAAGAGATGCTTAATGTTGAGTTTTGTATTGCTTAATGTTGAGCCTTTTGCCACCCCCTGTGGTTGTGCATGTGTGTACTGCTATTTATTCTTATATTCATGAGCATGTGAATCCATGCCAGACCCCATGCTGGAGAAGGAACAAGTTACTTACCTGTAACTGTTCTCCAGCATGGGTCTGGCATGGATTCACATGCGAACCCTCCCGCCTACCCCTCTGCGGTCCTTCACTTGGTCATACTGCCACTTCACGTGCTACCAAATCTGAAGATGGCTGCCAGAGGCGGGGCTTAGGCAGAGGGCAGTCATTGGCTGTGGTCAGTATGACGCAGAGATCAGTGATTGGTTACTACTACGAAAGACAGATCCGAAACGAAACTGATACTGATTTTTTCTTTACCGAGGATTCCCAGCCTGACGGGGAATATTCATGAGCATGTGAATCCATGCCAGACCCATGCTGGAGAACAACAGTTACAGGTAAGTAACTTGTTCCATTCTCGCTGTCTGAGACCTGGCTCCACGATGCCACAGGTCCCGCACTTATGATTGCCATACCAGACAACTACAATATACTGAGTCGATCTGCCCAACTCCAGAGGTGGTGGCCTGGCCATCATTGCCAAAACTAAGTTAGCTGTAAGACTTACCCCACCTCCAGCATTTACATCTTGCGAACTTCTTTCAGCTAAACTACCCATCTCTAATAATAGTACACTAACTATTCTTCTTGTGTACAGACCACCAGGCCCACTAGGTAACTTTGAGGAAGACCTCTCCAGCCTCCTCACTAACAACATCAAAGATTCCACCCAACTCCTATTACTAGGTGACTTCAACCTGGGATTCAATGATGATGAGGACAAACGGGCCCATTCTATCCAATCAATTTTAGTTGATCATGGCCTTACCCAAAAAGTCCTAGCCCCCACACATTTAAAAGGACGCACATTAGACTGGATAGCCACCCGAAACTGTGCCACTACCATCTCTAATATTTCACCACAAACCTGGACTGATCACGACCTTATTTGTTTTTCATCCATCATAGAGCCTCTTAAATTAGATACTCGTGAAATGGTACCACCCCTGCCAACCAGAAGCAAAAAAGAAATCACTGCTGAAAAACTACTCCCACCAGCTCTCACTGCTAGCGCTATTAACTCTGACCCAAATACGCTAGTTGAGACATTCAACAACACTATGTCCAAAGCCTTGGACACGATTGCCCCTATCAAACTACGTAAAAGTAAACTAGAATCTCACCTCAAGTCATGGTTCACCCCTCGCCTCAAAGAACTACGAATCCAAAAACGTAAACTCTAAGCTATTTGGAGGCATACACCTTCAGCTGAGAATAAAACTCTACTTGCCAACCTTGATAAAAAATATAAGAAATAATCCAAACCAAAAAAAACACATTAAATGAGAGAATTAGTAAAGCTAACTCCAAATCCAAAGAACTCTTCTCCATCCTCCGGGAAATGGAAAACCCGATTGCTCCCACAGATAATGTCCCCACGGACAAACAATGGTGCACTAGCATCCAAAATGCCGTAGAAAATAAAATCCTAACTCTACAATCCAAAATTGCAAAGAAGAAAGCCTCCTTGAGTTCCACAGGAACACATACCACACCTCTGACAGATACACCAAGAACGGACACACTAAGTAGCTGCAAACCATTCAGGTTTACCAACATATCCATACTGGAAACTGAAAAGGTTATATCGTCTCTGAAACCATTGAACTGCCAAGGCGACAGCTGCCCGGCACAAGTTATTAAGGACTCAGCTAGAGATTTAGCACCCTTCATCTCTAAACTAATCAACACCTCCTTTAGATCTAGTACTGTAACTACCAACCTCAAAGAATCCTGGGTACTGCCTCCTCAAAAAACAGACCCTTGACCCAGCTTTCCCAACTAATTATAGGACTATTACCACGATCCCATTCCTCCTTAAAATCACTGACAGAGTAGCCTACCTCCAGATCCAAAACTATCTGGAGACAAACCAACTACTAGGATCACGCCAATCTGGATTCAGACCACAACACGGTACTGAAACGGCCTTAATTGACCTCTAGACACAAATCGACGAGTTGAAGGATAAAGGTAAAACAGCTATGCTCCTCCTCCTTGACTTATCGGCGGCCTTTGACCTGGTGGACCATGCAGTGTTATGCAATCATCTAGCGTCTGCCGCCTATTTCTCAAGTGAAGCTATAGCCTGGGTACAATCCTTCCTAGCCAACCGTACGATGAGTGTTCTCCCCCTTAGCTTCAGCGGACCCAATACAAATCACCTATGGTGTCCCACAAGGTTAATGTCCCCCCCACAATGTACAACATCTTCACTAAGCCACTCTTCGACAAACTTGACAGACTGGGGGGGGGTAACCTATACTAATTAGGCGGACGACACGCAGATCCTCATACCACTATCTGGCAACTTTGTCGAAGACACAGCTCTAGTAAACAATATTTACCTCCTCATTCAGGCATGGATGGCCTCTCACGGCCTCTGCCTTAATGACGACAAAACAGATACTGATCCTGGGTTCCGACTTTAACCTCAAAAACCTAACCCCAGCTATTTTGCCTTTTAATATAGATGGCAATATAATCAAGGTGGTGACCGAGGTAAAACACTAGGTTTTTACCATGAATCCTCACTATCTCTCAAAAAACAAGTAAATTCGTTGGCTTCTTCCACAGCCTACACCTGCAAATTAATCAGGGCCTGCAGACCCTACCTTTCCAAAACTATCACTCTAGCCAACGCTTTAGTAATGTCTAAATTGGACTACTGCAACGCCCTATATGCAGGTGCCAACAAAACTGTCCTAAACAAAATGCAAATACTGCAGAATAAAGCTCTTAGAGTAGCCTTGGACATACCCCGCAGAGCGCATATATCTAATATCAGGAAAGACCATCATTGGTTAAAGTAGTGACGGAATTCTCAAGATGCTATCTCTCACCCATAAAGGACTGAGCAATACTGCGCCCTCCTACATCTCGGCTAGAGTGACCAGAACATCCTCTAGTCACCACACCAGAGCTTCTAACCATCTCTTACTAGAAATTCCTAGATTCAGACTAACAAAAGCGGGTGAAGCAAGCTTCTCTGTTAGAGCTGCCCGTGCCTGGAATGCACTCCCTACTGCATTGAGTTGATCAACCCTACTGTAGATTCAGATGGAACGTGAAAAGCTGGCTTTGGACCAATGACGACCATGAAACTGATCCCCCTGCATTAGGTCCTGGATCATTGCATGTAACTACCATGATATTCCTGAAAACTATCTCACCGCCTCCTGTGTGATGCAATGTACCCACATCTTGTATATTGGTACTGTAAATACTGCAATAACATGTAATGCATCCACTGTATGTAACCAAGCTTAAGTAGTCTTGATACCGCTGCGCCTGGCTACCCCAGGGTTTGGAGCGCATTATCAAATAATAAACTAAACAGTTGGAGGAAGGGGAGTGCTGGATGTCATTGAGCCTAGAGCTCTGCTACCGCAGCCCTTTCCAAGCCTTGTATCGGACAACTCTCTTCTCTCCCCAGACCTATACTTTGGGTTTCTCAGGCTCCCGTAAACAAGTATTGTAACTAGTTTCATACAGTTTGTTCAGTCCCAGTTGCCTCCCTGTTCCTGAACCACTCTGGTACCTTCTCTTGACTTGGGCTGGTTCACAGGACTTGGCATCGGGATATGGTGGCTTCGCCTTCTCTTGTTCTCTGCTTCCTCGAGTATCACTGACTCGCTCTCAGCGTCTATTCGCTACGGTAGGCTCTGCACACATTGGCAGAAGGGAGGTTTCATTTCTCCATGTTGTACTGATCTTTGTGTTGTTTAGCAGGCCCTGTGACAGCGGGTTCATCTTATGGTCACCAAGCGGGACTGTCTGTTACTTAGTCCCAGCAGCAGTTGCTCCATGGCTCGCTACACCGCGGTTCCAGCGATCTCCTCGCGCTTTCTCTTGCTCCCAGGCTGCCACTGGCTTTCTGGCTTCACAGTGCTCTGCCCCTCGAGGGTTACCCACGTCTGAGGCTCTCCACAGTGCAAGGTTCTCGCTCCTTGATCCAAAGTTTCTCCTGCTTTTATGTAGGTTATCCAAATCAAAAGGGGTGTGTCGCTCCTCCTTTTACTTTTGAGTTCAGGCGAGATCCAGCATTATCTGAAACCAGAGATTGAGGAAATATCACTGCTCGGTGGATCCAAAACGGAAGTATTCAAATCAAATTAGCAACATTTTGTCCATTTCCCATGTAGGCAGATAATGTTCTGTATATAGGGAGTTATTCTCGGGAGTTGGAGTCTTTGTTCCACTTAGCCTCAAAGGGGGTGGCTCCTGCTTTGGGAGCAGGGACGAATACTCCTGACTTGTCACAATTGTTTTAATGTAAATTCTTATTGCTATGAATGTTCTACTGTTACGCCTACATTACAGTACGTTTCCAAATCACCACCGCATTCTACCTGCCCACAAATCCAAAAAGTGGTTTATAGTTATGGGATCCTAAAGACTTGTATTTTTTAAGGAACGTAATCATTTATTTTTCACTGCAAGTTTATCCTTTTTCCTCAATCTCAAATGGGTATACACCTTGATCTGGGTCTGCTGTGCAGCCACGTTTGCTTGCATGCTTCTGCTTTTTTTCCTTTCCTGCCTCCCCTTTCTTGTCCCCAACATAGTTATGTTTCTTACCTGCATGTTTCCTATGTTTCGTTTACACTTGCAAGAAAAGGGGGCTTGGGGCATTAGTGAGGTAGGGGAAGGGAGAAGACCAATTGGGAAACCTGAGGTCTTTAGTGCAATTTGGCTGTGCCAAGATTTTGTGATGGTGACGCTAGGGCATCGTTTTTTTTGTATAATCTGTAGGGTACATCCCAAGCACAATTTACAGTGGTGTGTGGGAAGAGGTGCGGGGGCAATACAGGTAAAATGTAGGCCGTGGCATTGCTCGTGAAGTTTAATGTTGTATTGCTTGGCAGATGGCTGCTCAGTGTGAAGGTGGTCTTTTTGTAGTGCAATGGAGAGGTGTTGATTTAGTGGCATTAGGGAATTGGGATTGGTGAGGACTCGAGCCATCCATTAATAGTTTAATGCCAGACTGAATGGTTTGTGTTCCAGCTTTTGTTGATGTGGGAGTTTTGTTGTGCTGTCAACCTGGCTGTGGTTTTGCTTACTGTTATGGCTTATGGCTTATGGTAAGGTCAAGGGAGAAGTTCCACAGGTCATTGATATGGGAATTGGGTATATTGATGCTTTTATTTTAGATCAAATCTTTGTTCTCAAATTTTTCTGCTCGAATTTGTGGCCCAAAAATGTAGATTGCATGTTGGGGTTAAACAAAATTGGTGGGTGGGAGGTGTGTAGGGACAGTGGGAGGTGTGTAGGGACAGTGGGAGGTGTGCGGGGCTGCGTGTCTCCACCCACTTTAAATTATTTAAGACATTCTAGCAAAAGCAGTTCAATAAAAAGAATCAGTAGATACAGAAAATTGTGGTGTGGCATGTTTTATTCTAGTTTCCCAGGTTGATCTTGTTGCTGTTGCGTCACTATGATCTTTTAGATCCAAGTGATGTCTGTCTGAGTTGATGGTACTGAGTATGCCCGTTAGATTTTTTTTCCTAGAGGACCTCTGGATCTGGGATAAGTGTTGGTTGAGATTGGTCTGGGTTGATTCGAGTATTCAGGGATTTTCTGAAGGCTAGGTAGTCTTCAGTGAGCATACCTCTTGGGATTTTGGATCAGAGCTTCGATGGGAATGAAAAGGAAAGTTACCTGACTTTTTTTTTTCAAGAGTCGGGGAGGGCATGATCAGTGAAGGTTTCTGACCTTTACATTCCGTCAGTCTAATTTTTGAGCCAAGCCATTGATGTGCTTGTTCCAGGTTGTGGATGCCGCAAATCATAATTTGGTTTTACTAGTCGGAGTTTGTATCTATTTCGTCATCCATTTAGCTACATCTGAAGCCGGTGCTACGGTTTTATTTATTTGTTGTCTGGAGGTTTGTAAATTTGGGCATAATATGGGTAACTGAATTAATGAGTTGTAAATGAGTTCCAATAGTGTGGGGTGGGGGCGGGGGGGTCGTGTAAACATTGAAGTGATGTGGAGGGAGGCTGAATTCTTGATTACTCAATAGGTTAGGTAGGATGTTGGACATGTGCTGAAAAAGGTTTTGTGGTTTCTGTCCCGTCTGTGAGGCATGATGTTAATCCATCATAGTCGTTACGTGTAATTCGATCATTTTAAGTAGAATTTCATGGCTAATCATGTTGAGTGCTGTTGAGATCCACGAGGATAATGTTATTTAATAATCGGAGGCGGAAAGTTTAGTGCCAATGTTGGGGCTCTTCTTGCTGCTGCTTTCAGCACTGTGTTTAGTGTTGACCGTTTCTACTACATTGGTGGTTTAAATCTCTCCTTTTCTTAATACAACCTGCTCTGGCACTGGTGGCAGGGCACCACTGCTCACGGTGACAGGGAGGCTACTGTATTGGACCATTTATTTCTTACCTGTTGCCAACCGATCTGCCTGTATGATACGGACTGACAGAATCCAGAATCCGAAATATTCATGCACCAGTTTATTTGGTTTCTGCGTGGAAATCATCTGCTGTGAATGCATTGCAACACTTGCTACATTACTGAGAGATTGCCGGTGTCCCTGTTTTGGTGGGAATGGACCAGTGTGGCAAGTAACCGTGCATGGCAATGTTGGGCATCGTCTATAGTGCGCTGTTTCTGTCATTGCTGTCCAATGCAGATCTGGAAGCACACATTCATATTGCCTCGCACTTATTTTAAAGTATGAAGTATTTGGTAATTGATTGTCTTAAAAAGGGTGTTTCTTCTCATCCTCTTGTCCTACCGTTTTCGCCACCAACAATTAATCAAATCATTGTGAATCATTTACACACTACCTTCCACTGACTATCAAAAAATAGTGCCTCAGGCTTCAGATTTTATCTCGGTTTAAGACCATCCATCTTAACCAGAAATGTCCCACACACTGATGTTTGCATAGGTTCATATGCTGCCCACTAAGCTAATGCTGTTTGAGTGGAAGCTGTGCTGTTGATTGCAAAGGGATTTTGAAATACAGTAGTAGTATCTAATGAAGGCAGTGTAGCTGTATGATAGACGTTTCTTGGTACGGTTTACATACCACAAGGTTTGATGACCCTGTCCCCTGTTCTACCCAGGATTGCAATAGTAAGGGAGTTTTTCACGTTGATGGGGACTGAACATACGTTCGAAAGGCAAAAGTTAATAAGAAAACTGGTAAATATAAAAGCGCAAAAGCACACACGTACAATGCTGAACTTAGTAGGGGCAGGGTTTGCCTAAACAGTTTGACGGCTCTTTGGACATATGTCGACTCAAAAATAATATATTAAAAGTATTTTCTATGGTCCTATTTGTAGTACTTATTTTCTTCCTTCCCTCGAGCCTCGACCCCCTACGGGGTATTATGGGGGATTAAGTAGTACGTGGATTGCTAAATGGAAAGGTACTGAGGAGCCATTTGGGGGAAGTTCTTGCACCTGCTTTGTATGTTGTAGAAATAAGGGAGATGCTCTGGATACCTAATGTGCATATAAAATAGAACAGCATCTTTTAAGTATCTAAATTTGTGAGCATTGTTTCCTTGGCTATACTGCGGGGCGGTTGTAATTAACGGAGCATGTGGGTGTTTGTGCGTCCATCTGTCCCAGCCATGTTTGAAATTACTTGTATTTATTACTTTTTTTTAATAAAGCTACTTTTCAATTGTTCTGGCCTTGAGGGTAAACCTCTTCGCCTCCTTTTTGTTTTTGTGGAAATCTAAAATTGGAACGTGCGTTTACATAAAGCTTTAGAGCACAGTCAAGCATCCACTGAAAAGCGAGAAGCTGTTAGTTTCTCTAATGGCATAATGCAGGGCAGTGTGAAAATCGGCCCGTAAAACCGCAGCCTTGTGAAATTATATGGATATGTGGCCTTGTTTCCATATCTTGTGACTATATTGGGCAGTACGTTTGTAATTTCAATAGTTAGCTGATATGTCTAAGGAAAATGTTTTTATGCAGCGGTTGAATTTTTTAAAATCCAACGGTTTGTCCTGTGACACCACTGTTATCTAGTAATGGTTGCTGTTTCAGTTGACTTCCCCTCATCTGGTGTTTTGTTAGTCTTGTGGTTTGTGAAATTGCTGACACTGTTTAACATACCCCTTTTTTAAAAGTGGCTTACTGTTAAGGCCACATATCCCTATGGTTTGCGGAGTCAGCACACTGAAATCTGCAATTGCACAAATACAGTAACCGCCCATAACTGTTCTCAGTTCACTGAGAAGAGTGCTTTCTGATTTATTTTTTTTCCTGTGTCAGCAGAGATTGGTATACCTTCTGCAGTACAGAGCACATTTTATTATAAGTAAAAATGGTCTGTGGAGTGGCTTAAGTGGTAGTGTTCCTTTTCTTGAAGCATGGTTTAGTTTATTTTTTGGTAATTCCTTTTGTTTTGATCCACATAGTGTACATCTTGATTCGTGAGCCAGTGGCTAAGATTCTAATATGTGATTGAATTCTAGTTGTGTGCAGGGAATACAGTTGTCCCATATAACAACTTTGCCCCCCCACACAAACACGGTCTACCCAAAGCATGAGATGCCGTAGAAGCACACAAATGCAGCACATGTCTACTCCTGTCCCGGTTATCATTCACCACACAGATTTGGTAAAAACACTATAGGGCTAGCGCAATAGAAGTAGGGTCTGTTGACTTTAGGGTGCAAAGACCGTTTGCTTGTTCATTTTACCAAAACATTGGTTATTACACAGTGTCCCTTTAGTGTGCATAAATTGCAAGCTTAAACACCTCAGCATTTGTATTCTCAAAGAAGCAAAACACTTATTATTGGTAATTTTTTGTGTATAAATATTGACTGGTTATATTTGTTTTTTGTAGGATTCTGAACATGGTGACGAGGCAAGGGGCATTGTGGGCCAACACTTTGGGGTCTCTGGGTAAGTAGCATTGTAATTTCTCCTTACTAGTGTGCTTGTTTTCATACAAAGTCCTTGATGGTTCTGCGATTTGGGGGGCAGGAGGTGGTGCGGGGGAAAATGTTGTAGATTGTGTGGGTATGGGAACAGTAAGGCGTACCAGGTAGTTGTTAGATGAGCATACATTACCAATGTCTCACTTGTCCAACCTTCATTAAATATTTGCCAAAGCATGAAGGTGGGTAGAGCTGCCTTGGTTGCGATACATTTGTATGCACAGTTTGTCACCTTAGAACTAAAGTTATTGGCATAGAATATAGCCACCCAGTTGTCTAGGTTCTAGAAGTAGTGTGCATTGCAGTTAGCCTGACTGTAGAAGGAAGTGCTTCGAGGGGATTGGGTCCGCCGACGTATTCCATATCTATGACATGTAATCACCACAGCTGTGCTGCTTCGGAAACTTTTTCCTGCGTCGATGACGTCGATGCGCCGTCGTCGAGGGCCTCCTCCGACGTCATCCGATGTGATAAGTAGGACGCACGACGCCCGTAGCCTCAGTTCCGTTTTTTCCGCGAACGTGTTGCTTCGTGATTCTCGGTTCACGCCTCGACTCTTTGGAGTTCTGTTATTCTCGGTTCTTCGAACCTGTTCGTTTCAAATCCTTCGTGTGAAGATGTCTTCTACTTCGTCTTTGACCCCGCGTCCGGGTTTCAAGAAGTGCGGGGAGTGTGGGTCCAAGATGTCGGTGACGGACTCGCACTACGCCTGCCTCTGGTGCCTCGGGGAGGCCCACGACACGGATGACTATCGACTGCCAGTCGCTCACGTCCAAAGCCTTACGAGAGCGTAAGAAGAAATTGTCGGTAGGTCGGGTGTCCAAGCCCAGGAAGTCGAAGTCTGCGGGGCTTTCGACGGATGATTCGAGGGGTGACTCTCCGCGTCATCGTCGGAAGTCTCGTGGGTCTCCTTCTAGGAGTCGGTCTCGCCACTCCTCAGCCTCTTCGAGGCGTTCTCTGAAGCGCCGACACCAGTCGTCTTCCAGGTCCTCCTCGGAGGACTCTGCCCGGCACGTCGCTTACCCCACCAGCCGTGCGACGCCGGAGGAATGGGCTTCCTTCGGGAAGAAAATGCTGGCGATTCTTGAGTCGCAGGGTACTAAGCCGTCCGCGCCCCCGAGTGGGGTCGGTCGTGTGAGGTCGAGAGACACCGCTCGCATGAGTGGTCGGCACGAGTCACGGGAGAGGTCCCGTCCGGACAAGGAGACTCGTTCTTACCGTACCCGTTCCAGGTCCCGGTCCTCGACGCGTTCGAGACCGTGTGCACCTGTGAAGTCTTCGAGGAAGACATCGACGTCTGAGGCGTCGAGGGCGTCGACAGGCTTTCTCGAGGCTCCGGCTTCGAGGAAGTCGTCGAGGCCGTCGACGCTCGGGTCGTCGAGGGACACGCTCGGGGCTCCGGCCTCGAGGGCTGTGTCGACGCCGCCGATGCTGGAGGCGCTGCGTCTGACGTCGACGCCGATTTCCTCGGCGCCGATCCTCTCGACGCCGGCGCCGATTCGCTCGACGCCTTTCGTGTCGGAGGTACCCCGTGGCACGAGAGAACCCCCCTAGGAAGGCTCTGGTTAAGAGCAAGCACTCTCGGGTGCCTTCTTTTCGCCACCTGGACTATATTTCAGAGGCGGATGAGGATTCTGATGGCCTGGTTCCTAGTCAGGTTCCAGATGAAATTGTCTCGGGCCATAGTCAGTTTGACGATTTGAGACAGTCACTGCATGATGCCAGTGGACTGGACACCTCTCCGGAGGTGGAGTTTTGTAGGCCTGAGCCTGGCTCTCATGCCGATTCCTCGTACCGGCGCCTTATGGCTAGGGTTGCTGAGTACTTGGGATGGTCTGCTCCCCCAGGGGAGTTTGTGCAGGATGATCTGACGGACATCCTTGATGTTGGTCCCCCAACGGACCCGGTACTGCCGTTCCATATGGCTTTACAGAGAAGGGTGGCGTCGGCTTGGACTGCTCCGGAGAGTCTCCCGGCGGTGGGCAGATCCTTGTCGCGAAAATACTGTCCAGCCAGTAGCGACCCCTGCTACTTGACCAGGCACCCCACTCCGGAGAGTCTGGTGGTGCAGGCGGCCACGGCCCCGGCAAAGCAGGCGTCTTACCCTACCATCCCTCCTGATAGGGACGACAAACGTTTTGATGGCTGGGCGAAGAAAGTGTTTTCTTCTGGTGGTATGGCACTTCAGGCGGCCAACTCCATTTGTGCCTTGTCTCGTTTCACACACACTCTGTGGAACTGTGTTGCGTTGGCGGCTGAACATATTCCCGAAGGGGACGAACAGGATGGTTTCCATGCTATGGTCCAGGATGGTAAGGAATGCCATGTGTGAGTCCGTTCAGTCGGGTTTGGATTTAGCTGAATGCGTCAGTAGGTCCATGGCGGCGAGCACCGTGATACGCAGGTTTGCGTGGTTGCGGAAGTCGGGGTTTGCTCCTGATGTGCAGTCCCGGCTCCTCAACATGCCCTTTGACGGTGAACACCTTTTTGGCAGCAAGGCTGACGAGAGCCTTGAGAGGTTGCAGACCTCTAAAGCTGCAGCGAAGTCGTTGGGCGCTGCAGTTCGCCAACCTCCGCCTTTTCGTCCTAGGGGACAGCAGTGGAGGGGTGGTTCCTTTCGCTATTACTCATCCTTCAGTAAAGCGAGAGGAGCTGGCAGTCAAAGAGGCCATCGCAGGGGTACCAGAGGTGGACGACAGGGTTCCCGTGGTGCCAAGGCCGCTCGGGCAGTTGCCTCTTTGCCCTCAGGTAACGCCGCAGCCGCTCCCACTCAGTCGTGAGGCCATGTCCCATGGTTCGCCGGTTGGGGGAAGGCTGGCGCAGCATCTTGTAGAGTGGCAAGCCATTACTTCAGATGTGTGGGTTCTGGAGATCATAACCCACGGCTACTGTCTTCCCTTTCGGCACAGGCCTCGCGACAATCCACCGGGGAACCTCTCTTTGCAGAGTCCGGATCCGCTCCTTGCACAGGAAATTCGAGCCCTGCTGGAGAAAGGCGCCATAGAACTGGTGCCTGTAGCGGAGAGGAACAAGGGATGGTATTCCCCTTATTTTTTTGATTTCGAAGAAAGACGGGGGATTGAGACCCATCATGGACTTGCGCGGTTTGAACAAACTCCTCAGGAAGGACAAGTTCAAGATGGTTACTCTCTCTCAAGTCCTCCAGGCCCTTCAGCTTCAGGACTGGTTGGTGTCACTCGACCTCAAGGATGCTTACTTCCATGTGCCGATCCATCCCAAGCACAAGAAGTACCTGAGGTTCGCGGTTGGCGACTTGCACTTTCAGTTTCGGGTCCTGCCGTTCGGATTGACCTCCGCCCCGAGGGTTTTCACCAAGCTCGTGGTGGTGGCAGCGCATCTCAGGCAAGGGGGGATTCACGTCTACCCCTACCTGGACGATTGGTTGATCAGGGGGAGCTCTCCCGAGCAAGTCCTGGATCATCTGTCCGTCACCTGCCGCTCCCTTCACAGGCTGGGCTTCTCCCTCAATTTAAAGAAGTCCCATTTGACGCCAACACAGCGGCTCCAGTACATTGGAGCGGTGCTCGACACTTCCCTGGGGCAGTGTTTTCCTCCCCAGGTGAGGGCTCTTCACATTCAGCAGATGGTGCACAAGTTTCAGCATGCCCAGACGCTCCCTGCGTTCGAGTTCTTGAGGTTGCTCGGCCTCATGGCATCCTGCATTCTTCTGGTGCCAGAGGCTCGCCTGCGGATGAGATCTTTGCAGTGGGCACTCAAGACGCAATGGTCGCAGTCCTCCGGCAGGATGTCGGACCCGGTTCAGGTGCCGCCCTCGGTCGCCCGGGATCTTCTGTGGTGGGCCGTCTAAGGCAACTTGATGAAGGGGGCTCCATTTTGGCTTCCCTGGCCGGAGGTGACGATCGTGACGGATGCATCCCTCACGGGATGGGGAGCTCATGCCAACGGGCTGACAGTCAGCGGTCATTGGTCTCCGTCGGAGTCCAGACTCCATATCATATGGCGGCGCTGTCCATCTTTAAGCGCTCGTCTGAAGAGTGTTCTTACTTTAAAATCCCTTTAATTTCAGTTTCTGAAAGGGCTCACTAATGTGTTTCCTCCGTCACCTTTCCTGGTGCCCGGTTGGGATTTAAACCTTGTTCTTAAGTTTCTAATGGGTGCTCCGTTTGAGCCTTTACATTCTTGCCCTTTGAGGCTGTTAACTCTGAAAACTGTGTTTTTAGTTGCGGTTACTTCCGCTCGCAGAGTGAGTGAGTTACAGGCACTTTCAGTTAAGCCTCCCTTCACTGTATTTCACAAGGACAGGGTTGTCCTTAGAGTTCGTCCTTCTTTTCTTCCGAAGGTAGTGACGGAATTTCATTTGGCCCAGAAGGTTGTTCTTCCGGCATTCTATCCTCCTCCGCATCCTGGTAAGGAAGAGGAGAGGCTCCATAGGCTTGATCCTAGGAGAGCTTTAAGCTTTTATGTTTCACGCATGTCCCGGGTCAGAGTGGACGATCAACTCTTTATTGGTTACGCTGGAAAGCGTTTGGGGCAAGCTGTGACGAAACAGACTTTGTCTCGCTGGATTATTTTGGCCATCTCGGAGTGCTACCGCTTGGCGGGTAAGGACCCACCTGCTGGCTTGCGGGCCCATTCTACCAGGGGTATGGCTGCGTCTACTGCCCTGCAGAGGGGTGTTCCTGTTCGCAACATCTGTGATGCAGCCACCTGGGCTTCAGTACATACATTTGTACGTCACTATTCCCTCGATTCCATCCGAGCACAGGATCGGGCCTTTGGCAAGGCGGTCCTTTGCTCTGCTATTTGATTGGCTATTCTAAATCTTGATTCTAAATTCTTTCCCTCCTCCTTGCTCTGGTACTGCTTTGGGAGTCTGTCATAGATATGGAATACGTCGGAGGACCCAATCCCCTCGAAGAACAAGTTACTTCCTTACCTGGTAACGTTCTTTCGATGGGATGGTCCGACGACGTATTCCATATCGCTCCCGCCCTGCCTTCCCCGCTGCAGAATTTCTTTTGCGATTGCAGCTTACGTTCCGCAAGGCTTTGTGTCTGACTGGCAGTTGACTAGTGTCACACGTTCTGGGGGAAAAAACTACAACTGAGGCTACGTGCGTCCTACTTATCACATCGGATGACGTCGGACGTCGGAGGAGGCCCTCGACGGCGCATCGACGTCATCGACGCAAGACGCAGACGCTGAAAAAAGTTTCCGAAGCAGCACAGCTGTGGTGATTACATGTCATAGATATGGAATACGTCGTTGGACCATCCCATCGAAAGAACGTTACCAGGTAAGGAAGTAACTTGTTCTTCTAGTTGCAATCATTGTTCTGGAGACAACTGAACACTGTGCTGGACGTTTTCAAGAGTATCATTGTAGAGCCCTTGGCATTCCGGTACTAGTCTGAAAGCACACACTAATTCTAAATACAATTCCATGGTAGTTGCAAAATCTTTGTACGCTGGAGATCTTCTGCAGTAAATGTTAATCACTTTGTAGTGTTTTATCCTACTATTTTACATGTAATCTTGTCATCTATAGTCTAACCAGTCAGTGATTCAATCTTGACACTGGTCTGCACATATTCTATGCTGGTTATTGGCCAATTAAGCTATTCTGTTGTATTAGTAATGTCAATCCATCTAACGGAAACCATCTCCAAGAATGCTGTACTGGCACCCAGCTTAATAGCAATTTATGACTTCTAATCCTAGCTTCTAACAAGTTTAAGTGGGTTAATGTATATGCTGTAATATATTTGACATCTAACGCAATCTATTCATCTGTCCATTTTATATGTTGAGGTGTCTGGCAGGAGGTGAAATTGGGGACCGTGCTGGCCTTTCAAAGATGGGGGTCACAATTGCACACATGGATTTATGCTGTGGGCTCTAGTGTGTCCTAGTACTCCTCTTTGGTTCCACCAGCGATGATTGTGGATGTCACAAATGACTTATAAGGATTCGGTTGACAAATGGAGTCTTCTGGAAGTTAAACCGGTTCTAGTTCCACTTAGATGGGTATGGATCCCGGCTGACTGTAGAGTTTACCGTGTTGGAACTGAAGGGTCCCCACAACGCTGTGATGCCCCTAATAGTGTTTGCAGGCTTCAATTAGATCGATCCACCCTAAATATGAAGACATGGTGGACCAGTTACAATATGCTGATATAAAAATAGCTAGATTTGTGGGATCGCTAGGTCAATTTAATACAGCAGCCTTTGTGCACATCCTGCTGGTTGTGCTCTGTGGTAAACTACACCTCTCTATTCTTTGTAGTTGAGCACACACTTGGATCCCTGGCGTCTAGGCTGGTCCCAGGAACACCCATTCTGGCAAATAATTTCTAAAATGATGTACAACCACAAAGTTCCATCCTCAAGATGGCCCTTTAGAAAGGAACTTTGCAATACAAGCGTCATCACTTGTAATCTATCTGGATTGTATGCTGGCTATCCAGGGTTTGAGGCTATTACTCAGCAGCATCCAGTGTTTTGTGTGAACACCGCCTGCAAGGCTCCATGCTATAATCTAATATGGTTGCAGGTGGTGATGGATTGCAAAGTGAATTTATTTTTTACCACCACCTGAAGAGGCTAGCTCATTGGTAGGTAACCATTCAAAGGAGCCCACTGCACCTGCATCTTCTGCTTCCACTACTACATAAATCAATATAGTAAAAAAAGGAAAAAAAGAATGAAGACCACCGTTTAATATGTTTGACACCCATGTCTGACTTTGCAGGTTTTATATTCTGGGGCTGTTTACTAGCTGTTTCATGATTATATATTGCCTTGATGACTGTTGTAATTTGTCACGTTTGGTTATTTGTTAGTATATGGAATCTAAATTGAGTGGTTAATACTGGGTCAATGACTCCCAGTTACCCCATGGCATGGTATGAATTGCTATGTTAATACATGGGGTGACTGATTACTTAATCGGATGTTGGAGATGCGAGTAGCTGGACCCTTTGTAGTCTAAACTATCATGGATAATTGTGCAATCTGGAATGTATGGGATCAGAAAGGTGCTGTTCCATATAGCACGTCACAACGTGTCAATTTCTAGAGGAAACTCATGTAACTCGAAGTGATAAACTCCTTTGCCCAAACCTAGGGCACCAACTGTTCTCTGCTTTCTCCAACTGCACACCTGGAGTATTGACCTGGATTCATCCTTCACGGAATGTTAGACTTCTGAAGAGTGATACACGGGCTGGGTATTTATTCACTGTGGGCTTCTTTGGGAGAGTGGATATCCTTCTCTTTAACATCTAGGTTCTCAATTTGGATGAGTATTTTTGATCGATCCTTTTAATCGGGTGCTCCGATCTGTAGAGCCCTTGGGAGACAACTTTAACTTTACAAGACCTAGACTGGTCATCAAACCAGTCCCGAAAGTGGTTAGTCATCCAGAGTGGTGGTCCATATAATGGATTTATTTTCCAAGATGTGTGGCGCAGCCTCATTCTGTTGCGACGTGAATTTACATGTATGCCTCTGCACATGATTCTTTCTTTTAGAGTCAATCTCATTTTGTTTTCTAGGTGTGCCGCTCAGTAGGTCACTTGTTTAATTGTACTTCTAGCACTATCCTATCACTCTTCTGTTTGAGTTGTCGTTACCTTAAAATGTATACTTTTGGTGATCCTGGAAGTTTGAGCATTGTTAGATGGTGCTTTTAGTATTACTTTGCACAACTGTGTATATCCTTTTTTCACGTTGATTCAATCGGTTACATGGAAAAAGATCTTGTAGGAAACATTCAACGTACACATGAGGTGTTTGTACAAAGGTCCAGGCTGGAGAAAAGGGGAAATTTTGTGTGATCTACAAGCATCTTTAGAAGAATTTGGATTCTTCCAGCCATCACCTCTTTGTTTTGCTTTAGTCAGAGTGGGACAGGTATGACACTGCTGGGCCTAGAGATACAGGCTACTCCTCACTGTCGCCCAAGGAGGCAAAACATGTCTGGGGATGCTTGTGGTGTCATGCAGAAGGTATGTGACCTAGCAGTGCAGGCTGCACTGCCCTTTTTGGGGTGGCACCAAGCCAGATTTGCATATGGGTTTCCCCTTCTGTAATGACTTGAGGCTGAAAACCAAAGGTCTGGAAGGTTGTCATGAGCTGTGCTAGTGGTTGAGTCAAACCCTTAGAGCCATCACCTTTGTGTTGCCATTGTTTTATATGCAAACCGTTATTATGAGCAATATATGATCTAGATCTACCTTCTTTGACACTCTTGACTCGTTTAGTTGTCCTTACCCTTAATTGCCACTTTTTTGTTAGTGGCACAGGGCAGCTGAACCATTGCTTCCCATCCATTTACAAGTACTTCATTCCTTCTTGGTGGACAGTATTTCGTGGGCTTTACTCATTACTTTTCAGGTTGCGTCATGGTGTTTTGATATTCTAATTGGATTTAGAATTACTTCTAAAGGGACAGAGTACAAGTCCAACTGCCCTCTGCCACAAAGTGTAAGGACAACTGATTGCGTTGAGTCAATTAAAACAGAAAGCAGACTGGCTAACAGAATAGTAATTTTGAGCATTTAAAGATAAAATTCCCATTGTGCAAAATTAAACCGACCCATAAGAAGTTCATTGTATGAAACAACTATAATAAGGTAAATAAAGAGAACGTGAAATAGGGGAGGCAAAGGGGAAGAGATGAGGATAAAGGGACAGATAACTGTTAAAGGGAAAAGAGCAAAGGGGTATAAAAGGACATGTATCCGAAGTAGTGGAGGGGGTCAGTAGAAGGAAACGGGGATGGGGTAATATGGGACAGGGAAGGGAAAGAAAATGTACTGCAAGAAAACCAGTTCGGCAATGACTAGTTAAAACATATAAAAAATTCAACCCATTCAGTGAAAGACCTATTGAAGCTGTGAGTAGAACCATATGGTGACCAGTCAAGGAATGAATTAAACACGAGTATAAGTTAATCATTCAGCCATAGTGGCAGGAGTCTGCAACATGTAGGGTTTCTAGATGTTTTGAATTGAGACTCCCATGATTCCTCACTATGTACTATGCTGGCTAAAGCTGATGGGAGTTGTAGTGCAAAACATCTGGAGAGCCAAAGCTTGCAGTTATCTGCCATGGGGTCTGCGAGAGTGAAGATCGATCCAGAAGGCCATGTAGTAGGAATTGGTGTGCCACAGATACTACTCCGGCCCACCTACCCATGGCTCTGGAATTGCGCTGGGATGGACTGAATCAAAAGGCAGCCTCTGTTCTGAACCCCAAAACTATTAATTATCAAGTCCCTTCCACAACTATATCAAAGTGAAAACTAGCAGGCACAGAGTCTAGCAGCAAGCACAATTAAGTTAATATTCTTCTAAAATAGCCCTTAATATTCACTCCCACCCACCCATCACCCCCCAAAACTGCACATCATAGGGGATGTGTCTTCACCCCCTTTGAGGCTATGGAAGCGAGCCTGCTCCACAAGACTTCTCCCTAGGGGTCTGGGAAAGTTGAACCTCACTGGGAGAATCCCCCTTAGGGGACAAGGACTACTGTTCGTTTGAGGAACTCCCCAAGCCGCACAGCATAGTAGCATACATGGGACTATCTGCTGCGAAGACTAATTTAACATCTGCATGTTTGGCTGGAGGTAATGCTGGAACCAACCAGCCCGGAGAAGGAAAGGAGAATGTCTCCTTAATAGAAGATGCTTGCTTAACCGGGACGAGGGGAGGAAGATAGAGATGCAAAGAGTATCCTAGGCTGGGGAAACCCCATGACGTGAGCACACCTTGGAGAGGACCACCTGCAATGTGCCGCGCAGCCCATGACTTTCGAAGAGCTGCAGAGTAAGACACTGGAGGCCTGGCGTACTCCACAATGGAGGAGCCTTTGTGAAACAGGAAAACAGACCCCTGTCAGGTGGTGGCAAGTCCACATCCATATCATTGTGGGCAGGACCCCACCCCACCGATACCATCAGAGATGTTAACTGGGAGCACGAAAATCTGCCTAACAAATGGGAAGCCGTGAACAGGAGACAAACGACAACCCAGAACGAGAAGGCAACTGGGAACGTGAACAGCTTCCCACCAACTGTCTCCATATATGGCCGAAGGGAAGCAGAAAATGGGAGCATGCTGAAGCAAAGTAACGAGAAAGGCAGTATTTAAGGGGATCCCTGATTAAATGCCGTGGCCCGCAACGTTCCTCAACATAGAGGTAACAGCAAGAACGGGAGAAGCGGGAGGCCACCAGCGCAGCTGAATACAAAAGAAACTTGTTCCAGTACTCTCGTGTTACTTAATATAAACCTGTGTAATTGGCACTGTGTAAAGCTGATAGAGGAGACTGAATAAACCTGTGTGGGAAGACTATGAAGACTCAGAACAAATACCTGATAAAGATGGGAAATGAATGAGCACAACCAGATGAAAGGGGGAGAAACTGGGACAAACTAAATATTGTAATAAAGGACAGACAAGACTGTCAAGTAAATAAGAAAGTTACATAGTGAGAACCCAGGATAAGGGAAATATCAAGTGGGAAGAAACCACAGCCAAACTGTGAAATCCTGGATCAATTGATTGAGGCGTCTAAAAATCTCCAAGGTAGTGAGAAAGTATCCCAAGGAAAATTGTCAGATGCATCACTGCGTAGAGTACATAACCCTACTGTTGTAGAAGAGCTACTAGTTCATCCAAGGGATAAAGAGACTATTACAGAAAATTGTGCTAGACCAGCAATCCAAGGAATAGACATTGATATAACAGACAGTTGGAAGATATTGGCACACTAGGATAATCAAGACAATCTTAATGGTAGGGTCGGGTAGAATTGGATTTGGACAGAGGACTTTTCTTTCTTTGTGACTTCCTGACCAAAGACTAGCACCTTTTTAAGTTCCTTAAGGTAGTCTGGGAACTTCCTCTAGAAATGGGGAAAGGTGGGCTTTTTTCTTATTTTAATAAAAGTGAATTAGAGTGTCCTTAAGAGTCTGACGCCGCATCTGGCCCACCACACAAGCCTCTAGGGTGCAAGGTGTAATGCAATCCATGTGTGTTGTGAGTATCTCCAGTTGTCTGGGGTGTAGATTTGCCATCCAATCCTTTTGATGCCTTTCATGGCAGCGCCATTTCTCCCCATTTTCACCATAGGGATTGAGTACTCCTCGGGGCAGCTTGCAGCCTCTCCTTTGGTGTCTGAGAGCACTAGCCTCGCTGGGCTGGCAATTAGTTGATTAAGGCCTGTGTCTAACACTGGGGTAAGGGAACTGCAGGAAGGGCTTCTGGGGTAGTGTACAATACAGATCAGGGGTAGCTTATGTATAGCAAGCCTGGAGGGGCCACAAGCACAAACTGCGAAAAGGTGCCCTTGCCTGTGTAGATGGAAGACAGTCTGAACTGGTACCTGACATCTTCCTGGTGTTTGTTATTTTTGTTATTGAGTTATGCTGAGAATAAGGCCCTGGCAGGTAGGCCTTCCACTCTGCAGAGAAATAAATCATCAACATTTTACATTCACCATGTGCCAACAATTGAATAAGATGGCCTGTGTGACTTGCTAAAGGACAATTCTTCAGCTAGAAGTTATGTTAAACCTAGATCACCTTAGCTGCACCTCAAAGCAATACAAAATACTTCTAATATGCCAAGCCTTCGAACACAAGGTCAACCACTAATGCCAGAATCTATCCCACATTGCCTCCACTCGGTGGTCTGTGTATACCTTGCAATATCTGAACTGTTACTTGTGCAGTACTGTCTCTTGACTGGAGTTCCTCAAATGTTTGAAGGTTTGTTAGTGTCTTGGCTTCTCAAGAAGGCTGGCTAACATTTAGTCTAGACGACCTAGGCAGTGATTAGCGTAGACCACATTGAATGAATCTCAAGTGGCCTTTGCTTACAATAGTATAGATTCTATTGTAGATGGCTGATGAAATGTTGCCCTGAACATTAATGCATTTTTTTTAAAAAAACTTCCTTTTGGTTTGCAAGTCACATCAGTCGCTTCAACCTTCCAATAATGCATTTTATATACAACATAAATATTGGTTTCCTACCAACCATTCCTATTTTATAGCATGACAGTACGATTTTAACAATAGTACAAAACAAAAAATGTTTTAACATATTGGACTTTCGATGTAAGAGTGTCCTCATATGATTCAATCGTTCTCCGACTCCTGAGTGTGAAGACGTAGTTTCAAGGTAAGATCTTAATGGTGCCCAGATGTCTTTGGGTCTACATGGTAAAGTGACCAGCCCCATGTAATTTTCTTCAACGTTAATGCATTTTTAACAATGCAAGCATGGATGAGTACTGTTGTTTTCCTAAGAACTTTGTAGGATAAACTTCAGAGACCTGTTTTCACTAAGAGGCTCTGTAGCTTGTTGCTTCTGTGGTTATTTAAGTAGAATACTTAAAATAATTCTGCGGTGCCTAGGGTCATAATCAAAATGTTCTAGTTGTGCTGAATGTTCTTGTAGGATTTTGCTTAGAGTATATCAACATGTAAGTAATTGATGGTGATTTCTGAAGAGGTCCAGAGTAAAGTTGCAGTTAACTTAATAGTTTGATCAGAGTCAGGATAACGGGCAACCGTAAGCCTGAAATCTGGTAAATTACAATTTCTGCTAAGCACAAAAACACAAAGCAGTTGCTTAATAGAAACTGACAGATTTAGGCCTGCACCTTGACATTATTCTAGACTGTTTATATCGGTACTCCTAGTAGAACTGTTATACAACTTCTCCAGCATGGGGTCTGGCATGGATTCACATGCTCATGAATATTCCCCGTCGTCAGGCTGGGAATCCTCGGTAAAGAAAAAACCAGTATCAGTTTCGTTTCTGATCTGTCTTTCGTAGTAACAGCCAATCACTGGTCTCTGCGTCATACTGACCACAGCCAATGACTGCCCTCTACCTAAGCACCGCCTCTGGCAGCCATCTTCAGATTTTTACCGCACGTTCATGTGTTGGGATCCTCGTGCTATTGCTCTCGAGCGTTAGTGCTATTTTTTCACGTTTTTTCTCAAAAACTTCGTTTTTTCGGTCAAAAGAGCCTCAAGCTCCACCGACTCACTATCCGATCAACGGGGACCCGTGTCGGATTCGTCTGCGCCCCTCAAGGGTGAAGATTCGTCGAGCTACGCTTTTGGAGGACTCCAGAAGTTTCTCAGGCCCGGTCATGGCCCAGGAGAAGGGAAGCTCGACGCCCGGAAAGCTGTTCAGGGTCTGCCCTGGATGCCAGCTGCAGAACGTCTTCAAGGAGGACGAACACTCCTTTTGTCCCTACTGCCTACATGAGGACAAGACGCACGTGGAGAAGGACTGTGCGTTTTGCGGCAACATGTCGGAGCGGACCATGAAGGACCGCCATCAACGTCTCGCCAACTGGCTAGAAGGGAAGAGCCCGTCCGGCGAGAAGAAGAAATCTGAGCGGTCTTCCAAGTCCTTTGAGGACGCCCCGGCGACGGGGGTCCAACATAAGGCCAAGCACCGCGAGTCCGCTGGCACCGGGAGCGCCGAACGGTCGGGCTCTACGGGTGCCAGGCAGGGCGCACCCTCCCCGGCACCATCAACCACGAGCCAACGCTCTGGGTCGGGTAAGGGGAAGGCCGAGCACCCGGCGAAGCTCCTGGAGAGGCCCCGGTCGAGCTCGAAGGCCCCATCGGAGGGGGAGCGAGGCGGTGTCCCCCCCCTCAAGGATAAGGCGGTGAGCACACCTAAGGTGGTGAAGGCCTTAATCCATCCGGCCAAGCCCTCTATCGAAACTGTCGCGGCGGCCCTGGCTCAGCCTGTGCAGGCTGCACCAGTGGTGGCGACCTCGGGGCTCAGAGTCTCCCTGCCACCTCGGAGGGAGTCATCTTTTGTGCCCATCGATAGGACCCCCGTGAAATCCCCCGTGGGGAAGAAAAAGGGGGGGGAGGGCGTCGTCGTAGATTCGGCCTCAACCTCGGAGGAGGAGCTGGTCGAAGTCTTAAGCCACGGCCTCGCGTGGAAGAAGACCGACCCGTCGGGATGGATCCCGACGCAGGTGACGACGACATCGTCGAGGGTACCGACGGGGCCCCTGATCGCCCGTCGGATTCCCCTCTGCCAGCGCCGCGAGACAACTCGGTGGCCATTTTGTTGGCTATACAGTCCTTATGCTCAGAGATAAGGACGAGACTACCGTTGCCGACGGAACCTCTCCCGTCGGGGGACCCAGAACCGGGACCTTCTGGTGTTCCCCCTACCAAGAAAAGAAGGATCCACCCTCCGCCTCCTTTTCAGCCGTCGCGCCCCTTCCAGCCCTCCTCCCCGTCCACCCGAGGGGATGATACGGGGACTGACACGGCAGCGACGGGTACGGACGACGAGGTATACGACGAGGATATACCGTCGTCGCCTCCCACCAGGGCTTCTCCGCCCGACGAGATTGGATCGTTCCACTCCATGATCTCTAGTGCATCCGAGCTTTTTCAACTCTGCCCTGAGAAGAAGGAAGGTTTCCTTTATCAGCGGCGCGAGGCCAAGAGGAAGACTGTCCTCTCAGTGCCTCTATTGGACGACATTTGGGATGAGGGCCTCAAGAACCCTTCCACGACGCCAGCTAGAAGAGACCGGTACGAGAAGAAGTACCGGGTCCCGGACACGGCCCCCCTGTGCCTCCGGGCGCAGCCTACCCCGGACTCCGTCGTCTCCGCGGCGGCCAGGAAGAAAGCGGGGGGGGGGTGCGGCCTCCACATCGACTTCCCCACCGGACGGTGAGGGAAAGAAATTGGACGCTATGGGACGCAGAGTCATCTCGTCGGCAGCGACGACGATTAAAGCGGCCAACGCCTTGGCTATCGTGGCCCGCTACGACAGGGAGCTCTGGTACAAACTGGCTCCCCTGCTGGACTTCCTGCCGGACGACAAGAGGACAGAGGCCCTGGAGATCCTGCAGGAAGGTGAGGTGGCTTCGGACCACGCCATTACCGTTGCGACGGACATCGCCGACACTGGGTTCCGCCAGTTGGGCAACGCCGTTTGCCTTAGGCGGCGTGGATGGCTCAAGGCTACGGACTTCCGTCAAGACGTTCAGACCAGAGTCCTGGACATGCCCTTCGATGGGAACAACCTGTTTGGCAAAACAGTGGACGATTCCCTTCAGGCCATTAAAGCGGACACTGAGACGGCCCGGGCCCTGGGAGTTCTGCAGCAACGACGGACGCCCTTTCGGAGCAGCGGAGGCAAGGGCGCCTCCAAAGGTTCCGGCGGCGGTTTCTCCACCTACCGTCAAGCGGCCCGCTCGTCGTCTCAGGAGGCCTACAGAGGACGAGGCAAGTCTGGCGGACTCCGCCGTCGTCGCCAAGGAGGTCAAGGCGGCAAAGCCTCGTCCAAGCAGGATTGAACCGACCGTGGGGTCGGGCCCCCACCGAAGCACCCCGGTGGGAGGCCGGCTGGCGAGCTTCGTCAGCGTGTGGGAGTCCATCTCCACCGACCGTTGGGTGCTGGACACCTTGGCCCGGGGCCACGCGCTCGAGTTTCAAAGAAGGTGTCCACGCGTCCCCCCCCCGTGGCCAGGAAAGAACTTCACGTCCCTCAACTTCTCCTGGAGGTAAAGGCGATGCTCAGGAAGGGCGCCATCGAACTCGTCCCAAAGAGGCTTCGGGGCTCCGGAGTGTACTCGAGATACTTCCTCGTGAAGAAGAAGACGGGGGGATGGCGCCCCATCCTGGACCTGTGACGTCTGAACAAGTTCATCAAGGCGCAAAAGTTCCGGATGGTCACCCTCCAGCACGTCCTGGGTCAGCTGGAGGAAGGAGACTTCCTGTCGTCGTTGGATTTGGAGGATGCCTACTTCCATATTCCCATCCTAAAGGGGCACCGAAAAATCCTCAGGTTTGTGGTCCAAGGGCGTCATTACCAGTTCAAAGCCCTCCCCTTCGGTCTACGGTCGGCACCCAGGGTGTTCACCAAGTGCCTCGCACCGGTGGCGGCGCAGCTGCGCCGCGAGGGGATCCACGTCTACCCCTACCTGGACGACTGGCTCATCCGAGCCAAGACGAGGGAGCTCGCCGTGGTTCACACGGCAAGGACCGTCCAACTTCTCACGGACCTGGGATTCTCCGTGAACTACGCCAAATCCCACCTGGTACCCGCGCAAGACGCTCTGTTTCTGGGAGCGAGGCTCAACACAGTGTCCCTTCTGGCCTCCCCGTCGGAGGAGAGGACCAGGACCATCCTGGACAAGGTGCAACGGATGTTGGTGGCCGACGCGGCCAAGGTGAGGTCCATCAAGTCCCTCCTCGGAATGATGTCTTCCTGCATCTACCTCATTCCCATGTGCAGGCTCCGGATGCGCCCGTTGCAGGAGTTCCAGGACGCGCGCTGGATCCAAACGACGGGCAGCTTCGAGGAAAGGATCACACTCGACGAGAGTTTCCGACGAGCGATCCGGTGGTGGGACACCCGCGCGCATCTGACGGCGGGCATGGACTTCCAGACCCCAGCCCACCAGGAGACAGTGACCACGGATGCCTCCCTGGAAGGGTGGGGAGCGCACACCGAAAATCTGCACGCAAGGGGCCTTTGGCTCCCGACGGAGAAATCCTTACATATCAACGTCCTGGAGCTCCGTGCAGTGTTTTGGGCCCTCAGGTCCTTCCTTCCGTCCCTCAAGGGCAAGGTGGTGAGGATCTTCACCGACAACACCACCACCATGTTTTACATCAGAAAACAGGGCGGAACCAGGTCCCCAGCACTGTCCAAGGAGGCGCAGGACCTGTGGCATTGGGCAGTCGCCCAAGGGATGTTTCTGGTGCCGTTTCATCTGGCAGGGATAAAAAACACCATCGCCGACTCACTCAGCAGGGAGCTGCGCTCGTGCCACGAGTGGGAACTACGGCAGGATCTAGTGGATCGCCTCTTCCGACGGTGGGGCACACCCCAGATCGACCTGTTCGCGACGGCAACGAACTCCAAGTGCCGGAGGTTCGCCAGCAGGTTTCCCCAGGCGAGGAGCATGGGCGATACTTTCTCGTTCCCCTGGGAGGGCCTGTTCCTCTACGCGTTCCCTCCTTTGCCACTGCTAATCCGGCTCGTCAACCAGCTCAAGAGGTCACGGTGCAGGATGATCCTCGTCGCACCTGCGTGGCCGAGGCAGATATGGTTCCCGGACCTTCTGGACTTGTCAGCGTCCCCGCCAATCAAGCTGCCGGTGGACGCGGATCTGCTCTCCAGGGAAGGAGGCGCCATCCTCCACCACGACCCGAAATCGCTGAACTTGCAGGCCTGGCTCCTGCAGCGCTAGAGTTTGGAGGATACGACATACCGGCCGACTGCAGAGAGGTTCTTGCAAAGGCCAGGGCATCCTCGACTCTTAAATGCTACGGACACAAATGGAAGAGGTTCTCTGTCTGGTGCCACGCACAGAAGATTAACCCTCTACGGATTACGGCTCCCCAAGTTCTGCCGTACCTGCTGACGCTGGCCGAAGCTGGACTGGCACACGCGTCCATCAAGATTCATCTGGCTGCTATCTCCCGATACACCAGGACCACGGGACGGACGTCCTTGTGGTCTCATCGTCTGGTGAAAGAGTTCATGAAGGGACTGTTCAGATCGTTCCCGCCGGTGAAGGCTCCGGCCCCGGCGTGGGAGCTCAACGTGGTGCTGACCAAGCTCATGGGACCTCCGTTCGAGCCTCTGCACTCGGCCCCGTTGAAGTTTCTGTCGTGGAAGACAGCGTTTCTTGTGGCCATCACCTCCGCATGACGGGTGGGAGAGATCCAGGCCCTTTCCTGCAAGGCCGCGTACTTGACTTTTCACGACACGAGGGTGGTGCTCAGGACGCACCCCTCCTTCATGCCCAAGGTACCGTCGGACTTCCATCTCAACGAACCCTTGGTGTTGCCTGTATTCTTCCCGTCGCCTTCGTCGCCGGCTGAGAGGACTTTGCACTCGCTGGATGTGGCTAGAGCGCTGAAGTTCTACGTGGACCGCACAAAGTGTTTTCAGAAGACGTCACAACTCTTTGTGAACTTTGGACCTGTCAATCAGGGGAAGGCTCTCTCGAAGGCTTCCATTTCCAGATGGCTCTCTGGCTGTATCATGTACTGTCATCGGTTGGCAAACCGACCGCTGCCCGGCCGTCCGAGAGCCCATTCCACCAGAGCGATCGCAGCTACCACGGCGTTCCTTTCTGGTGTGCCCCTGCTGGACATATGCAGGGCTGCTACGTGGAGGTCGACGCACACCTTCACGAAGTTCTACTGCGTTGATCGGGATTCCAGGGAGGAGTCCAGGGTCGGCCAAGCAGTGCTGCGCAACCTGTTCGCCTGAGGTGAGCCTGGTGAGGAGGTAAGATGCTTAATGTTGAGTTTGATGCAATGCTTAATGTTGAGCCTTTGCCACCTCCCGTGGTTGTGCATGTGTGTACTGCTATGTATTCTTTATTCATGAGCATGTGAATCCATGCCAGACCCCATGCTGGAGAAGGAACAAGTTACTTACCTGTAACTGTTGTTCTCCAGCATGGGTCTGGCATGGATTCACATGCGAACCCTCCCGCCTACCCCTCTGCGGCTCTTCACTTGGTCATACTGCCACTTCACGTGCTTCCAAATCTGAAGATGGCTGCCAGAGGCGGTGCTTAGGTAGAGGGCAGTCATTGGCTGTGGTCAGTATGACGCAGAGACCAGTGATTGGTTGTTACTACGAAAGACAGATCAGAAACGAAACTGATACTGGTTTTTTCTTTACCGAGGATTCCCAGCCTGACGACGGGGAATATTCATGAGCATGTGAATCCATGCCAGACCCATGCTGGAGAACAACAGTTACAGGTAAGTAACTTGTTCCTTATATTGTACATAGACATCAAGAAATGTAATAGCCAGATTCCTGTTAAGGTGGTTTTTGCCCATGTCTTTGGTGAGGAATGTACAACTACTAACCGTAATGTAGGACAGAGCACCCAGCCCCAAAGGGGGAAGCCAAACCTTATCCATAGAACACACCACGCGGGTAAACTGATAAATGTACACATTTTTACACACACATGTTAAATAAGTACTTTATGAAATAAAACACAGTAAAAATATACCTAGTGTATTTTAAAAACCTTAAATGTCAGACTTAAACCACTACTTTATTATATTGTAGGACTGCTACCTGGTGGTAGGCACATTACCTATAAAGTGAATGGAACCAGACACTGGAACACAGTTTAAGTGGCCATTACAGATTCCCAATGGTAACACGAACATTTCAGCATTTCTAGACCTCTTGGATAAACTAAGAGTAGTATTTGAAAAATACAAATGCTCACATCATAGTAAATGAAGATCCAAACGGTAGGAAAACATGACTTCAACACAGCCAGAGGTCACCAAAACCCCTTTAGAGTCAGCGCACCAAGGTATTCGACTTCAGGGAAAATTGATGCAATGTCCACAGTACCAGTTGGAATAATCAGGCATTCACCTTAGCAGAAGTGGAATACATATATTTAAAATGTTTAACAATCAGTAATATAGGTTAAAATGATAGTGTTTGGCTTATATGATATATAATAAGATATATGATAAGTTGTGACAGTGCACCGAAAATTTTGCAGTTTTTGATTTTGAGATTGACTGCTCGCCGCTGTATGCTACTTTAGCTATGGACAGGTATGGTCTGCTTCATGGAAGCAGTCGTTCTCAGCAGGTTTCCCTCTGAAATCTATGCTGGCCGTAATCGCCTTGTAGCTGTAAATGCTTGTGCACAATGGCGGATGAGTTTATGGTAGCTGGCCCAGGGAGCTCCTCACAGGAACGGGGGTCTTTGTACCCAAAGGGGGGGCTCTCCGCCATTGACTGTCCACTTGCCTCGACCCCGAAGGAGGGTCTAATGGAGTGGGCTCACCTCCATAGCCTCACATAGGGCTGGGGGGCAGGTCCCCCTTTGTGAGAAGGGACGAATGCCTGCTATTTGTCAATTTTGGATCACTTCTAATTAGTCGGATCCACACAAAGTTTGTCATTAAGTAAATTGTTCAGTTCCATGAACTTCATCATAGTTCTACATGTATTAATGCTCTTCTTTGAAAGATGAAAATGATTACATTTCAGAAGCGGCTCCAGAATATTTAAAAATAGGCATTACTTTTTCAAGGTATCAACTTCTTAATGATCAAAATTCATCTTATTTTAGAAATGGGTAGAAATGCAGCCCCCCACGCCCGTTTCCAAATATAGCCTTCTAGCCTTCAAAGGTAAGTCTAGTTTTTATATAGTTGTTACTCAAACACATATATGAAAGACAAAAGAAATGTATCAATGTGATGCAAGTAAATTTGCAAAATGTACACATCCTTTTCATTTTAGGTATTACTTTAGCTTTCATTTTGTCAGAGAAAACGTGTTCACTTGATACTGTATAGAAATTAAACTTTGTGAACTAATTTATTTTTTTAAGGGATCATGGCTTATTGTCGAGGTAAATGTATACAATTTAAACATGCTATCAAAGATTAGATTTCTCTGGATTAATGGACATTATTTGCCATATATGCAACAAACTCATTCAACTTACCTTGAGTTATTAGGTTATCTCTGTACACCAACTCTGAAAGCTGCATGTGACTCAGAAAACATCAACTTTATTACTTTCCTCATTGATATCTGAAATATGTAGGTTAAATAAGGTCTTGGCCAACAAAAAAATCTTGACAAAGCCCTCTCGTTAGGTATCGATTGTGAAAGGTGTCATCCTCCATGAAGTATAATCTGTATTTTACTATTGTATAACATCACGAATGTTGGTTAAGATCTTCATATCAATGATAAATATTCATGACCTGCGTCAACCCTAGAACTTTTTGCTTCACTGGTGGATTAGATTTCCCTATACCTCAGTGAATGGGATCCTTTTACCACACACACAGAATCTTTTACTCTTTAAGGGTGTCCTTTTTAAGACTCTCTATGGTGTCCTTTTAATGTTATCCTCCGACTTTTGTCTTAATATTGCCTATTGTTTCTGGGTTGCCCTTTGGGCACGCCTTTTAATTTTCTCTAGCTAACCTTGAGAACTACAGTTCCCAAGGATAGAAAGGATCTTTTATCCTCTCAAAACTTTATTTATGTGAGACCAGAACACCTCCACCTTATGTGGAGTGCTGGGGAGATGCAATATAATTTGTAATATCTTCACTAAGCTCCTCTTTGATCGTCTTGATAACATGGGTGTCACCTACACGAATTATGCGGATGGCACCCAGGTCCACATTAAACTTACGAGGTGCTATGACAAAGACTCCAAAATACTAAATGAGATTTACCTGGAATTACAGGCGTGGATGGCAGCCCACAGCCTTTGTCTAAATGACGACAAGACGGAACTTATCGTTGGCTCCCAAGCATGACTGAACAGACTTGATCGCGCTAGAAAACCTTTAACATTGATGGGAACATCAAAGGTGCCAAGGAAGTAAAAACTTTAGGCGTTTACTTAAACACCACCCTTTCCCTCAAAAAACAATTCAATGCCACAGCCTCCACTACAGCATATACCAAGAAACTAATCAATGCATACAAACCTTTCTTGTCCACGATCGGCTGCCTTACACTAGCCAGGGCCGTGATCTTATCCAAGCTGGACTCTTAACACCCTTCTCCTTGATACTACTGAGCGTAATCTGTTCAGATTACAAGTTCTGCAGAACAATGCCCTGAGATCTGCCCTGAATATTCCACACTCCAATCATATCTCTGCCATCAGACGGGACACACATTGGCTTCCAGGACGAGATAGAATCCTGCTGCGCACACTAGTCCTCACACATAAATGCCTTTCTAACACAGCCCCCAAATACCTGACTGACAAATTCTTGAGAACTAGATTCCCATACTTGCATTGCCTCAAAATCCCCAACTATAAACTGATAACTGCAGGTGGTCTAGCTTCCCGGTGCTAGCGGCCAAGTACTGGGATGCACTCCCTTCTATCACAGCAAAATATTCTTTTTGGACATTCAGATCCAGACTGGCTCTGCCCAGCAACACTAACTTACACCTCAGCTACTACTTAACTCACTCTGCTGTCCACTCTTCTATTTATGACCGTCGTGAAACTAATTTGTCTGACCTTGTAGATTAGCCACTTGCCGCACCCTGGCTTCTGTACTCTCCACCCATTAATTCTATAGTGAGGACTGTTCCTCGGCTATGTACTACCATTGTTGTCATGCTGACCAATCTGTAACAGTCTTCATGCTTTTGCTGTTGTCCTTGTAACTGTACCTGTAACAATTCCACTATGCTGAAGCGCCCAGATACCTCAGGGCTAGGTTCACTCTATAAATAAACTAAACTAAAGGCACCCGTGGGTGCTAATTTTACCAAAATGGTCGCAGTCTTCTTTTTTTGCCATTTCAGCATTCCTTGCACCTTTTTTATTTTTTATATATAATTTATCTTTTATTGATTAAAATGTTTACAATCAAAATATCCCATCCTTGCCTTTCTTTGTTAGTTGTGTGCCTTCCCTTCTGTCATTCTATTTTAATCCAGTTCCTTACCAGGATAGTGGAGGACAAAAGAAAGACACAAAGACCAAAACAAAAAGAACAAGAGAAAAAAACCCTATTTCCACATCAGGCTGACATGAATGTTCAGTTCTAAAGTCTCATTTTACTGAGGTAGGTGTCCCAGATTCGTCTCCATTGAGGTAGAATCCTGCATATAAATGAAACTGCAGCTATCACCCACAATGTTTTATCCCCATTCATCAACTTCACCCACCAGACTTCCCAGTCATAAGTCTTGAATTTTGCTACCAATGGTGCCAAGTGACTTTTCCGTTCCACAATTAGACCAGGGCAACAGATTAGCAAATGCTTTAGGGATTCCACTTGGTTCGAAGTATTACAGAATCTGCATTTATCGATTTTACCCCATATTTATTTTATTTATTTGGATTTATAAAGCGCCCAGCGGCCCAGAGACATTGTGGCGCTGTTACAGGATATTCACTTGGTGCATGCTATACAGGCTATACAGGGTATACATACGGTGCAGGTTATAATATTATTGCAGGAGTAGATGTATAAAGCAGTATATAGCATTGTAGAGAAGGGGTTACAGAGGGAAAGCGTTAGAGACAATGCATGACATAAGGTGGTCTAGTTGAACAGCTTTGTTTTTAGAGCTTTCCTAAAGGTTGTCAGGGATTCTTCTTTTCTTAGACTGATTGGGAGTGAGTTCCAGGCTTTAGGGGCTAGAACCTCAAAGCTAGAGCCACCTGCTTTAGCTCTGTTGAATGCAGGGTCTGAGAGTTGGTGTGAATATTGGTCACGTTTCAGTCTGTAGGCTGGTGATTGGTGTATGCTTTCCACTAGGTAAGCTGGGGCAGACTGGTCGATACATCTGTGTTTGATGGTGAGGTCTTTGAATATTATGCGTTCTTTGACCGGGAGCCAATGGGCATCTTTCCGTGCCTGGGAGATGTGCTCTCTCTTTGGTATACAGAGTGCGGCTCTGAGGGCACTGTTTTGTGCGATTTGTAATCTGTTATTATTGGAGGTGCCTAGGAGTAGAATGTTGCAGTAGTCAAGTTTTGCACAAGATGTGGCTCTTGCGATGTTGAGGCAATTTGTATGAGATGGCTATGGTCTCAGAGCGTTTATGACTTTTGATGTGAGCGCAGCCGCTGAAGAGATGGCGTTGACATTGTTTTGACTGTGTCTGAGGTTTTAATGATGGTGTCCTCGATGCTGAAAGAACTAAAGTTGTCGTCTAGTTTTTTTTAAGGCTGCTTTGGGGCCTACTAGCAGTATTTTGTTTTTCCCCCATTTAGGCATAGACCATTTGCCGCCATCCAAGCCTGGATACGTGCATGTGTCTCTTGAGGTCTTGCTCATAGTTACCTGTTAGAGTTAGGAGAATTTGGGTGTCATCGGCATAGTTTGTAAAGGCTTCTAGGTCACTGAATAAGGGGAGGGTGAAGAGGTTGTAGAGGGTGGGGGAGGTGCATGAGCCTTGTGGGACTCCGCAGCTGATAGGTGATGGCTGGGCGGATGCCTGGTCTGAGAAGACTCTCATTGCTCGACCATCCAGAAAGGAGGTGATCCAGTCGGTGGCTTCTTGGGAGAAGTGTGCTGTGTTGGTGAGGTGTTTGCACAGAATCTTATGGTCGACCAAATCAAAGGCCGCCGAGAGATCTTAGAGTAGAGGTCTTGCCTTTGTCCATGGCTTCAAGTAGTTGGTTCTTGAGGTCGAGTAGGGCGGACTCTGTACTATGGCGCGGGCGGAAACCTGATTGCCTTTTTCCAAGAGTGTTGTGCGTTTCCAGGTAAGCTTGGGTCTGTAGGTATGCAGCCTTATCCAAGATCTTGAGCAGAAACAGCACAGTGGTAATGGGACGGTAGTTGTTCGGGGCGTCCGGATCCAAGGTAGGTTTTTTTAACAGCGGTCTTACCCATGCTTTCTTAAGGGCGAGTGGGACAGTGCTGGTGGCGAAGGAGGTATTGATGAACGTAGTTACAAAAGGGGCCAAAGCTTTGGCACAGTCTTTGATTAAGTTGGCTGGGCAAATGTCTCCATAATGTGCATAACGCACAGGGCAATCGGCTAACAAGGGGCAGAATTTCTACAAAAGAAAATAAGTCTACAAGCCAACAAGACCCCTCCGATCAAGCAACGAAATCCACCTGGAACTCGAACCATACCTTAAGAAAGAACTTGGAGGCACCTCCTTCTACCACTTGGCTGCAAAAACCTGGAACGACATCGCAAAAGAAACAAACACTGAAGATCACCTAAAATTCAGGAAATCACAAAAAACCTGGCTCTTCAACACCAGACTAAATCTGGAAACCAAAACCAAAAAAAAAGGGTGACTAAACCGGAAAGGAGACAGACATCCCCGACCGAGAGGGTAACTCACACGACACCTGGACGGGTGACACCGGACAGACTGGAACCCAGATGGTGCGCATGTTGACTGAGTCAACTACCCCAGACAATCCCACCAACACCTCGCCTGCCCTTGGTTACCGCCAGGTACCATAGTGGTATGGAATTGACGAGATATTAACAATCACCACATTACCCGAGAGGTTGACATTGGCAGATGCACTTCCCACAGGAGTATTAAAGGAGAATAAGGGGAGCACGTTAGAGGTGGGGGCCTGAAGAGTAAGGAACCTTATATGCCAGTCGGACCCAGATCTTGACAGCGCTGCATCAGGGGAGACCACGCAAACCGAGCGCCTCAACTCAGGATAGACGCAAACTAACCAACCCTACTAACAATTTCCCTTTCTGCATACACCTCTCAAACTTCAAACCAAACGCAACCAAACCTACAGCACAACAAACCGCACAAACTTCACTACAACAACAAAACAAAAAACACATAGTTGTGCACAACAGTACACAACGTCTACCAGCCGCAAACACCCCAGGCCCAGCCAATGGACCCACCGTGCTGAGGCTGCCAACAGCATATTACTGCTCTCTTGCACTTTTCCTGCTTCGTCCCACTAACTCATCCTCCCCTCCTTTTTCAGAACAACCAGAGCGCCAGGGGACCACTCCGGTGATAGTGTGCGGTACAAAGGTCCTTTAACATTAACATAGAGATGGTTTGGTCTGTTTCATGATTAGAAGGACTTCAGGAACTGTGACTTCCTTGAATGAGAAGGGTTTAGGTGTGTTTGTTCTGTGTACAGTGTTATCCTTTAGTATGAGGGTGGAAGGCTTAGTAAGTGGTGGTGGACTAGTTTTCGGAAGTTTGTCGAATTGAGATTTGATTTTGTTCTGGAGTTTTTTGATTTTATCTAGCATAGCATGTTGGATGTTAAACCATGTTGTTTTTTTCGGTAGGTTGTGCTACGGAGGGTGGGATGGACAGCTCGTTGTAAATGGCGAACAGCTCTCTGGATTGAGAGTTTGGCTTTCTCAATTCTGTCATTGTAGTTGGCCGCCTTAGCTCTAGCGATGGCCTTTTTAATATAGTTTGGCAGCTGTGAGGTAGGTGTCTCTTGTGGTAGAGGAGGGATTTGTCTGCCAGGAGGTTAGTGCTGTTCTTTTGGTGGTTCGGGCGTCCTGGAGTTCTTGGGTGAACAAGGAGTTTGCATGAAGTTTTTGTTTTGCTTTTTTCTTTTCCAGTGGGGCTACAATATCTATAATCTCTGCATGGTGTTGTAGATCTCAACTAGAGTTGTAGGGTCGTTGGCTGTGGGAAGAGCCAGTGCCGACGTTTCTAGGAGAGAGATGCCTGTCTGCAGTGAGCAGTTTTTTTGATCTAGCCATGGTGGCTGGAGCGGGTAGGTTTGGGCTCCTTCCTATTTTAGATGGTATGAAGAAGTGTAGTAGGTGGTGGTCAGTCCATGGGCAGGGTGTGTTAGAGCTGATGTCGGCTGCACAGTTGTGATCCGCAATCCAGTGCAGGATACGACCTCTATTGTGGGTCGGTTAATCTTGCGTTAATATTGCGTTAATCTCGTTGGAGGGGAGCAGGTTGAGTCGCATTCTCAGAAAAGTATCTCGGTTTACTCTGCCAGGGAACTTTAGCAAGTAACCCGGAAGCTGATTTAGCTTTTTGGTGTTCATAGGTAGACTAATGGTTGGCTTGCAAGTAGATGCCTTGGCAAGAGTACAAATCCAGTAATTTTCCATGAATTTCCTGTTTACTCTGGATGGGTTGGATTAGAGTTCTAATTTGGTACAGCCAAGTTCGTCCAGCTTGGACCTGATTTTGGTTATCCAGTGAGTTAGCGATTTGCTTGTCCCACTGAAGAGTTCCTGGTTTATGATCTTAAAGATTAGTGGGCTTGTCGGAAAGACAATTTTACAAAATAGTGCCAGACTATTCCATTTTACTGCAGCATGCAGCAATGGGTGGTTTCATTCTCTGCTTATACTTGATATTGCAGTAGAGTTTGGGAGGCCTAATGTTCTCCTCCAGAATAGACCCTAAAGCCTTGTCCATGTTTCTGCTGGAATTTCAGGCATGGCCAAAGCTCGATAGGTGAATGAAGGGACTACTTTTGCCTTGTCAAAGTTGACTCTTGGTACCAAGGAAAAGTGTCTATCTTCTGTCCGTAAGCTTTTCTTGACTGGCCAAAGTTTTTGCTTTCTCTAGGAGAGTTACCTGCATCGGGTTCTCAACTGAGCTTTTGAGTGCGACTCCCAGATATTTAAATTGTTTCACTTGCTCGATCTTTCTGTCCTAGAGACCATTTGAGTTTCTCTCTCTGGTCGGTTTTTCGAAGCACATAACTTTGGTCTTTTCCTGATTTATCTCCAGATTTGATATATCTCTGAAGACTGTCTAGTTGGCGTTTAAGGCTGACTGCTTGTAGTTTATCCTTTATTACATCTCGCTTCAATGCAGTCTCTATAACGAGTGCAGAATGGTACCCTGTGAAGACAACTGCAGTGAGCTTTGTGTGGGGGTGGGGAAAACACCTATTGAGCGGCTGGTATATTCTTAATCTAATCAGTTGTAACTTTGTTCAGCAAAGTACTTGTGGTCTTATCCTCTTTCACTTTGTAATTTAGAACCCACTTTTCCCTCCTATTTTCCACACAGACTAGTACATAGACTTTAAAATAAAGACTCAAGAGATCAAACTCCTGTAACCCTCTTACTTTCTCCTCGCTTTTACGCATCAACTGCATTCCGCCAGGTGTTAGGTGGTTGTCATTTGTTCGTTGAAAAGAAGGAAGTTATATTAAGTCACTACCAGAGTTTCATCCGCAAACATTACTATATCTCACCTACTACTCGAGGCAGAAGGCGAGGAGCTCATGTATGTTCTGGGATTAATTTAGCTCATTTAGTTGTGCCATTTCCGACTGCAAGGAGACTCTAAGGGTTCGCTTACTAAAAAGTTTGTAGGATTTCAAATGTGTAGGCATCTTGCGCAATCGGGATACCTACAGCGCACTTACTATATACAAAAGAGCAGGCACGCTGCACCAATGTTGCCCTTGCCGGTCTGCAGGCCATTGACGTTGACTGCTCATAGCCTGCGCTCCGTTTGAACGGTGCTCGGTGCCTGAGATGTTTGAGTCTCCACCTGTGCCTCTAATTGCAAAGTGAGTGATTCAGCTGCTGCAACTCCATAGGGTTCACACTTTCCACTGCCATTGACTACATTTATCCCACACTGAGTCCGTGCCATGGCAGATTTTATTTACTCTGGCGATGTGGAAGAGGATTTGGAATTCGATGAGGAAGAAGTCCGTCACGTGAATTTGAGGAGTCTGTAGAACACGGTTTGGACTTTACAGAAGATTAGGAGCCACCTGTTCTAAAACTCACTTGTAGACTATCGGGGCAAATAAACAGCCCTTTTAAAAAGGCTGCTACAAGCTTTTGAATTGCAACTGAGATTAAGAAACTAGAGAATGTATGGAGGATACCTCGATGAACCTCAACCCATTGGCCATTGTGTTCCATTATTTAGGTCTGTTAAGACCGATTGACCTAATACCAGTCACTAGCCGGTCTGTCCATATATGTACTGAAAAGGAATACAGGACTTCCTCTGACTGTCCCAAATATGTCAAAACAAAATCCATTCCTGATTTGTTGGTGGATATGGCAAGTAAACCGTGTAGTACGGCACTGTCCAACTCCTCATTACAAACAGCAAAAAGTTGTATCACGTGTCATAAGACTGTTACTATGGCATCTTACAGTTTGAGAATTGCAAATTCTGTGGGCCTACTGTCACGTAGAGCACAGTGGGAAGTACTTATCTAGGATATTCCCCCAAGGAATTCAGAATCTGGTTGAAGCAATTGTCGGAGTGGGTCAGTTGGCATCCAAGGGGTCATTAAAGGCTGGCTTTGATGCTGCAGAGAATGCAGAAGTCTTATTGCTCTCATAACCGCCATTAAGAGACAGCATGGCTGCATTGTACTGGTTTTAAACCAAAGATTCAGATGACCCTGGTCAGCAAACCCCTGCCACTGGACTTGTTTGGGAAAGGATTGAACACAACTCCCCACAGTGTGGCACAGGTTCTATATCAAATGCTTTGCAATGCCTCAGCATACCATCAAGATATTGCAGCCTTGCGAAGTAACATACCAACCTTGAAAAGTAACATGCCAGCCTACTCCTACGTCCCGTCCCCTTTCATCCATACTGCATGGACGTCCCTCGTTAGGGACGGGAGATGGAACCTTTTTCACAAGAAAAAAACCTTCTTCCCCTTTAAATTTAGAGGCGTGGGGGCACTGCCCTTGGAGTATGCGCTCCCCTGACTCAGCCCACCAGTGTCACTCCCCAGGAGGGGTGTCACGGTATTAGTTTTATGACGGTACAATAACCTTCTTGCCAAATGACGGTATATCATGGTTATCGCGGTATAGCAGGTGGACTTAACTAATAACAAATATTTTCTAAAAGGTCATACATTGTCAGATTTATCACCACAAAACCAGGGCCAGAATTGGGCTTTTCACATACTTTCCACGGACATGCCACCCCTTGCTTCCACCGCGCACGCACGCACACGCACACGCACACGGAGAGGAGGAGGGGGGGGGAGCCCTGCTGCGACTGGTAAAGCAAACTGAATAGCTTTTCTTAAGTGGTCATTTAGGCTTTTAGCTCCCCCACTGGCTACTGGTGAAGATGAACATGTTGCCATCTTGATAACCTGCATGCCACAGATCAATGGATTCTGATGGTAGTATACGCTTGTGCGCATACACACACATGCGCACACACACTCTCTCTTTACGTTCCAGCCTTTAGTTTACTTCCGCGCCAAAAGGTGTTCAGTAATCAGACATGTTACCCTTTGGTATGGCAGCAGGGAATACCCACAGAGATGAGTACAATTCGCAGTGCGACTTATTATATGTAAATTCAATGATAGAACCAGGGAAATCACCCATTGTCATATGGTTAGAAAACATTATCCATTCTAAATATATAAACCCCAAAGCCGCCAACCCAAAGTCCCGAGAGGATAGCTCAGTGGCAACGTGCGCGCCTTGGAAGCAAGATGACACGAAGCAACACAGGTCCGCGCTTAGAAACCTCTGGGTGTTTAAGCGCGTTATAAATACGCAACTAAGACAAACAATTACGCAACTAAATAAATAAAAACAATTTCTTTAACAGCGTCTTGATGCCCATGGGCTGTGTGAGCCCTTTAAAAAAAAAAAATGTAAATAAAAAAAAAAGCAAACCCCTTTTCCTTCTTGGCACTGTATTTATTCTTCCTATTGCTAACATATTGATTTTGTGTCAGGCACGTGTGGTTTATGGAATGGCATTAAAAACTGCTCAAACTGAAACTACTTGGCAGACGGCACATCCAACAGTGCAAGACCAAGACTGCGCAGCACTTGCTTACTGCAGCCTTTCCAAATCAGATTGAAAAGCACACTTAACGGTATGAACGGTATACCGGTATAAACAATGTGATGGTTGTTATTGTTCAATTAATTGTTTCACGGTATCTTTAACGGTATACCGTAATACCGTTACATCCCTACTCCCCAGTCCCCTTTTCTGTAACGGGACGATTTCACCAGCGCTCCTTGCTTTTTCTTCGGCCTTGTAATACCACATGCTCTTCCCAGGATACTTTCTTCTGCCTTTTTGTCTTCTGTTCTCAATTCATTTAGGTACTCCTCGGTCCTCTGGTGCCACCCTCCTCCCTGGCGCATGTCGACGTCGGCAAGCTTCAGCAGGTGTTCAGCCTGCGAAGGGCTCTTCACTACGTCCAACCCCCACGCTCTTTGCCTCTGCTGCCTTGGCCCCGATCATGGCTGGGACAGTTGTATCGCGTGCAACACGCTTACACTGCGTGCTCTGAAGAACAGGTTAGCTCCGTGGAGGGAACACTTCGAGAAGGCGCCTCCAGAGGACTTGAAGGACTTTGTCAGGCACAAGTCAAGGCCCAAGGTAGGGCTGCTTTTTTCCATCGCACCCCGCAAGGGAGACTTTCCCACCAGCACAGGTTCAGAGGCTACTTCAGCTACTGGCCACCAGGCCGAGGGGTCGTTCCATCCTTCCGGGGACAGTGCTGAGGGACCGCAAGGTTCTTTTACTGTGTGTACACCCGAGGGGCTACGCCCCAGTACTGGCAGATGTCCTAGGGGGCACCTGTAAGCAGCACTACCGGCGATGCGGCCGAGGGCAGCACCCCTAGCAGGCCCTGTCCTGAGGTGCAGGGTAGGTCTCATGCTCCACCGTGGAGTCCTGGAGGAGGCCGGGGCCAGCGAGGCAAGCACCACAACTTTGGCACGTGGTATGCAGCTTGACAAAATGGCCGCTGATCGTCCAATACTGCTCTTTGGTGTGCGGAGCAGGTGGGAGAACGAATTTCAAGTTGGGACTGGTCTCAACCAGGTATGATATGATAGCTTATTTATATAGCGCCTATAGACAATGTGTTTCAAAGCACTTCAAGGCAGGAGAGGGAACAAGGGAAAATACAATTACGTTCTTACAGGCCATGAACAGTAAGGATGTGAAATTAACTATCATACTCTGCCTGACAACATTTCAGATCATGCAAGAGCGAAGCTATAGATAAGGAAGGGAGGGGGGAGAGTGGGAAGGCAATGGAAACGGACAGGCGACTACCATACTAGGCCTGACGGCATTTCTGGTAGAGCCGGAGAAAAACAAGAGGTGAGGGAGAGCAGTGCAGAAAGGTAGGGGAGGAACAAAACAATCGACTATCATACTAGGCCTGACAACATTTCAGATAGTGCTGGGGGAGGGGGAGTTGGGGAGGAAAAACCAGTAGGGGGAGGTGACAGACGAGGTTGCTATCAAACTAGGTCCAGGGACAATTCTAATAGAGTAAGTGCATTGAAGAAAGTAAGGGGAGGTGAAGGGAAAGGAGGAGAGAACAGAGTTAGCAGTCAAAATAGTGGAGAAGCAAGAGGGGGAGAGTGACCTACAGCATATCCATCAGCATCACAGGGCACATTTACCCCGCAACCGTCAAGACAGAGTACGCACTGCCCCCAGCAGCCGCCCGCTGCCCCGTCAATACCACCTGCCACCCCACTGGCCTGTGAGGACAGGTTTTTGGAAAAGTTCCTCACACTCGTGAGATCTCCTCGGATGGGGGCAATTTTTTCAAGATGTGAGGGACATGCTCCCTCCGGCCCCTCCGCCTGCGTCTATAGTCATTCCTCCTATGGCTCCAGCGCTGCAGGCCCCCGTGCTGCCCTTGCGGGCTCCTTCGATTCCGGCTCCCCTGCCTCCCACAGTTCAGGCAGTTCCACACCAGCTCTGGTCCCCACATCGCAGCCCTCGGCGCCTAGTACTCCTCCACCCGCTCCAGGCCCGCCGGACACCCTGGTACCAACCCAACACGCTGTCTTTAGCCAAGGCCTTCCATCAACGTCTTGAAGGTTTGGCTGAGTATTTGGGGCTTCCTCTACCCGAGTTCTAACACCTGGAGGTGGGGGTCTTGGCCGAGGTCCTCACTCTAAGCCCTGCTGCTAGAACGGGGATCATGATGCAGAAGGACCTCGCCTTGGCCAAAAAGGGATGCCTTAAACCCCATTCGGCCCAGCCAGTCAATTGCTGTCTCAATGCCAAGTGTAGGCAATTGGAGGGGGATCACTCTTGCTGTCGGCACACCCTAAACCACACTTCGGCGATCGCTGCGGCGTCACTCTACTCTAAACCTCAGTCGTCCTCGGCCACCTCGTCCTCAGTGTTTCTAGGCAAGGAGGAGAAGATCTTGGAGGCTTACGGAAAAGAGGTTTATCCAACGCCTCACTGCATCATCGTCAATCCAATGCAGATGCCATGCTGGCAGCCGTTAACCCAAGGCTTTGGCTGGAAATAGCTGACTTCCTTCCAGAACTTCCGGAGCACAGCTAGGCACGTTTCACAGGTGGCCTGGCAGAAGCTAAATTGGTGGTGCAGGTCATCATGGAGTCCACCGTGGCCCACATTGACACCTCAGGCCGGGCCATCTGCATCGCCACGGACATGACTGCCTGGCTGCGGGCTACCAAGTTCAACCCGGATGCCCAGGAACGCTGATTGGACCTTCCGTTTGAGGGTGGCAACCTTTCATTCCACCACCGATGAGGAGCTAAATGAAAAGAAACAGTTCCCAAACTGCGAAGTCTTTATCCTCACGAAGGCCACGCCCAAGGCATACACCCAGTCGCATCAATGCTCCGGCAAGGGGCGTGCTTTCGGCAGGTTCCAGTGCTTCCAAGAACTGAGGTCGAGACAGCCTGGCCGTTCTCAGTCGGCACTGGTGCAAAAACAGCAAAGGGGGAGGAGCAAGGGCTTCTTCCAGTGTCCCTCCTCCGCACCAGCCTCGGAGGGAAAGGCATGACGTGCCCCTTCAGGTCCAGGTGTCTCTGGTGGGGAGCAGGCTTTCCCTTCGCGCACATTCTTGGCGTCAGAGGTTCGTAGACCCCTGGATTCTCTCCGTAGTGGCCACAGAGTACCATCTGCTGATTCCTCACTCGTCTCCCTCTTCTCCCACAGATTGGGACAACAACTCTGTTGGAGGAAATTAATTTGCTCATTGAGAGCCAGGCAGTGGAAGAAGTCTCAGCCTCCCAGTGAGGCTTGGGCTTCTACTCCAGGATTTTCTCCACACAAGAACCAGGCTGGCCTGAGAGTTGTCTTGGACTCCTCCATCCTCAACCTCTCCCTCTTCAAAAATTCATGATGGTTACGGCAGCACTCATTGCAGAGACACTAACGCTCACCTGGCTCCCACGGAGGCGCGGGCGTGGCTGGGACTGCTGTGACCTCTTCTGCAGAGATGCGTAAGACCCGGAAGATGTACTGGACTGGATTCCCCAACCTGGCTTTTCTGGCTCGGAGGAATATCCCACTGTGTGTGAAAAGGAAGGGTTAATAGTCTGCGGGTGATGTTCCGACCTCCCACTTTCCTTCTCTCCCTCCGTGAAACCCTTTTGGGATTCCCTGCAAAGACTCACCTTAGGGACCAAAATGACGAGCTCTCCATCCTGCTTCTGATGCAGGGGCGCGTTGTGATTCCAGTTACTTCACTGGATTGATGAGTTTAAACTAGTTCGTCCATTCCCGTCGTACCGCAAATGTTTATGGCAAGTTTGGGTTTATATTCACTCATCTGTTCTTTTCTTTCGCAGGTGCTGGAGAAGATTCTGGGCTGCAGGCGATTTGGATGAAGCCAAATTCTGGTAAGAATTCCGATGAGATTCCTCTGCAGTTTTAAGTATCTCCTTTAATGTCCAATGTCTTTTTCCCCATAGGGGCCGGAGTATGGCAATGCCGGAGGTAAGACGCCGACCCGAAAAGAGCTGCTGTGTCTCTCTTGCAAATGGGTAAGTCTTGAGTGAGCGTATTGCTAATGTTCTCACATGCTCTCACTAATACAATGTCTGTTTCTTTTCCCCTTAGGGGCCGGGGTGCTGAGATGCCGAAGGTATGGCAGAAACCCGAAGGCGGAGAGGGAATTGAACCACAGGTAAGTTCTACTTAGATTTGGGTTTCCCTTCTCACCTCTTTCTCCTTCCTTCCAATAGGTGCTGGATGGCGGTGGAAGCTCTGGATGGACGTCGAAGGACTCGAAAACGCCACGTGCAGGTGAGTGAAATGCAGCGTGCTGCGCGCGACGCGATGCGCGTTTAAAATGTTTGCCTTCTTTGCAGGATCGTCGGCGTGCAGAATCCGGAGTGCAGATGTATCAGGTAAGGTTCTTGTTTTCACCTGTTCTCTTCCCTTTTCTTCTTTAGGTGTTTCCAGGATGCTGGCAGGCGTGATGGAGGACCAAGGCAAGAGCAGGCACGGTGAGCGTCCAGCTGCTAACTGCAGAACAACGCGAAGCGTGGTCTGCTGCTTGGGTGTGGCTTAAATAGCCTTTCAAGTAGTTCCAGGTATGTATTCTTCCCCCAGAAATATATATTCCTCCACCGGTCACACCCTAGGGATCAAGTAGTCCCTAGAAAAATAGTTCCTTCCAGTCTTGGAAGTTGCAGCATGGTCTGCACAGGTAAGTTTACACCAAGCACTACTCCCAACCTACTTCTGTATGAGCCTGGCGCCGATGGAGCCAGGACTGATGTCCCCTATGAGCCTGACGCCAACGGTGCCAGGACTTAGTCCAAAGGGCCCCCATCTGGGGCTGCTGGGACTTCCCTTGAATGCATGGTGTCTGTCTCTGAGGGTGCCGGGCCTGGTTTGGCTCCTTGGAGGCAGGCATCATGACAGACACTGCTGGGGAGACTGGTTATGCTCCCTGGATCTGAAGTACACGTATATACACGTCCCGATTTGGCAGCCTCATTGCACCTTTCTTCAGTTCAGGATTATGGGTTTCCATTTCCAGTACAAGGTTCTACCCTTTGGCATCAACTCAGCCCCCAGGGTATTTACCAGACTTAAGAATGCAGTGGCCGTCCTCCTCAGGGCCACAATGTCCATCCTGTACCTGGACGACTGGCTTGTCAGGGCGAGATCTCTGGTGGCGGTTCACCACACTTCCTCTGCCCGTATGGTCACACTCCACAAGCTGGGATTTTCTATTAACCTCAAGAAGTCTCCGCTGCAGCCTACAGAGCCCGACCTTTCTGGGCCTCATATGGGACACAAGCTGAGAGAGTTTTCCCCTCGGAGGACAAGATCATGGCCATCAAGAAGGCCGCAGGTCACCTCAGCCGAGAGGTGACCTCGGCCTAATGGTACCAGCATCTATTGGGTATCATGGCAGCGGTCCTACTGGCCATACCCCACACAAGACTCATGACGAGATTACATTCAGGAACGGGGCTCCCAAGCGGAGCTGGTGAGCATTCCTCCCTCTCTTCACCCAGACCTCACCTGGTTGTCCAGGGACTGCAACCTGCGGACAGGCAAGCCCTTCTGGCAAGCAGCCCCGCAGGTCACCATAACCACGGATTCCAACCTGGAAGACTGGGGCACTACGCTGGACAACCAGTGTCTTTGGAGTCTGGTTAATTCAGGAGCAGGAGGCTCATATCAACTGGCTGGAACTGAAAGCTATCCGGCTTGCTCTCAAATCTTTCCTTCTGCTTATTTATGGCAAGGTGGTCCTCATTCAGGCTGACAATTCCACCAGCATGTATTGCATCAACAAACATGGCGGCACCAGGTTCCCTCCGCTGTGCAGTCTAGCGGTCCACATGTGGGAATGGGCACTGGAGAACAACCTCTACCTGAGTGATCCATCTCCCGGTGGACTCAAACCTGGAGGCGGACAGGCTCAGCAGACTGGGAGCGGACAATTACGAATGGCAATTAAACGATCAGGTCCTGTTAGGGATCTTCAGCAGATGGAGACATCCTCAGTTGGATCTCTTCGCCACCTGGTCCAACGGGAAGTGCCGCAGTTCGCGTCCTGGAAGGGACAGGGCCCCGGCTCACTGGGCGACGCGCTCCAGATGCAGTGGAACAGCATGACGGCATATGCATTCCCTCCCACACCCTTGGTCCACAGGGTGATTTGCAGGATAAGCGAATCGTGTCACCTCTGCATCATTCGGATAGCTCTTTGGTGGCCGGTGAGACCCTGATTCTCCGAGCTCCTCAGCCTCTCGGACCAGGCTTTCATTCATCTGCCGCTTGCCCAGCTCACCTTTTCTCGCAGCAGGGGGGGCAGGGTCATCCACCCCGCTCCACAGAAGTTAGCCCTCGCAGCGTGGTTCCTGAGCAAGTCACGTTGAAGCATCTGAACCTGTCACAGGCTAATCTAGACCTCAATCGGGGTGCTAGGAGCAAGCCTACTAGGAGCCAGTACAAAAGTAAATGGACTAGGTTCTGTCATTGGGTGGACTCTAAGGAGATTGACCCCCCTACTTGCACATTGGAGGATGTGCTTTCCTTCTTGGCACACCTCTCACACTCATGGATGCAAATAGACACATGCCGCACCTACTTGGCAGCCATAGGAGCCTACAGGAACGCCTCCAACCTGGTGTTTAACATCTGACGGGCCTCATCAGGCTCTACCCGCCCATCAAGAAACCACACCCGGTGTGGGACCTCAATTTAGTGTTGAACACCTGGCGCACAAACCATTCGAGCCAATGGCGTCTACAGACATCAGGCTGTTCACCGTTAATACAGCCCTGTTGGTTGGGCGGGGTCTTGCGTCTGCGAGTAGGGTCAGTGAGATGCAGGCGCTGGTGGTGTCCAAACCCTACACTACATTTCACAGATAAGGTCGTCTTGAGAAAGCACCCTGCGTTCCTACCTAAAGTAGTCTCTTTTCACCATTTAAATGAGGAGATCTGATCCTAAAGACTATGCTCAAAGGGTCTTGCACTATCTGGATATCAGACGTGCTCTGAAATTCTATCTGGACAGGACCAAGAGCTTCCGCAAGTCAGAACACTCTTATTTGTCACCTTCGGGGAGGGGTGGGGGGGTGATAGTGTCAAGGCCCGGTTATCGGGCTTCCAAGGCCTCTATAGCAAGATGGATGGTTTCGGCCATCAAGGATGCTTGAGGGGCAGCACAAACCACTTCCAGCGTGCATGCATGCCCACGCTGTCGGAGCCAAGCCTGCTGCAGTTGCATTCTAAAGACTTGTTCCGTGGCAGGTCATCATCAGGGCGGCCACCTGAGCCACCCCTTCGACTTTCTGTAAGCACTACTGTTTGGACGGTGGCTCGAAGTACGACGTGGCTTTTGGACAGGCGGTTCTATGGAACTTGTTTTCATAGGGAGGGTCACCTCTCCACCCTGGGGCTACATTCAGTTGTAATTGCCCATGCAGTATGGAGGAAAGGGGACGGAAGGTAGGAGTAATTAATAGTTACTGACCGTAGTGACTAACTTACTCCTAGTCCATGATCCCCTTTCCGCCATACGTCCCACCATCCTCCCCCTAATAAAATTGGTGTCATTAGGCAATGGTAATATTGTCGAAGCGACGATGAAGACTAAGGAGTGGTGCTGGTGGGCGGAGTCAGGGCAGCGTATGCTCCCAGGGCTCAGCCCCCACGCGCCTTTAACTTTGACGGGGGAAGGTGGTTTTTTTTCTGGTGAAAGGTTCCGTCTCCCGTCCCTAGCGAGGGAAGCCCATGCAGTATGGAGGAAAGGGGAATATGGATTAGGAGTACATTAGTCCCTACGGTGACTAACTATTAATTTCTCAACAAAAGGAACATGGTCTACTTTAAAATAAATTCATACAAGAGGTACCAAGTCACAAGGAATGTATTTGTATTCTAGTGCCGAAAAAGATTTAGCAATAAGAAAATTGTAGATCGAAGGCCAGCAAACCAATTTGTAAAACACAAATTTGGTATGACACTTCATGCACGAGGTGCTTCCGTTATGACTGAACGACTACATGACCAAATGTGGACATAAGTGACAAACTGCCATTTTATAAGTTGAAAGTGTTTCCATTTAGGATAGCATTAGCACCATATGTATTGGTAGCATCCTGCTAGATTTTTCCACAGTTTGAGGGATGTGAAACCATCTAACCTAAGCCGAAACTGGGCTCCAACCAAAAGGAAAGACCAGATTTCTCTGTAAAAGAGCATTTAGGCTTATCTCGACAGATGGAGGAAGGACGGGTAGTAGTGAATTACATTTCATCCCCACACGTACCCTAAAGAATATACTCCACTATGTAAGACTAAGTGGGTGACCCAATTGCCTTTAGTCTCAAACCTTTTGGACAGATGATCGGTCGTAATCACCTGATCAGCCATGAGACTACTAGCAACCCCATTCTTGGGAACCAGATCTGACTGACCTTGATGCAGACCTCGGGTATGTGAGCAGCCCAACGCATCTCCTGATCTTGAGATTACAGAGGCCGCTACATACGACCGCGTGAACGCAGCCTTTAGACTGACCATTCTGAAGATAGTCCTTTCTTTGGCACCAGAATCTCCCTTGAGATAAGTACAACAATATGATCTTACTGATATTCTGGAGAGAGGACCTCCAAGAGAAGTTGCTCTCTTAAAACTCAGCGGTCGTTGAGCCCATCATATCTCTGTGGCAAACTCTTTGCTCTGTAGTAGAATTCCAAGCTTCACTCTCTGGCTTATTTAGCCCTTGCTCTGCGGGTTGAGTCAGCACAAGCTGCTGTTGACTGATCCAGCATTCCTGTCAAGGCACCCAACTCCAGAATGTTTTGTTCAGGCTGCGGCCCAAGGAATCGGTGTTCTCCTCCCCTCCACCAGACATAGAAATAAAAAATGGAATGCCCTTGGGAGAAAGGTACTTCAAGCTTGAAGCTTGACCCTTAAGGCTGTTAGTAACTGATATGCTTTAGCTAAATGTACTCCTTGAATTTGAAAGGTTATACCAGAGGCAGCCGATAACCTGCCAGGAGTGATCCGGAACAAGTTCTGATATGGTAAGTGTTATGAAGTGCTTTGTGTGTTATGAGATCTGGAAGGGAGGGAGGGAGATGTGTTGTATAGTGCTTGGGATGGATGCATGAGTCTGGTGATGTAAGAGAATGTTGTGGTATATGAGAGAGAATGTTCTATGTAAAGGTTCCACACCCAGGCAGTTAGGAGCTTGCCTGGGTGATGGGTGCCAGTGGTTTCTCCTATAGACACCTTATGTCACTTGATGTAACGGGATAAAGCTACTAACTGGTAACCTACCTGAAGTGCCTGAGGATCTTGCTAAGTAATCTACTTCCTATCTCCAAGTGACACTACATACACAGGTTCACTTGATCCCAACAATATATCCTCCGATACTTTCCCTAGCAGCGCCACGCACATACAAACAGTACCTTATTAATGTTTAAAGTGTTCCTTATGAATTCCGTACAGCGCAGAGTCTCATGACAATTTCCGTTCTTCCTGCGTTCTGTCTGGCAATCTTCATGCCTCACTTTATAGCTCCAACGCACACTATGGTATTGTATTTTAATATGAGTCCATGCACTAAGACGTAGCTTGTATAGATCTGCATTTCCTGATGCTGGCGTCATCCTGTTTCAGCCACGTTGATGGGTGTTTTCCTCTTGCCCATCTTCCTCTTTACTTCCTGGATCAATAGTCTTCAGTTCTCCATGGTGAGAAGGATCGGAATTTTGCGTTCCCCATCACCTTGCATTCCCTTAATGACATCACCATTCATGTCCCGCTCACTGAGCACATCAGAGCTCCCTAGATCTACCAGTTTTCGTTCATCCTGGCAGGTAGGCACTGTTAAGGGAGAATTCTCATTTCTGTGCCATTTCTCGTCATCCTTAGAGACACCCCGCCCCAGCTCTTTTGCTGGACTTTAGGACTTACAAATTTTATCCTGGAGTGAGACCTTTTTCTCACTCTCTCGTATTTTTATCTGATTTGAACTTTGTGTTTCTTTTGGTTTTGGAGTCTGACAAACTCCATAGGCAACATCTTTATGTATTGTGACACACTGCACCTTCAGTGCAGTGTCACAGAGAAGTCCTTTGGATTTCTCTTAAGGTTTAAATAGCTTCACTTGGGTAAACTACTGTTCCCAAGAGTATTAAAGTGAAATTTTCTTTACTTACCTGTTTTTCCTATGCAGGTCCAGTACAGCCCATTTTATGTGTAAGTAGTGGGGGGCTGGGGGGTATAAGGGGGTACTTAGTAGCCCCCTTTCCTACATTTTTTATGTTACCTTCACTACATTTAATGGCTGGTGGCATTGGTTTAATTTTTCTACCATTGTGCATTTTTACCGCAGGCTGAATCCTCAACTGCAGTATTGCACCCATAGGTGCCCATTTTGTCAAAGTGGGCCCTGTCTTTTTTTTTCGCCTTTTCTTGAGTTTTCTTGGGTTTTACTCTGCACGCCAAAGCAGGTTTGGTCCCTTGGTTTGTTGTCTTTGGCGGGCTTCAGTGCTGAAACCCGCCTCTGGCTCCAGCATGTCTGGCAGGGCAGGAAGCTAGGGAGGTACCTGAACTCCCCATCCTAACCTGAATGCACCCTGTGCTAGTTGGCTGGCTGTCCTTGGAGGACGGCCACCCTGCTGTGAGTACCAGCTAGGCTGCGAATGAATGGGAGAAACCTGCATAAAAGGCAAGGTCTCTTGTAGAGAAGACAGTTGACCACTGGACGAAGGAACCGAAGAAAGAAACTGGAAGAGAAGCTTGCTGCACCCTCCAGGACCGTTGGTTTGCCTGGTGAAGCCCTGCTGCAGTGCTGAAGCTCCACATTTCATATTGACTAGAGAAGCCTGTCACGGACGACTTATTCCCTTGGTTGGTGGGACCAACTGACCCTGAGACGAACTTTACTGGAACCCCACTCCCTGCTGGTTGTACTTCCTTGCTGCTGCTGGAACCGCATGCCAGGGGTCAGGAATGAGTGCATCGTCTTTAAGCCGGACCAAGATCTAGGAAGATCTTAAAAGACCCTCTTGGAGCAGGAAGACCCAAGCTTGAGCCACCTTAACAGAGTGCTGTACCCCAGAAGCAAGGGAAGGCCACAAGGTGTTGAAGAACTGCAGTGGTGCTATTTGCTGCTAGCTGAAACCGCAAAGCGCAGCTGATTTAGAAAGAGGCCATTGCCGCCGCCGACCTTCAAACTACAGTGCAGGAGTCCTCCCAGATGTCCTCCCTTTTGTCTCCATGACTGATGCCCAGGATCTGCAGGACTGCAACCTGAACAGAGGCCAGCTGGATCCTCTTCTTCCAACCTTGGGTACTGTTTGACTAAAGGGGTACTTACCTTTTTTGGTCTATAGCCAGAGTTGATTGCAGCTTTGCTTTCACAAGCCTTACAGCTTGTGGCCCAACAGTGATACCTTTCTACAAACTCTCTATATAACATTGTGCTAACAGTAAGCCCTGTGGCAGAAGGGCTGTGTGGACCTGCTGTTTAGCTGTGGCGGCTAGAATGTCTTTTTTTGTTTCCCTGAACTCTTTGGATTACTGTGGCTGGATTGTAGGGAAGAAGCTGATCCTCCTCCTCTCCCTTTTTCCAGCCGTCAGCACGAGCGAAGCAAAAAGCGAATGGTGAAAGGACGCCGTTGCTTTGATTGCTTCGATTCTACGAGGATTTCCGTTTCCGTGACGCGAAAGTCATGTGACATTCTGCCGGGCATATTAGCATAATCGAGCTGCCCTTGCGGCGTAAGCCCTGTGGCAGAAGGGCTGTGTGGACCTGCTGTTTAGCTGTTTGGCGGCTTTGGCGATTGGCGTTTCGTCAAACAAACGCGAAGAGCGTTGCCAGACGATTTCAGGCAAGCACAGGTAAGAAGCAAAATTATGGCTGAGGCAGGCCCTCTGACTCGCTCTAAACTAAAGACATGCACACTGGCTTTAGACAAAAGTGTGTCTCTAGAGGGTAATACAAACACTAGAAAGTGCGAGCTTGAGGGCTACAATTGGTTGAGTCAAAAGCAACAAAATAACACACTGGATACTGTGGTACACACTATCCAAACAGCGCAAGCATTACAATCATCAAGCACTAATGCCTCTGTGTTTCCATCATTAGCACAACTCGCATGTAAATATCTTGCTAGAAATTCGTCTGATATTGCCCCAACATTACGATTTGAGGCGGAAGGGAAAAGTGAAGCAGACCCTGCCCCGAAAGGAGATAAGTTAACCTCTAACAGCAGCAAGGAAACCTTAGGAAATGGTGTAATCACGCTGGAGGACGATGCAAACAATGCTAAAAGCAACGTTCACCCAAACAAAATCAGTGCGTGCAGTTTACACGCTAATACAATTGAAAACTCACAAGACGGAACCAGAGAAAATGCGATTGAAATCAATACAGCGGTTTTTGATTCTCCGTTTGACGTAACAGACTTTGAGCTTCTGCAACTCGAGGTACCAGTCATAACGTGTGAAGAAAACTCAATGAGATTTGTTTACCCGCCCACAGAAGGAAGGAAAAAAGACATGTTGGTGGGAAGGATTTTTAATAAAACAATAGCAAATCCAGGGCAAACATGTCATAAACGTCTGTTTTTCCGATAAACAAGGACCAGTCAGAAAAAGTAAATGGAAACATGGTAATTACAGAATAAAGGCTCGCGAAAGGTCTATCAAGCCCGAGCAAAAGTAAAAATGGACAAAACAATAATGAAAGCCTAGAGACAAATGGCTGCAAGCTGACTAGCAGATCTGATTTTGCAGGTCGCGAAGCACGCCTTCCAGAACGTCTAAAAGCCGACTTTGAAGCAATGAAGAGTAAATTAGCAGAAAGCTTTACCGCAAACAACAAAGCCAAAGATAGCCAAGCGCGTGCAGAGTCTCTTTAAAAATCTGCGAAGAACAAAGAACTTCTAAATTTACAAACAAGTCCTGAAGTACACGACCGATTAGGGAGTTGTGATTCGAACATTGAAAGATTAATGTTTAGAAATCAAATCCATGGCACTCCTGTAATTACACCAAATGAAAAAACGTATGTCTCTCAGGAAGAAAGGTGCATCTTAAACTCATTACAGCCGATGGTAAGCAGCCCAACGCCAGTCCAGGTGTCCTCTTCAGTCGATGTCAGTCCATTGCCGCAGATGATCACAGAAGCTCCAAAATGGGATGGACGTGCCATGGCAAGAGAGGAACGACTCAAAATACGACGACTTAGAAAACGAGTCGTCACTCAAATCCAATTTGTCAACGGCGGCCGCAATACAAATTCATAATAATGTACTCGCCGCAACGTTGCTGGCACGGATTCCATTCATCAAACTGTATGAATCACTTCATGATGAACTACAAAATAATAGCGCGCAACTTAGTCATTTAAATGAAAAAATCAACCAAATGGAAAGGGCAAATGCATTATTCACACAACAATTCGAAAATGAAGCGTCTAAAACGTGGACCCGGCATAGTGAGCTAAGCGCAGACTAAAATGACTGCGTGGAAAAAAATTCCTTACTAAAATCTTTAAGGTGTAGCTCAATGCATGGACCTTTGCATCCCAATAACGAGTCTCAAGTCTCCGCGAGCCTGAAAGAACCGGAAAAGAATTCAGCCCTCTGAAGGCAGAAAGGGTGGTAATACATCAAAAACACCAGAAAAAAAAATTGATACAACAGATTCCTTGCGTCAATCGATCGAAACACGAGAATGCCCACTTACCAACTGGGGAACCTCAGACGAGACAGGCGGGTGGCAGTGACTTGCCACCGGCTGATTTAATTGATTCTGAGGAGTCGTCTTTGTCAAGGAAAACAAAAATCGTGACAATTGGTGAAGTAAATGCCGAAAAATCCTCGGGCTTTCCTCACTGTTCGACTGACAAACTAACTTATGGATTTTTGGAGGTGCAGCAAAAAATAACATACGTGAGGCCAAATCGGCTCAATTTAAGTCGGAAAAGCAGTGTCCAGCTGAAAAAAAAACTGAGAAAAAGAAAAACCTGGAGGTAGCAAAAAACACTCAAGTGGTTCACGAAAGTTCATACGAAACTTGCCTACCCCAGTCAAACAGTCTCTTTGTAAGGGATAATCAAGTTCAACAAAAAAGACCGGAAAAAGAGAAGGCTCTAATAAAAATAACAGGAGTAACAGTTAAATCTGACACAAAAAATCCCAAAAAAAGAAAGCGACTCGACTCAGACAACGTCTCCATCCAATCTGTACTATCTTCGGTGGATCTCTGTGATCTTTCAACATATTCTGACGACTTTGAAGAAGAAAAGACGGCTGAATCCGAAGAGTTGGATGAAACATGTCAGTCAATTACGAAGGAACCAAACGAAGGAACCGCTAAGCGACTTTTTATGCAATCAAAGGCAAAATTCGCAAAAAAAAATGAGCCTCAAAGAAAATGGGAAATTATAAAAAAGCAGCAAAGCTTACCTGGACCTAAGGACAGCCAAGAGCGGGACAGAGCGATAAAACATCATGTCTCATTAAATCCAAAACTTACACGAGCACAATCAGACTAAATTACTTGCAGCGGAAAATCTTCAACAAACAAACAAAAGAACTGCAGGGAAAAATACGGATTGAAAACATTCCATGAGGAAAAAGACGTAAATCTAAACAGAGGCAATGTCATTCGATTACTGCATTCAGTGCCAATATTGAGAACAGTAACAACAAATGACATTGGAATAGTGGAATACGTCTCAGAAGAACGAGGTGACCAAGTTCTACTGCACATAAATTCAAAAGCAGTACGAAAAAACATCATGGCGGCAAAAGAACTACTGTTTATGGGCTTCGAGATTTCGGATGAAGACCTACCGATTTCAAAAAATTCTAGAGGCTCAAACAATAGCAAAAATGCAAAAGATTCTAATGAACAGCGCCGTGATACTTTGAGGAATCAGTTGAAAGCCAGTCGGTTTGATCCATCGCAAACAAGTGATGCGGAAACAAGAAAAAGAAAACATTAGCTAGACAACAACGACCGAGAAGGGCTGGTCATACTGATTTCATGGAACACGTGAGGTTTTCAACACCTATTTGATTTCCCAGTTGATTTGTCGGAAATGTTTTTAATCGGTTTACAGGAGACATGGTTACGAAGTCTGCCTGTGAAAGGACGGGTCCCTGACACTGCTCAATCCAGCAGAAAAAAACGCTCAGGGTCGCCCATACTCCGGTCTAATCACAATGGTGAAAAACGGAACCACCTGGGAAGTTTGCGGAATTGAAAATCCAAACAGCTTTGTACAGGCAACATTAATTCACAAACCAAATGGTCAACTTACGGATTCAAAATATATGCTCCTAATTAACCTGTATTGGAATCCAGTGAAGATCACAACTGAGAAGTTCATCCAATCAATAACAAATATAATTGACAAAAATCAAAGGAAATACTAAGACCTATCGATAATTATATGCGGTGATATGAACCTATCATGGTTCAATGATGAAATGAAGCTCATCTTATCACAAACAAAGGATACACAGAATATCATCGCAAGGAGAGTGGGTTGGGACAATGAAATGGACGCAAGAGACTGCGACATGGTAAATGGGCAAGTAACTGGAGACATACCACCGATGTTCACCTGGAGACACTTTGGCCACAAAAAGATCCTTGACTACATATGGACATCAAGAAATGTATGGACTAAGATCATAAAGTTACGAATTATCCAGACAGATGGAAGTGACCATGATGTCTTGGAAATGTCCTGGCCTTTAAGCTAGAAACTGGTGGTAGCGTTCTGCAAACAAATAGTAGAAGTAAATCAAGGGCAAAATCGGTTACGCTTAAAAGTAAATCAAATAAAAGGCCTAACAGAGGAGTATCGATCCCTATCTAACAGAACAGCAAATCCGATAAACTGTCGCCCTATTGCCTTACCAACAATTGAGCAATCCAAGGATCCTAAACAGAAAAACACACAGGCATGAATGGAGCAGACTAGTAAATGACCAGAAGAAACTGCTCAATAAGAGAGTTAAAGCGGAATATGGGAGCGAATGCCGCCTCATATATTAAACAACGGCGACAAAAATACCGTAATTGGCAAAAATTGTTTTCCTGTGCAAGAGATCAAGAACGTGGTGAGATCATGCTATCCCTTTGTAATAGAACAACGCAAGAGATTTGGCGCATTCTAAACAATGCAAATCAAACAGATGTGTTAGCAAATGGAGTCTCCGAGGGAGCCTGGCAAAATCATTTTAAAGGTGTTTTCGAACAATCGCATCTGGGCCTAATAACAGACACGAATAGTGAATTAAAGCGATGGGAAGTATCGGAAACCGAGGACGACATACAACATGCAATCTCCAAGTTAAAAAATTCAAGAGCAGCAGGGCCAGATGGCATCTCCAATGTAATGCTAAAAGCACATAAAACGGAATGGTCCATCTTCATTGCTATACTGTTTGACAGAATTGCTAACAAAAAATCACTCCCAGTATCCTGGACCGAGGTGATTGTTGTGCCAGTATTCAAGAAGGGAGATCGGACTGACCCAGTCAACTACAGGCCAATCGCCCTTCTTGATACTATTGGAAAGATAATGGCGACCTTTCTCCAGCAAAAATTAACAACGTGGGCTACCAATAAAGGAATCCTGGACTGCCGTCAGACAGGTTTTACTAGAGGAGTCGGGACAGAGATTAATCTGACTATAGTAAACCTACTGAAACTGGAAGCTTTACTGAAAAGCTCAAATATATTCTTTGCCTTTGAAGACATGCAACAGGCTTTTGATACAGTCAATCGTGAACTTCTATGGCGAAAACTTAAAAATTGGGGTTGCCCAGAAAATATTCTACATCCAATAAAGGCCTTCCATTCAAAAACATCGATTCGTGTAAGGATAAATGGAAAGGGCGAATTAACTGAAGCAATAGCCACGAATAAAGGGGTAAAACAAGGTTGCCCTTTAGCTGCATTCTTCTTTAAACTATTCATTGCAGATATCCCGGATGCCTTAACAAACATACACCGCTTCTCTCCAAAAATAAATGGCCACCAAATTTGGTGCATAACTTATGCAGATGACCGTGTTTTGATTGACAAAACTCAAATAGGGTTACAGTGACTAATATCAGGTTTACAACAATACATGGAGAAAAATGACCTAAGAATCAACGTAAAAAAGACCAAAATAATGAAGTTTGGCCCGGCAAAAGGAAAAAGAAACAGTCTTCAAATGGAAGATCGACAACGAAGAAATCGAAGCAGTGGGTGAAATACGCTATCTGGGAGTTCTAATAAATAGGTCAATTCGAGAAAGAAATTGGGTATTAAACCTGCTGCAACGAATGAAAACTTTCGCTCTACAAGGGGCGCAAATCCACACCTTGTTTGCAAAGTTCATCTTAATCCCAGTGCAGCAGTTTTATGTGCAAAAGGTAGTCCCTGGAATCGCATATGGATCAGAAACAGGATGGAACTTGGACCATAAAATTTGGGCACAACTAGAGGGAATCTTCTGGCGGCAAGTGTTAAGACTACCAAACTATATCTCAATCACTTTAATAAGGTACGAACTTGCGTTAGAAGAACTATACGGCTGCGTCGTCTGGAAATCCCTAGCTATCCTACGAAAAATGTTAATCGCAAATCCAGAACCTGCATATAAGTTATTAGCGCCAAGAGATAACTTGGGATATACTGGACTACTCAAGACCTGGACACAAAAGCTAGAGGAAGTCCTAAAGGTGAGCGACATTAAGATCGAAACTTTGCTAGACCAGCCTCAAATTGCAAAGAAAAAAATTAAACAATGGTTTTGGATTCAAAATCTGTCCAAACATAAAGATCTACCGACTGCTCTGGACCATAGTCTTGTAATGAACAAATTAGATAATGTGCCACAATATTTGCAGAAATTTCCTTCTCGTCGTCATCGAAATGGATTCTTAAGATTGCGTCTAAATGCCATAAAAACAGAACAAAACAAATGTTAGTGGCACGTCACATTGAAAAATCAGATGACAGCAGTTGCAGATTCTGCAGGACTAATATAGAATCACTTAAACATCTAATAACAGAATGCCCAGAATTTGAGATCTTAAGGTCAATCCACCTAAAACAATTTGCGCCAATAAATGACAACCTGGATGAATGGTGGCTAAGAATCTTAGGTGGAAGTTGAGTTCATCTGACGTGCTCAGTAATAAACTTTCTGGAAGCCTGCTTGGACATTGAAACTTAAGTCTGGGTTTGTGAATTGTGATGGAGGATGGTTGTTTTCTTAAAGGTTATGATAAGAAATGTGTTGTGATAAAAGTTTGATTCAAACTAAAAATTAGAATAAAAATAACATTGTGCTAGACTTTTGTGCTATCTACAAGAAGTGCCTCAGCTCCCCTAGACTTTGCCCAATTGACATTGGCTCTCCTGGCTCCCTTCAGACTCTTCTGACACATTGTCTTTGTGTTTAACTGTCCCTCATAGGTGGTACATAAGCTAATTGTATTGCTGGGAAAGGGTTCATCTTTACTTCATTGGGGGATTGTAAAGTACTCACCTGTTCAGTGTATGCAGGCATTGTTTTGAATACCAAAGTTTCAGAAAAAAATGCATCGAAAAATGCATTTTTTTTTTTTAGGTACTATAGTGGTTTTTAAGGGCAGAAAATACGGGGGATGGTGTGGACCCCTATTAACATTTTTTTTTTAAATGCATTTGTTTTCGAAACTTTGCCATTCAAAACCGGCATTCAAAACTTTCACTAGGAACCCCTGTTCAGAGAACTTGTTAACCTTTGTTTCCTTGCCTAAACTTTTCCTTTTTCCACAACCTCAGTATTGCATTGTGTTAAGTGATATATCAATGTCCACAGTGTCCCAGCAATTGAAGTTTATTCATTTATATTGCGCGCCAGACCCTAAGGTATAAGGGCGCAGGAGCAGCAAGGATATTCTCAGCTTGGTTACAGTGCTGCACAATGACAGTGTGTACATAGGTTAGAGCAGATGCGAGAAATGCAGTGATAAACATTTTACAAAATATACATATTTACAGATGTACATGGGTAGGCAGTATACATACGGTGGGCAAGGTGAGTTATTGGTCATTGTCCTTTATCCACTGAATGTAATTGAGTCTAAAGTGGGGAAAGTTTGAGGTGTCCTTAAGGAGAGTGGCAGGGAGTTCCAGTGTTGGGCTGCTTTCACCTGGAAGCTGTTGCACCCATTTTGGTTTGTTTGAACCTGGGAACTGAGAGCAAGTTGGCATTGACAGTTCTGGTAGGTCGTAGGTGTATCTTTTTATTCTGTCGACTAAGTAGCGGTGGGCTGCATTGAGGCATTTGTGTTAAGGAGGCTACTTTGAGCAGGATTTTATCGGTGGTCGTGAGCCAATTATGGGCTCTTCTGATGTTGGAAATGTGTTCTCTCTTGGGAATGCTAAGCGCTGCTCTGAGAGCATTGTTTTGCAGAGTCTGGATTTTGATTGTAATATATTTATTGGCTCCTACATAAAGGGTGTTACAGTAGTCCAGTTTGGATAGTATGAGGGCTCTGGCTAAGGTGGTACAGCTCTGGGTGGAAAGGAAGGGTTTGGCTACTCTTATAAGTTTGCATGTGTGGGCTGTGGAGGTGGCCATGCAGCTAACCTGTTTGCGGAAGAAAAGGGAGGAGTCTAGGTAGCTTCCTAGAGTTTTAACTTCCTTGGCTACCTTGATGGAATTGCCATCTAGGATGAAGCTAGAGTAGTTGTGGTCCAGTTTGTTTAGGTTAGGGGTGGAACCGAGGATGATGAGTTTGGTCTTATCATTCAGGCATAGACTGTGGGAGGCCATCCATGCCTGGATGATGAGGTATACCCTGTTCACCAAGGCCAAATCCTTGTTGTAATCTCCCGTCAACGGGATGAGGATCTGAGTGGTATCGGCGTAATTAAGTGTAGGTGATACCCAGACCGTCGATCATCAAACAGCGGCTTCATTAACACGTTGTACAATGTAGGGGAGACTCATGATCCCTGGGGGATCCCGCATGTGATAGGGTCAGCGGAAGCTGAGGTTGAGAAGACACGCATAGACTTGTTATTTAGGAAGGACTCCATCCAACCGATGGCTTCTTGAGAGAAATGGGCTGCCGAGTCTAGGTGGTTGCAGAGAATTTTTGTGATCTACTAAATCAAATATTGTAGAGGTAGAGTAGACGTATTGGAGCCGTTTCCCCATTATCTCTAAGGGTGTCGATTTGAGCTTTGAGATCGATGAGAGCAGTCTGTCCCGTGTTGGGGGTCTAAAGCCCGATTGTCGGATTTCCAGGGGATGGTTTAATTCAAGGTGGTGGTGTATTTGTAGATCAGCTGTCTTGTCTAATATTTTGAGCAGGAAGGGGACGGTAGTGATGGGTCTGTAGTTGGTGGGTACCAAAGGGTCTAGGGAGGGTTTTTTGAGTAAGGGGAGAACCCAAGACTCTTTGATTGTTGGGGTTGATGCCTGAGGAGAAGGAGAGGTAAATGAGTTTGGAAATAAATGGTCTGAGGTCTCTTGCTGCGTCTTTAATTTGTGAGGGGCAGGGGTCGCCCAGGCAGTTTGAAGGTTTGAGGCCGAAGATCATTTTTTCTACTTCTAGCGTAGAGACTTTAGAGAAGCTGAAGTGGGAGAGTGGGTTGGGTGTAGGATCATGGGGAGTTGGGCGGGGGGGTGTTGGTAGAGTTGGTTAGGGATTCCTTATTGATTTTGATTTGTAGGCCTGCGACTTTGTTGGAGAGGGCGCTTTGGACACTGGTGCACCATTGTTTCTTTCACACATGTCTGGGACAGGGATGGGTGTTTCCAGCTCTTTGATGGTGAACAATTCTTTGGTACTGGATTTGGCTTGTGATATTCTCTGGTTATAAGATTCTTGTTTAGCGGTTACGATTTCTTTTTTGTATGTGGCAGCTATTTTATTAAGGATCAGTTTGTTGTCTGTAGGTGATTGTCTCCAAGCTTGTTCCTTTTTACGTTTCTCTAGAGCTTTTAAGTGGGTAGAGAACCAGGTGTTTTTTCGGTTTGCTTTTTCTCAGTTTTAACGGTGCAATGGAATCTAAAGCTAACCGCATGATTTTGTTGTAACCCTCTACAAGGTAGTGAGGATTGGAAGTTGCTGAGTTGGTTCAGGGTTGGTAGAATGAGGGGGGATAAGTTTTTCCGCGGTAATGTTTTTCTTTTAGGGATGGCAGTAGCTAGTGGGTTGCTGGGGATGGGGCTTGAGGCTTCGAGGGCAAACGTGAGGAGATGGTGGTCAGACCACGGTTGAGGGGAAATGGCGGTGATGGAGGCCACACAGTTATGGTCTGTGACCCAGTCAAGGGTTCTCCCTTTGTTGTGGGCAGGGTCGGACACTCTTTGGGTAAAGCCTAGTTCTGAGAGGGTATTGTCATGGAGGGTAGCCTGGGGGTCTTTGGGGTCTTTAAAGCCTAGGTTAAAATCTCTTAAAATGAGGCTCTGGGAAATATTCTTTAGGTTATTAGTAAGGATAGTAGTGAGGTCTTCCTCGAAAGAGCCTAAGGGCCCAGGGGGTCTGTAGAGTAAATGAATGTTGATGGTTTGGGAATTGGCAGTAGGCAACTTAGCTGTAAACGATTCACAGGATGTGAGGATGTCAGTTCTGATGTTGAGGTGTGTTTTGGCAATTATAGCGAGACCTCCGCCACTGGATTCTATTCTGTCCGCTCGGAGGATAATATAGTCATCAGGGATAGCTAACGAAAGAGCTGGGCCAGTGGCTGTGTGGAGCCAGGACTCGGTGATGGCTAGAAAGTCTAGTTTTCCTTCTAAAATTCGGTCTGCTATATCAGTGGCATGGGCTTCTACAGATCCCGCATTAATTAAGGCGCCTCTAATGGGCGGGGTGATAGTTTTAGTATGAGTAGGTATTGTGGCTGTTTTGTGAGGTTTATGCTTGGTCATGGTATTGGTTAGGTTATGCTGAAGTTTGTTCATGGGACGCTTGGTGAGAGCGATTGTGTGCATGGGTGGGGTCTGCTTAGTCAGTTTAGACTGGGTGGAATCCCTGGCACGCGGTTCATATAGTTCATATAGTTTGGGTAGTCTGGCTCGTAGTGTGGCATTTCTGGTGGATGGGCTAAAAGGCGTGGAAGGGTGGGGCAGAGGGTGTAGGAAGTGTCATCCCAAAATGATATCTACTGAACTTGGATCTGAGGAAGTGTTTTTGAAGTGTATTTTTTTATTGCATATTGCCCTTTCAAAAGAAGGCTTATTTTAAAACTGAATTAAATAATTGTTACTAGAAAACCTTGAGTATAAGTGTTATTTGAATACTTGTCATTGTGAATCTGTTACATCTCTACAGCTCACATTTACCCCTCTTGAGTTAAGTCAGGCTGCTCAGTCACTCGACTAACTTGTGTAGCACACACCTATACCAATAGTTAGGTTTTCTATTGCCAAGAGGACAAGGCTGGTGTAGTCTCCCACAGGGTTACTACATAGAATCTTGCCCAACAGGCACCTTCCCTACAAGTAAATGGTTTCCACTGCTGCTGCCATACCTTATAGGCATACGTAATAATGTAGACGGCTGCACTTTTTTTCAGCTGTTACAACGCCATAACTTCCTCGCTGAGCACCTTCCTCTTACATTTCTTTTGCTGTATATTTGTTATGGGAAACACTTAACATCCTGCGCGTTCTCAGCTTCATTGATGTGAAGCAAGATCCTCAGGCACTTCAGGTACGTTACCAGTAAGTAGCTTTATTCCGTTACATCAAGTTACATAAGGTGTCTATAGAAGAAACCACTGACACCCATCACCCAGGCAAGCTCCTAACTGCCTGGGTTTGGAACCATTACAAAGAACATTCTCTCTCAAACCATAACCTTCTCTTACGTCACCATACTCCTACATCCATCCCAAGCAATATACAGCACATCTCCCTTCCTTCCAGATCTCATCATAAGACACAAAGCACGTCACAGCACATCTCCTTTACTTACGCACGCACGCGGACACTGCTCCTCCTCAATAAAAAAGCGCAACTCCGAAAGGGTTACATTCTATGTGCAGCATTAGGGATAAAAAAAGTTTGATCATAATTCTAAGATCAGGAAGGATGCCCACTGGTTACCCATCAAAGCCAGAATTTTCTTTAAAATACTTTGCATCCCGCACAAATGCCTTAACAAAAATGCCCCAGCCTACCTCAAATGCCTTTACAGAATAAATTATCCTCTAGATCACTGAGCTCCAATGACCATCAACTCCTAGTGATACCCCACTACAAAAATAGCAGAGCTGGGGGCAGCAGCGTCCATTTACTAGGCCCCAAACACTGGGACTCCCTATCAATATAAAAAAAGAGACATCCTTCCCCGGCTTCAAAAAACAGCTAAAAACATGGATATTTAACCAATATGAGTAACGCCCATCTGTTGAATATGTAAATAATCTTCATGTGTATTGTATGATCCTTGTTTGTAAATAACTTCTGTATTCTGTTCTCTGTACAATGTATTACCAATGCCAAAGCTGTCTGTAACCACGCCATGATACCCCAGGGTCTGGGTGTGTAACAAATTAAAAAAAATAGAAATTGTGGAAGGCTCACTGTGGGAGTGCTCCTGTGTTTTTATTCTGTGATATCACCACTGGTACCCATCACCCAGGCAAGCTCCTTCTAATTGCATGGCCGTTGAACCTTTACATAGAACATTCTCTCTCTCTCTCATACCACAACATTCTCTTACACCGCCAGACTCATGCATCCAACCCAAGCACTAAAAAATCAGTAAGGAGGAAGCAAACAAGACCCTATGGACAGACCTGGACATGGCTCATTTCATGGCCAGACCCATCAGGCTGCATTGTTGGCCAGAAGACTTGTATAGGTGAGGGCATCAGGCTTCACAGCGGAATTCTAAACAAATCATGGAATCTATTTGGTTTCAATGTGGACAAATCCTTGGCGAAGTTCAAGGAATCCAAAACCATGGCCAAATTATTATTAGCGCTAGCAGTGCAACAGCCAACTGTTTTTCTTTTATTGCCATCTCTACATCAGATTTCTTTTAGTGCCATAAAACAATGCTATCTCTACATCAGATTTATTTTAGTACCATAAAACAATAGCCATTTACATCCCACCTTGAATTTATGGCTCCCTAACAAGTATGAGAAAGGACAAGCTGAAGATATTGGTTAAGATCCTGCAAGCCCTGGACATCCAAAACTGTCGAGTGTCCCTGGACTCAGGGCTCTTACTGCCATGTGCCTATTCATCAAACTTGTGAGGTTCTTCAGGTTTGTGTTCATTAAGACTCATTGGCAATTTTGCATTCTCCTGTTTGGGCTACCTCTGCCGGCGGTTTTTCACCAAGCTGATGGTGGTGGTAAGGGCCAAACTTTGATGGGAGAAGAATCTCATCATCCCCACCTGCAGGACTGGCTTATCAAAGCCAGACCTCCAGAGCAAGCAGTTACCCACCTACAACTTGCATGCCACCTTCTGCACAGTTTTGGTTTCTTATTCAACTTGAAGTCCAAAATGACACCACTTCAGACACATCCTTTTCTGCAGCATGTGGTCTGGCATGGATTCACATGCTCATGAATATTCCCTGTCATCAGGCCGGGAATCCTCGGTAAAGAAAAAATCAGTATCCGTTTTGTTTCTGATCTGTCTTTCTCAGTAGTAACCAAACACTGGTCTCTGGGTCATACTGCCCCCAGCCAATGACTGCCCTCTCCCTAAGCCCTGCCTCTGGCAGCCATCTTCAGATTTTTACCGCACGCTCAAGTGTTGGGAGTCCTCGTGCTTAGCTCTCCAGCTTTTGCTGCGTTTTCGTGCTTTTTCAAAGAGAATTTCTCATTTTTCGGTCAAATAGAGCCTCAAGCTCCACCATCTCTACATCCGGTTAACCGGGATCCGTGTCAGATTTTTTCTACGACCCTCAAGGGTGAAGATTTTGTCGAGTTGCGCATCTTGGAGGATTCCAGAAGTTTTCTGCAGCCTACCCGAACAAGGCCCAGGAGAAAGGAAGCTCGACGCCCGGAAAGCTTTTCAGGGTCTTCCCTGGATGCCAGCTACAGAATGTGTTCAAGGAGGATGAGCATTCGAAATGTGTCTACTGCCTTCATGAGGACAAAACGCACGTGGAGGAGGACTGTGCGTTTTGCAGGAACATGCCAGAACGGACCATCAGGGACCGACACCTTCGTCTCCAACTGGCTGGAAGGAAGGAGTCCGTCAGGTGAGAAGAAGTAGTCAGAGCGGTCTTATGTCCTGTGAGGGCGCCCCGGCGACGGGGGCCCAACAGAAGGCAAAGCACCGCGGGCACCGGGAGTGCCGAACGGTCAGGCTCTTCGGCTGCCAGGCAGTGCGCGCCTTCCCCAGCACCATCAACCACGAGCCAACGCTCTGGTTCGGGGAAGAGGAAATCAAAGAACCCGGATAAGCCTCTGGAGAGGCCCCGGTCGATCTCGAAGGATTCGGCTGAGGGGGAGCGAGGCGGTGACCCCCCCCCCCTCCTCCCCAAGGTGAAGGCCTCAAACGCACCTAAGGCGGTGAAGGCCTTGATTCACCCGGCCAAGGCCTCTATCGAGGGAGTCGCGGCGGCCCTGGCGCAGCCTGTGGAGGCTACACCAGTGGAGGCGACCTCGGGGGCCTAGTCTCCCTGCCTCTGCGGAGGGAAGCCTCTTTCAGACCTATCGAAAAGACCCCGGCGGAAAAAGGGGGGAGCGGTGGGCATTGTGGACACAGACACAACATCCGCGGAGGAGTTGGCAGAAGTCCTAGAGGGTCTCAACGAGGGCATCGAGGAGGCCCGTCCCCACGGGAGGGATCCCGACAAGGGTGACTATGAAAGTGACGGTGTCGCTGGCGAGGGTCCTAGTCAGCCGTCGCTTCCGGAGCTGCAGGATAACTCTGCGGCCATTTTGTTGGCGATACAATCCTTATGTTCAGAGATAAGGACGAGATTGCCCTTACCACCGACAGAGGACCCGGTACCAGGTCCGGCGGCGGAACCAGAACCGGTCCCGGCGGGGAGCCCCCGAACAAGAGAAGACGGATCCACCCAGCCCTGCCTTCTCAGCCCTCGCGGCTTGCTCGGCCTTTACCCACGTCCCCCGTCCCTGGGGATGAGACGGGAACAGACACGGCCACGACGGGTACCGACGATGACGACGGGACAGAGCTCCCCTTGCCAGCCCGGGCCTCCCCGTCCGATGAGATCGTATCTTTCCACGCAATGATCGTCGGGGCATCCAAGCTTTTTTCAGCTCTGCCTCAAGGAGAAGGAAGGTTTCCTTTACCAACGGCGCGAGGCCAGGAGTAAGTCGGTCCTCGCTGTGCCTCTGCTGGATGACATCTGGGAAGAGGGTCTCACCTTTCTCAAGAACCCTTCTACGACACCTGCCAAGAAGGTTCGGTACGAGAAGAAGTACTGGGTCCCCGACGCGACCCCTCTGTGCCTTAGGGCACAACCTACCCCGGACTCGGTTGTCTCAGCAGCGGCCAAGAAGAAAGCGAGGGGGGGGGGGGTTGGTCTCAACGTCAACTTCCCTGCCGGATGAAGGGAAGAAGCTGGACGCAATGGGACGACTAGTTATCTCGTCGTTGGCGACAACAACGATTAAGGCGGCCAACGCACTTGCGATCGTGGCCCGCTACGACAGGGAGTTATGGTTCAAGATCGCCCCCCTGTTGGACTTCCTACCGGATGACAAGAGGGCCGAGGCACTGGACATCTTGCAAGAAGGCGAAGTGGCGTCGGACCACGCCATTACGGTGGCAACGGACATTGCCGACACCGGTTTCCGCAAGCTAGGCAACAGCGTTTGCCTTAGATGACACGGTTGGCTCAAGGCGACGGATTTCCGCCAGGATGTGCAAGCCAATGTGCTGGACATGCCGTTCAACGAGAACAACCTGTTTGGGGAAAACGGTGGATGAGTCCCTGCAAGCCATCAAGGCGGACACAGACTGCTAGGGCCCTAGGCGTCGTCCGTCAATGGAGGCCGGCCTTTCGGAGTGCCGGAGGCAAGCAGAGTGCCTCCAAGGGATTCGGCGGTGGCTCCTCTACGTACCGTCCAGCGGCCCGCTCCTCGTCGCAGGAAGCCTATAGAGGACGAGGTAAGTCGGGTGGACCCCGCCGTCGTCGCCAGGGAGGCCAAGGCGGCAAGGCATCCGCCAAGCAAGATTGAACTGACAGCGGGTCGGGCCCCCACCGAAGCACCCCGGTGGGAGGCCGGCTGGCGAAGTTCGTCACCGTGTGGGAGTCCATCTCCACTGACCGTTGGGTGCTGGACGCCCTGGCCCAGGGGCATGCCCTCAAATTTCTAAAAGTGTCCCTGCATTCCACCCGTGGTCAGGAAGGAAAATCGCGTCCCTCAACTGCTCTTGGAGGTGAGGGCGTTGCTCAGAAAAGGTGCCATCGAGCTCGTCCCGAAGAACCACCAAGGGCTCTGGAGTATACTCAAGGTACTTCCTAGTAAAAAAGAAGGGAGGATGGCGACAGCTGAACAAGTACATCAAGGCACCGAAATTCCGGATGGTCACCCTCCAGCACGTGCTGGGACAGCTGGAGGAGGGCGACTTCCTTTCGTCGTTGGATTTGGAGGATGCGTACTTTCACATCCCCATTCTGAAAGGTCACCGAAAGTTCCTCAGGTTCGTGGTCCAAGGACGGCACTACCAGTTCAAGGCCCTCCCATTTGGATTGAAGTCCGCACCCAGGGTGTTCACCAAGTGCCTCGCACCGGTGGTGGCCCGACCGCGCCTGCAGGGGATCCAAATCTACCCCTACCTGGACGACTGGCTCATCCGAGCAGGGACAAGGGAGCTCGCCGTGGATCACACAGCAAAGACCGTCCAGCTGCTCTCGGACCTGGGATTCTCCATCAACTTTCCCAAATCCCACCTGGTCCCGTCGCAGGTCGCACTGTTTCTGGGAGCAAAGCTTGACCCAGTGGCGCGCTTGGCCTCACCGTCGGAAGAAAGGACAAAGGCCATCCTGGGAAAGGTGCAGCGCCTGCTGGCCACGGACGTGGCCAGGGTGAGGTCCATCAAGTCGCTCCTCGGGATGATGTCCTCCTGCATATATCTCGTGCGCCTGTGCAGGCTTCGGATGCGCCCTCTGCAAAAGTTCCTTGACTCCAGCTGGATCCAAGCGACGGGCAGCTTCGAGGACAGGATCCCGCTCAACAAGACCTTCCGACGAGCGATCCGGTGGTGGGGCGCCCACGCTCATCTGACGGCAGGCACACTTTCAGACCCCATCCCACCAGGTAACGGTGACGACGGATGCCTCCCTGGAAGAGTGGGGAGCGCACACCGGAGGACTTCACGCGAGAGGCCTTTGGCTCCCGGAGGAGAAGACGCTCCACATCAATATCCTGGAGCTCCGTGCAGTGTTCTGGGCCCTTGGGTCCTTTCTCCTGTCCCTCAAGGGCAAGGTAGTGAGAATCTTCACCGACAACACCAGCACGATGTTCTACATCCGGAAGCAGGGAGGAACCAGATCCCCAGCCCTCTCTAAGGAAGCCCAGGATCTGTGGCATTGGGCCGTCGCCCAAGGGATGTTTCTGGTGCCCTTTCATCTGGGAGGGAGGAAAAACACCATTGCCGACTCACTCAGCAGGGAGGTGCGCTCGTGCCACAAGTGGGAACTACGTCCGGATCAAGTGGATCGACTCTGCCGACGATGGGGGGGGGAGAAACCCCAGATCGACCTGTTCGCTACAGCGATGAACTCCAAGTGCCAGAAGTTTGCCAGCAGGTTCCCCCAGCTAAGGAGCATGGGCAATGCTTTCTCGTTCCCCTGGGAAGGCCTGTTCCTTTATGCATTCCCTCCGTTGCTGCTCCGACTCGTCAACCAGCTCAAGAGGTCCCGGTGCAGGATGATCCTGGTCACACCGTCGTGGCCGAGGCAGATCTGGTTCCCGGACCTTCTGGACTTGTAAGCGTCCCCACCAGTCAAGCTGCCGGCGGACGCAGATCTTCTCTTCAGAGAGGGAGGCGCCATACTTCATCACGACCCGGAGTCGCTGAACTTGCAGGCCTGGCTCCTGCAGCGCTAGAGTTTGGAGGGTACGATATCCTGGCTGACTGCAGAGAGGTCCTTGCAAAAGCCAGGGCGTCCTCAACTCTCAAGTGCTACGGACATAAGTGGAAGAGGTTCTCTGTCTGGTGCCGTGCACAGAAAATTAACCCTCTATGAATTACGGCCCCTCAAGTGCTGCTGTACCTACTGTCGCTGGCCAAGTCTGGACTGGCTCACGCCTCCATCAAGATACATCTGACTGCGATCTCCCGATGCACCAGAACCACAGGACGGGCGTCCTTGTGGTCCCATCGCCTGGTGAAGGAATTTATGAAGGGGCTGTTCCGATCGTTTCCGCCGGTGAAGGCCCCTGCCCCGGCGTGGGAACTCAACGTGGTGCTGACCAGGCTCATGGGGGCACCATTCGAGCCCTTGCATTCGGCGCCGCTGAAATTCCTGTCGTGGAAGACTGCGTTTCTTGTGGCCATCACCTCTGCATGGCGAGTGGGAGAGATCCAGGCCCTATCCTGCAAGCCTCCATACTTAACTTTTCATGACACGAGGGTGGTGCTGAGGACGCACCCCTCCTTTATGCCCAAGGTGCCGTCGGACTTCCACCTCAACGAGCCCTTGGTGCTACCTGTTTTCTTCCCGTCGCCTTCGTCTCCGGCTGAGAGGTCTTTGCACTCGCTGGATGTGGCTAGAGCGCTGAAGTTCTACGTGGACCGAACGAAGAGTTTTCGGAAGACATCACAGCTGTCTGTGAACTTTGGACTTGTAAACCAAGGGAAGGCGCTCTCAAAGGCTTCCATTTCCAGATGGCTCTCAGACTGCATCATGCATAGTCATTGGTTGGCAAATCAACCGTTTCCCGGTCGTCCGAGAGCCCATTCGACCAGAGTGATCGCTGCTACCACAGTGTTCTTGTCTGGTGTGCCCCTGCTGGACATCTGCAGGGCTGCTACGTGGAGGTCGACACGCACCTTCACGAGATTCTACTGCGTCGACCGTGATTCCAGGGAGGAGTCCAGAGTCGGCTAGGCAGTGCTGCGCAACCAGTTTGCTTAAGGTGAGCCTGGTGGGAAGGTAAGAGATGCTTAATGTTGAGTTTTATGTAATGCTTAATGTTGAGCCTTGCCACCTCCAGTGGTTGTGCATGTGTTCTGCTATGTACTCTTTTATTCATGAGCATGTGAATCCATGCCAGACCTCATGCTGGAGAAGGAACAAGTTACTTACCTGTAACTGTTGTTCTCCAGCATGGGTCTGGCATGGATTCACATGCGAACCCTCCCTCCTGCCCCTCTACGGCTCTTCACTTGGTCATACTGCCACTTTGCGTGCTACCAAATATGAAGATGGCTGCCAGAGGCAGGGCTTAGGGAGAGGGCAGTCATTGGCTGGGGGCAGTATGACCCAGAGACCAGTGATTGGTTACTACTGAGAAAGATGGATCAGAAACGAAACTGATACTGATTTTTTTCTTTACCGAGGATTCCCGGCCTGACGACGGGGAATATTCATGAGCATGTGAATCCATGCCAGACCCATGCTGGAGAACAGTAGTTACAGGTAAGTAACTTGTTCCTTATTGGGGCCTTACTGAATTCTCTCTCAGGCTTTTCTTCCCTAGGAAAGGTTGCAGAATACTCTGCTATTACAGAACTTAGGTCTTGCCAGGAATTCCTACACCTTCCGGGCCCAATGGCATCCGTCTTTTTTTTTTTTCCTGGTGCCTCAGGCTTGCCTTTGGATTAGAACTCTGCAATGATCACTACGGTCACAATGGTCCCAGTACTGAGGGAGCATGGGCGACCTGTTGCAGATCTCTATCCGATTGGCACAGGACCTATCTTGATGGACCCAGGTTGACAATGTTAAGGCAGGGGAACCTTTCTGGCGACCCTGGCGCAAGGAGACCGTGATCAAGGATACTTCCCTGAGTGAGTGGGATTTGGTCATTGGCAGAATCCAGGTTGCACTGCAGTCTTTTGGAGCATAAGGCATTCAAACTTCCTCTGAAGGCCTTCCTGCCTTCCATTGAGGGGAAAACCGTCACATACTGATGGACAACATAGTGGCCGAGCACCATCTCAAAAAGAGGTGGTGTAGGCTCACTGCCCCTTTTTCAAGGAAGCGATGTAGATATGTTTCTGGGTGTTAGAAAACCATCTCCTTGTCTGCAGCCCATGTGGTTGGAAAGAAATGTGTTGGCAGATGCACTAAGCAGACTGAGTGCAAGCTGTTCGTGGAGTTTCTTTTGGAAATCTTTGAACTTTGGGGGAGATGAGTCAGGTAGTTATGTTCGCCACCTATGCCAACAAATTGTCAAATTCTGCTTTAGGAAATTCACCCGCTCCTCTTCCCCCGGGAATGAGCACTGAGATGCGTTCCTAGAGGAGTCAAGTTTCAACCTCTATGCCTTTCCAGCAATTCACATCCTGCAGGTTCTCGAGAGGTCGAGGTTTCAGACGACCTGATTCTGATTGCCTTGGATTTGGCTCAGAGGATGTGGTAGCAGGATCTTGTGGAAATAGCTGTCTGACAACCTCGACGCCTGCCAAGTGAGACACTTCTGTCCTAGTTGTGTGGAGGGAGCTTGTTCTTCACCCCAACCTCAGCACAGGTTGAGGTTTATGGAATGGGGACTGTATGAAGAGATGTAGAGTTTCTGCTTTCCGCTAGCTACCAATGCCATCTACTCCATTTGGAGAAGTGTTCTTTGGTGCAGGGAGAGGGATCTGGACTAAATTGCCTGACCTACATCTTCAGTCGTTCCGTTTTTTTGTAGTCTCCTGCTATACGTGGGTTGCATATTGATACAGTGAAGGTGTCCCTGGTGACCATATTAGTTGTTTAGAGGACCTCTGAGCAGGGCTCCTACTTTGGGATCCCTACAGTGGTGTTGATCCTCTGGTTCCGAATGAACATGTTACAACAGACAATTTATTATGCTGCCATTGGATCTGAATCTGCTGTTCTTAATGGCTTCCCCCTTCGAGCCATTACATTTCTGTTTGTACAGATTTTTAACCCTGGAAACGGTCCGAATAGGTGAGATCCAGGCTCCTTCAGTGGAGCCTATTTATTTCTCATTCTCTACATTTAAAGTTACTCGGAGGATACGGCCCTCCTTCTTGCCAAAGATAGTTTCAGACTTTCTTAGTTGAATGATTCAATTGCCAGTCTTTTACCCACCCCATCATCCCTTCATCCCTTCATCCAGATCCTAGGAGTCCTTGGAGTGCTTACATTACTAGACTAAGGAAAATAAAAAATAGGTGGATCAATTGTTGCCTATGAAGTTCCCATGATTGGGCATGGCAGTAACAAAATTGAGGTTGATCATCCTGTGCCTGTCCAGATGCTACAGCCTAGCTCAAAATGTGTCTGCAAGGCTGCATGCTCATATTGAGAGATGGGTGCATCAGCTCTTGACAGCAGTGTCTTTGTTTTGGATATATTACAGGTGGCTACGTGGGCCTCCATACTTTTGCCAAATAATAGTCTTTGTTCCATTATTTACAACCCAAGTCATAAGGCCACAAACAGTGGAGTTCCAATTAGAATGCTAGTACTCGACCCATAAGGTCAAATTACAGGCCCAGAAATGATACCAAAATATCCACACACGTTGTATAGTAGCAAGACATTTCCATAGACTGTAGTGTAACATAAGACTTTACATATGCATCTAAAATCAGTCTAGGTTTTGGCCTGAAACTCCTTGTATCAAAGGGGAACCCAAATGAAATATCCATGTAAAGGTAAGTAAATTAAAGTAGTTTTAGGATGGTGTAAATGTTTTCCTTGGGAGTGATGGGATAGTAGGGATAAGTCTATAGAAACTTGTACAGTTGGGAGGAAAAGGGTCGGGTATGTTTTTCTCCCCAGGGTTGAATAAGGTAGCAACCTACCCTAGGGATGCCAAAAGAGCCTTCCAGTCCCATAATACAGGCTCAGGAAAAGTACAGCAGGATTTGTGCCAATGTGTGTGGCAACACAGTAAGGGGTGGGGATCCACCACCCATGAGTGAAAGCTGCGAAGATGTCTCCAGGAAGACTGAGCTGTTGTCATCTATGTTGGGGTCCTCAAAGTGCCAAGAGGGGCAGCGGGCAGTTGGTGGACAAGGGTCTGAAAACAGTGTCGCTGACACTGCGGTGTAGAAGGCCATTGGTGGCAACAGAGGATGGTCCTAACATTGCTAACCCTTTTGTAAAAAATCCTCCAGAAAGCATTTAAGCAACATGCAGAAATATCAGCAGGGTTTGTGTCTCCCCCAGGCACCCAAGACTCTTGGGCTGGTCTAAAACACACAGGGTCACTTGTACAAAGAATGTAGCCACCGGCCAATGAGGCTGCCCTGAAAAAATGCATCACCCAGTTTCACCCGCAAGATGTGTATTGGCATGTCTGGGGCATGGGGACTGGTCTAAATCAGTCCAAACCGCTATAGGCGCGTGTGCAAGAAGAGCCCATGTTTGCACATTGTCCATTTTAAACCTGCCCCACGGTTTCCCCAATCAAAGGAAAGGTTCACAAACAGTGGCCGCAGCATGACTCAGAAAAATACATCCGTACCTGTGACAGGGTAATCACCCTGTCTGGGAACAGGGACCCTTTCCAAAAGATTCAGAGAGTGGGATTTAGGGGGTGAATGGTCCCTGAAGCCATTCCACTTGTCTTGAATGTAATGTGTACCAGCCACTGTCAAACAATGCCTCCCAATACTTGTTCTGGTAAGAGCTCTTGTCTGTTTCAGGACAGCAACTCAATGAAGCTACCCGGGCCCAACTAAGAAAACCCAATGTATGAGAATGGAATTGAGAACCAAAATGGAATGGGCTGTTATTTTTCTTGCTGCACCGAGATGAGCTACTTTACACTGACCTACAAACCCCAGAAAGAACCCAGGGGAATCGTAGGGCAAGAGAAAACAAACTAAGTGAGGAGGCTGTAGGGGAAAAGGAGAAGCACAAATCTTCCCCAAACTGAATTTGAAGCAACTCCCCAGCACATGAAGAAAGCCACAGGGAAACTGAACAGCCTTAGCACCTGGCTCCTACCCTGCAAATGGAGATTGAAAAAGGAGACAGGGCTACTTTTTTTTTTTTAAAAGCTTTACAGTTGTGTGAGCCAGCACAGGGGGAAAGAATATCCAGAGATTGGCATAGTCGGGGGAGAGAAAGATAACAATATAAGAGTGAAGGAGACATGTTGGTTGTAGGGGTGAGGTAAAGGCGGTGTGGAGGTGGGTCAAGAGACTAGAAGGACTGATGTGGAGCAGAGGGCTGAGGTCAATGGCAGAGATGGAGCAAAGTGCAGTTGAGTTGTTTGTTTGGAGTGAGGTACCAGTTGTGTGCTGTGTGAGGGGGCCCTGTGTGCAAGGAGGTGAGCTCAGAAATCATGGGTGGGGGTGTGAGGGTGATAGTGTTATGGGAGGAGGGTGTGGAGAGAGTGCAAGGGCAGTAGTGGGAGCAGTGATGAGGGCAGAAGGAAGTGGTTTAGTTGGAAGAGGCAGGTTGAAATTGGTATGTTTAGGGCATAGAGGCTTGGATGGGGGTTTGTATGGGGAGGGGAGTGAAATGAGAGGGTGTCTGAGGGATAGGAGTGTAGGAGAGTGACAGTAAAAGTAGAGCAGTGGAAAGCCGAGGGATGGGAGATCATAGTGGACATTGGAGGGATGGAAGTGTGATGAGGAAGTATGGGTAGTAGTAAGAGCAGGGAGAGGAGAAAAAGGGAGAGGCTGAACCGGGGTGTCTGATATTGGCACAGGAACTGAGTTCCTTTTGAAAAACCTAGTAAAGCGTTAATTTAGAAGATGGGGGGGGACACAAGCAGAAACCAGTTATGGATGCTAACCTCTGCAGAAGCTGTCTGAGAAGAGCAAAATTCTGTGTTTGATTGTCCATGCACTGACTGACTGGGTGCATGCCCACCAACCATAGGATCCCCATGGAAGACCACATACGAAGTTCATAGCGCATAGAACTGTTGTCCCCATGAATGAGAAGATCATGGTAGAGACCAGCCTAATTATAGTTTTGCCAGCATACAGTTTTGAGTATTTCACCCCAACGCAGAGCAACTGTAAGCGATCACCATACCAGTTGATTAAAGGTGTCAACTCAACAGAAAAACCTAACTTCTGGACCTGGAAACACCACCTCCCCACCCTAGCTCCAGAATGGGGAGATTGTAAGATGGTGGGGTACCCTGTGGATGTCTGAGCAGCAAGACCTTGATTGGAAGTAATCTTAACAAATAGTTGGTGCCCGCTTTGGGAATCCAGTCCAATTGCTGAGGGTGCAGCATCTTATTGGCAGGGAGACCTAAAGCATTCTATGGAACGTAGTGCCTGCCGCTGTCGAGGACTGTGGGATGCTGCAGAGGTACAGAGGAGCCGGAAGACACTATCAGCCTCAGCCAGCCTGTAGCTCTACAAAGGCATCCTGAAAATGAGCTAGTTCATGGAGTGCACAAACCTAGTCCCACCCTTGGAAAGAACCGACGGGGTATTGATAGTCCGGAGGAGCCACCTCAGGCCATGAAAGTATCTGCGAGACAATTCCAAGGAGTGCACGTCAAAACGTTTTCGCAGAAGGATCCGAGGAAGATGGACCACTCCCAAGAAAATGGCACACCTCAGGACTGTTCTAGAACAATGGCTGAAGAAGACTTGGACCTCCCAGGTAGCAGCGAAAGCAAGGGAGAGGACATGTGCCTTGTAAGTGGGGTGATGGGGCACTCTCCCCATATTCCCGGAGCTGAATCTTGCCACTTTAGTGAAACCAGCATCACTGTGGGGAGGAAGAGCAAGAGAAGGGTGGCTGCTCCCACCATTGAGATGTGTATGCCTGTGGTGACCTGCTGTAAGAAACCACCTGGGTACCGATTCAGATCTAGGGAGAGACTGTATGGGCTTGCTGAACTCGGGCAGCACCAGCAACACCATATGCCCTGAACTGTTGTTTCCTCACTGTTCCCGGTCAGAGAACGATGTGCCTACTTGTTATATCCACCTGGATATGATGACTTGCAGCTGGTGCCATTATACTACTTGGGTTTCCTGCTCCTCAACACCAGTTTTCTGCACCTTAACCTCTATTCATTCTCCAGGAAAGCTCCACCTTTGCCTCAAATGTTAAGCTCGGCACAGATTTTATTCCACGCTCCACAGTGTGTTCTAATTCTCATTACTGGCTGGGCAGAGGACCGAGCTAGCTCGTTTGGGTCATGTCTGCACTTTACACCATGCCCCTTTACCCCTCACTTTTGCTTTTTACCATCTCATGATCTGACTTTGAAAGCTCATGCGTTATATGTTTTAGATGGACCAATAAAAGGTATACAAACTGAAAGGTTTGTAATGTGTACTTGACAACGATGAGTTTAGTGTCTCCTTTAATACAGTTTAGTGTTTGGGGGCGGGACGAAGCATGATGTGGATAGAATGCTGAAAATTGAAGACCCAATTGAACAGATAATTCTCCCGTCTTCATTGGCTCCTGGTTGCTGCACAGATTACATTCAAATCCCTCTGCATCATCCACAAGGCGGTCTGGGCTCGGGGACCACACTATCTTCAACTTTATCTCACTAAATACTCCCCCTCTAGAGCACTACGCTCCTCTGTCTCAAACTCTGTTTAAAGCGTTTTGCTAAATAGAGGGCAGGTGGTCGTTCGCTTTCCTCAGATGGCTCCCTCCTATGGAACAGCATCCCCCTTCATCTACGCCTTGAGCAGGTTCTTCCTAAATTCCAGAAGCTCCTTAATACTCTCCTCTTTACCTCCTCCTTCCCTTTTTCTCTCCCCTGCTAATCCCACAGTTGCTGCGATTGGTGTCCAGGGCCCTTATGCATCCTCGGGGCCCTGACCTCCCGCACCCGATCGGCCCAGCTCCTGTCTATCTGTACTTGAATTTACACCCTCCGCCCTGGTGGTCGCACTTACACCCCTTGCGGCTCCAGGCCATGTAGCACTCAACATTCCTAGCACTTCATCTGTTGCTCACCCATGAGCTCAGACTCCACAGCACTGACCCCCTGCCTTCTTCCTTGCTGCACTTGCACGTTTTGAATACTCACAAGGCATAGGTTTGTTCTGTTTTCAACAGAAAAAAACCTTCTTCCCCCTTTTAAATTTAGAGGCGTGTGGGGGTGCGGCCCTGGTAGCATGCGCTGCCCTGACTCCAGCGCCACACCCCAGTCCCTTTTTCTGTATCGACAGGAATGGGCCGAATTCACCAGCGCTCCTGGGTTTGGCTTCGGCCATGTAATTCCATGCACGCATACTTCTTCTTCTCTTCTGACTTTTTGTCTGATCTTTCAGTACTCGGTCCTCGGGCGTCGCGCTCCTCCCCAGCGCATGTCTACTTCTACTGGGTTCAGCAGGTGCCCATGCTGCGACGTGCTCTTTCCAACTAAAGACCCCACGCCCTGTGCCTATGTTGCCTCGGCCCAGACCACGGCTGGCAAGCTTGTACCGCGCTCTACTCGAGGTCTCTGAAGAACAGACTAGCCAGGTAGAGGGAGCTCTTCCAGAGATGGACCTAAAGGACTTAGTCTATCATCGATCCAAGCCCAAGGTAGGGCCGCTCTTTTCCAGTGCACCTCGCAAGGGAGACGCCTTCCCAAGGACTCAACAGCGCGGGAGGGATCGCTCAGGTCCTCATACCAGCACGCGTACCGAGGCTGTATGAGCTACCAGCTGGCAGGCCAAGGGGTCAGTTAATACTCCCGGTGACGTGTTGTGGGACTGGAAGGTTCTTTTACCGGGTGGTTACCCGAGGGGCCACGCCCTAGTGCCGGCAACCTGTCTGAGAGGGCACCTTTACGCCTTTAAGCAGTTCTTCCGGCAGATCTGCCCAAGGGACGAAACGCTTACCAGGCCTTGGCCTGAGGAACAGGGTAGGCCTCATGATCCACAATTCAGAGTCCTGGACGGGGGATGAGCCCAGTGAGGCAAGCAACACGACGCAGGTACATGGAAGGCAGCTCGACAAAATGGCTGCTGTGCCAGACTTTTTTTACATCCGCCCGATACCGCACCATGACAGGGAGCAGGAGGAGGAATGTGTGTCAAGCTGGGACTTGTGTCAACCAGGTATGTGGCCTACAGCCTACCCTTCCTTTGCGCAAGGCAGGTTTCTGTATTGCAGGGTACGCAGCGGCCCCAGCAGCCGCCCACTACCCTGTCAGTATCGCCTACCACCCCTCTGGCCTGTGAGGACAGATTCTTTGAAAGGTTTCTTGGGCTCATGAAATCTCCTCGGATGGGGGGGGGAGGGGGATCGGGGTCCATCCTCAGGGATGCCATTAGCGAAGTGCTCCTGCCAATGGCTCAGGCGCCTCTGGCCCCAGTACAGGCGCCTCTGGCCCCAGTACAGGCGCCTCTGGCCCCAGTACAGGCGCACCAACTGATTGTGCAGGTGGTTCTGTAGCAGCCCCGGGAGGAGGGAGGAGACCGGAGACCTCTGGCTGGGCCATCTGCATTGTCACAGACATGAGAAGAACAGCCTGGCTCCGTGCTATGAAATTCAACCCAGATGTCCAGGAACGCATGTTAGACCTTCCGTTCGGAGGGAGTGACCTCTTCCACTCCATCACGGACGAGGAGCTGGACAAAAATAAAAACGGCTCTCAAATGGATAAGTCTTTATCCATTGTTACAAAGACCATGCCCAAAAACGTACACCCAGTCACAGCAGCGCTCCGACAAGGGGCGTACATACGGAGGGTTCTGCGGCTTCCAAGAGCGGAGGTCCAGGCAGCCTGACCGTTCGCCGACCCAACATCGGCGCAAACAACAAAAAAGGGGTGAAGTGGGGGGGAAAAGTAAGGGCTTTTTTCCGATCCCCCTCCTCCGCAACAGCCTCAGAGGGAAAGAAGGCATGACACACCCCTCCAGGTCCACGTGTCTTCAGTGGGGGGCAGGCTTGCTCTCCATGAACAGTTCTGATGCCAGAATTTTGCGGACCCCTGAATCCTCTCCGTAGTATCCACGGGGTACTGCCTACCCATCCCAACCTCTCCTTCCTCTTCCCCTCCACTTCCACATGTTCGGACAGCAACTCTTTTGGCTGTACACTCATGGAGAACTAGGCAGTGGAGGAAGTCCCAGCCGCCCAGAGAGGCTTGGGCTTTTACTGCGGATTTTCGCCGTTTAGAAAAATAACTAGTCGGGCCTGAGAGTTCTGCTGGACCTTTCCACCCTCAACCTCTCACTATTCCCTACAAAAATTCAAGATGGTTATGCCAGCTTTGATAGCGGAGACATTGTGCAAGGGAGACTGGATGTGCTCCCTGGATCTGAAGGATGCGTACTTGCACGTCCCGATTTGGCAGTCTCATTCTTTTCTACGATTCAGGATCATAGGCTACCATTTCCAATACAAGTTGCTTCCCTTTAGCCTCAACTTGGCCCACAGGGTCTTTACCAGGCTAATGAATACAGTGGCGGCCCTCCTCAGGGCCACCACATCTATCCGTATCTCGACGACTGGCTCGTCGGGGCTTCATCTCCAGAAGCGGTGCACTGCACCTCTCATGCCCTCATGCCCTCATGAACACACTTCACAATCTGGGCTTTTCACTCAATCTCAAGTCCCAGCTGCAGCCTACTCAGACTCTGTCCTTAATAGGGCTCATCTGGAACACAGGCTCTGAGTTTTTCCTACGGAAGACATTGCGGCCATCAAGAGGGCCACTTTGCACTTTCTCAGCAGAGAAGTGACATCGGCCTTGTGGTACCAACACCTTCTGGGTCTCAAGGCAGCGGCCCTATTTGCCATCCCCCACACGCGACTCGGGATGAGGAGGATACAGCTGCAGTTCGCGGCTTCATGGAACCAGGAACGGAATTCTCAGGTGGCGATTATCATCGGTCCTCCTTCTCTTCACCCGGACCTCAAATGGTGGTCCAAGGACGTCAACCTGCAGACGGGCAAGCCCTTCCGCAACCTACCCCACAGGTCACCATCACTACGGATTCATCTCTTGAGGGATGGGGGGGCACCCTGGACAACCATTGCGTCCATGGCACCTGGACCCGGCAGGAGTACCACATCATTTGGCTGGAACTGAAGGCTATTTGGCTAGCAGTCGGAGCCTTCCTTCCAATTATTGAGGGCAAGATCGTCCTCATTGAGACAGATAACTTGACTTGCTTGTTCTATGTCAACAAGCAGGGAGGCACCAGGTCCCCTCCACTTTGCAGACTGGCAGTCAGTGTAACGCTCACCTGGGTCCCACAGAGGCGCTGACCTGTTCTGGATTGCTGTGACCTCTTCAAGCGTGATGCGCAGGATTCGAAACACCGACTGAACTGGACCCCCAAATCTGGCCCGTAGAAAAATCTTTCTGTAGGGGGAGAAAGGGGATTAACTGACTGCAGAGTATTGTGATTGCTTCCCACCTCCCCTTTGCCCTTCTCTGACCACCTCCGAAATCCCCAATCAAGGCTCACCTTAATGTTTGAATGGATGAGCTCTCCATCCTGCTTCTGGTTCAGGGGCGCGTATTTGACAAGTTATTTCACTGGTTTCGGAAGGCGAAATGCCGTAAGTATGCAGTTTAAAAAGTTCCAGAGTAGAGTCTTCTCTTTGTTTGCTTTTCTTAACCTGCGATCTGTCCTTATTTTCAGGTGCAGAGTGGAAGTGATGCTTCGAGGGATATTGCCGGAGATAAACTCAGGTGAGTTTGTGATAAAATGATCCCTTTAAATGTCTTTGAATCCCTCTAGTAATCTTTCTTTTTTCCCCTTAGGGGCCGGGGTGCGGTACCAGGCCAAGAAGTGGCGCCGACCCGAAATGAGTGGTTCCGTCAAATATGGCCAGGTAAGTCTTGTGACGGAAAATCAGGCTTTCCTCATTTGTTCCTCCTGCTCACCTTTTGTCTCTTCTTCTCCCCTGCAGGTGCAGAGATGTGGCAGAAGGTCGCAGTGGATAGTGAAGAGCCCACGAGGCAGGTGAGTGATGCGGGGCGCTGCAACAAGTAGACATTCTTTAAAAGCATTGCGCTATCTTCAGGATCGCTGGCGTGATGGTTCCGGACACAGGTAGGAAGTTAGATTAAGTTCTTTGTTTTCACCTTTTCTCTTGCCTTCCTTCCTTTCAGGTATCCCAAGATCGAGGCGGGCGTGGCTGGAGGCAAGATGCAGGAGCAGGCACGGTGAGCATTCAGCTGCTAGATGCAGAGCAACGCGAAGCACGTGTGGCAGTCCGGCCGTGGTTTAAATAGCCTTGGAAGAAGTTCCAGGTAAGTATTCTTCCACGGTCCCCACCCAAGTAAAATAGTTCCTTTGATAAAATAGTCCCTCCTAAAGCCTCATTTGGCTTGAGGCTTCATGCAGCATGGTCTGCGTCAGGTAAGTGCACCAAACACCCTCTTTTATGAGCCTGGCGCCTATGGCGCCAGGTCTGATGTCCAAAGAGCCCCTATTAGGGGCCGCTGGGCTTTTACCCGAGGGCATGATGCCTGCTCCCGGGGGTGCTGGGCCTGTCCTGGTGCTTCGGGGGTAGGCATCATGACAGTCAGCATGTGGGAATGGGCCCTGAAGAACATCTACCTCAGCCTGTCCACCTTCTGGGGGATTCCAATCTGGAGTTAGACAGGCGCAGCAGACTGGGAGCGGACAATTACGAGTGGCAGCTAAATGAACTCGTTCTACAGGAGATCTTCAGCAGATGGGGACACCCCCGTGTGGACCTCTTTGCCTCCTGGCACAACAAGAAGTGCCAACATTTCGACTCCTGGCAGGGCCTCAGCTCCCTGGTCCCAACTCCGAAAACGGCACCTTGCAATGCTGCCTCTTACTTTTACTGGATACTAAGTATGGCATCCTATCACTGCCCTAACTGAAAATATGGAATGTTGAATTGTGGAGCTTCACTATGTGCCAACTACTTTTACTCCTACGTCCCGTCCCCTTTCCTCCATACTTATGGGACATTCCTCCGTCCTGTGGGACAGGGGACATTCCTCTGTCCTATGGGACGGGACCGGAGCACTTTGTAAAAAGCATCACATTTTTCAAAAATTTGTCCTTCCTCTCTTTACGCGGGGTACTGCACGTGGCTGTAACCCTGCCCTCCTTAGCTCTGCCCAGCGCATAGCCCATCAGTCCTTTTCTCCGCTCGATCGGGACTGGATGCACTTGCATCTTTGGAAGATTTTTTCCTTCGTGTGTCCTCTCCTACTCCGGCTTAGCGGTCGTGTGGAAGTCCGTCTATGCCGTTTCAGTTAGACTTTCCTATTTGTTCTTTCCTTGTGTCAAGGCTTAGATGAAGACCCCTGACCCATCTGCGGAGACCCCTGCCTCTTTCACACGTGACGCAGTTCTCCTCAGGCGCTGACAAAATGGCGGCTACTCCTGCCATTTTGGATACCTCCCTTCCATCTACGCCATCGGCGCCAGATGTGGGGAGTGGCATTTCAGGTGAACATAGTTTTCCTTGTGCGCATCCATTTCGTCCAGTTTTTGATGGAGCACTCGGATGCCCCTACCGAACAATGTCTCGCTTCCTGCGGTATCTGCACCCTTGATTTCTGTTAACAGTGGAGAAGGGCCCTCTTGGCAACCCTCTCCCTTACGTCCATGGAGTTACTCCGCTCATAGTTTAGTTTTATTTATAATGCGCACCAGACCCAGGAGCATCAGGGCGCAGCAGAAAGGATATGTTCAACTTAGCTACATGGCCAAGCAGGCAGACATATATAATATCAGTTTATACAGAGTAAATTAAATAATCACAAAAGAGTGCATTGAAATGACATGGGTATATGAGGTACAGGACAGAGTAGACAGTGGCATATCAATATGTACAATGTAGGTTATATGGTTTAGGTGGCATAGAATAAGTCAGACTCAGTACGTTGGGAGAGTTGTCCAAGAGGACTGGTGCAAAGTAGGTGACTCCATAGGCAAAGGATAGGAAGCAGAGCGACGAGACGGTGTTGGTTTGGATTATTTGTCGTTTTCTTTTAGCCAGTTGGTCAAAATCTGTCTGAATTTGGCATAATGCTGGGGGGCTCTAATACTTGGAGGTAGGAAGTTCAATAGTTGCGCAGCCTTGACTGGGAAGCTATGTCCCCCAATAGTGGAAAGTCTAAATCGTGGAACTTTGAGGCAGTTAGAGTTAGCTATTCTCGTCGGTCTGGAGGATGTTTTTTGCAGAGTCTGTCTGTAAGGTAGGGTGGTGCATTATTATTGAGGCGTTTGTGGGTGAGGGAGGCAGTCTTGAGTTTGAATTTTATCAGAGGTAGATAACCATTTGTATTCTCTTCTTGTAGAGGAGATATGCTCACTTCTATTGATCTTCAAAACTGCTCTCAAGGCATTGTTCTGGAGAACCTGTATTTTATGGATGGTTTGTTTGTTTGCTCCCATGTAGAGTGCGTTACAATAATCCAATTTGGAGAGTATGAGGGCTCTAGCCAGTGTGAGGCAACTGTCAGTGGAGAGGAATTGTTTACTGGCTCTGATGAGTTTGCATGTACATGCAGTAGCCGATGCAAGGGAGTTAACTTGTTTAGTGAAGTTCATGGTGGCATCTAGGTAAAAGCCTAGGGTCTTCACTTCCTTTGCTACTTTTATGTTATTACCATCAATAGCGAAGTTGGCATAGTCTCGGCTAAATTTGGCTAGGAGGGTCGGGGTGCCTAGAATGATCTGTTTTGTCGTTGTTCAGACATAGACCATGAGTGGCCATCCATGCCTTAACGATACTGTAAATTCTATTCACCAAAGCCATATCAATGGCGTAATCTCCTGAAAGCGGGAGGAGGATTTGGTCATCGTCTGCATAGTTGGTGTAGGCGATACCCAAATGGTCCATTTCGTCGAAGAGAGGCATGGTGAATGCGTTAGAGTGTGGGTGACACACAGGATCCCTGTGGAACGCTGCAAGTTATGGGTATAGGGTCTGCTGAGGCCGAGGAAGAGAACTCTCATGGTCCGGTTACTCTGGAAGGACTCCATCCAGGTTATGGCCTCCTTGGAGAAATGGGCTGCGGAGTCTAGGTGACTACATAGGACTTTGTGGTCGACCAAGTCAAATGCAGCCGAGAGGTCTAGAAGTAGTGCTGCTTGGCCTTTGTCTCTAAACTCATCTATTTGGGCCTTAAGGTCAATTAAAGCCATCTCAGTGCCATGTTGAGGGTGCAATCCAGATTGACGAGATCCTAGTAGGTTAGATTCCAAGAAATTCTGTATTTGAATATAGGCCACTTTATCTAAGATTTTTTAGAAGAAATGGCAGTCGTGATAGGTCTGAAGTTTTTGGGTATGGCAGGGTCAAGGGTTTGCTTTTTCAGTAATGGCAGAACCCAGGATTCTTTCAGATTATTTCGGACAGTACCAGTGGTGAATGACGAGTTGATAAGTTTAGTTATGAAAGGAGAGATTTCTCTTGCAGCATCCTTGATAAGTTGCGCCGGAAATTGGTCTCCTTTGCAATTGAACGGTTTAAGTCCCAGTATGACCTTCTCCACCTCGATGGTCGATACTTTAGAGAAGCTGAAACGTGTTTCTTGTTTGTAGTGAGGTAGGGGAGCTGTGCTCTGAGGTGTTTGGGGTGCTAGAGAGGCTTTCTTGTGGGCAATTTTGGTCTGTAGGTTGGCTACTTTGTTGGTTAGGGCATGTTGGATACTGGAACACCACTTTTTGTCTTTGATACAGTTTTCTTGTGGTACAATGGGTGTTTCCAGTTCTTTCAGGATAATGAACAGTTCTTTAACACTAGACTTGGATTGAGATATTCTGTTATAGACTTCCTGTTTGGCTAAGAGGATGTCTTTCTTGTATTGAGATGACTTTGGTAAGGTTTAGTTTATTTTCTACTGATGGACAGAGTCTCCAAGCCGTTTCCAACTTTCTTTTGCGTAGTCTCAGGTTTTTTAAGTGTGGGGTAAACCAAGAGTTGAGGTGTTTTTTTTAGGTTTACTATTCCTTAGTTTCAGTGGTGCAATATTGTCTAGGGCTGAATTCATGACTTCGTTGTAACGTTGGACTAGAGGGTTAGGGTCCATATTGTCCGGTATAGAATTGAGTTTAGGTAAAATATGGGGAAGCAGTTTTTCAGCTGTCATAAGTTTTTTTTTATTCCTCGTAAGTGAGGGAGGGGTAATCGAGGGCTGGGCCGTGGCTAGGTTAGTGGCAAGTGTGAATACTAAGATGGTGGTCTGTCCAGATCTGCAGAGCGATAACTGTGATATTTACCTGAGTTATATTCTGCAATCCAATCGAGGATTCGACCTTTGTTGTGCGTTGGTAAATTGACTTTCTAGGAGAATCCAAGCTCTTGCAGAGTCATAGCAATGGCCGTAGAGTGGGTATCCTTAGTATCATTATATCCTAAATTGAAATCGCCTAGCACTAGTGTTTGGGTAGTATTTTTTAGGTTGTTAGACAATGCCGTAGAGATGTCTTCCGAGAAGGTTCCAATGGGACCTGGTGGCCTATAGATAAGGAAGATGTTTAGTGTTTGTGAGTTGGCCATGACGACTTTGACCGACAGGCATTCACAAGATTTCATGGTTGGTGCTGTCACAATTCTCAAGTCTAAGTTAGTCTTGGCTATTATTGCTATTCCTCCACCTCGAGAGGTGTCTATCTGCTCGCAGGATAGTCTAATTTTCGGGGACTGCTAGCGATAGGGCAGGGCCTGCTTCGTCATTTAGCCAAGATTCTGAGATGGCCAAGAAGTCCAAGTTGTCTGTTAATAGAATGTCAGAGATTTTAGTTGCATGGGCAACTGGAGACTTGGCATTTATGAGGGCTCCTTTGAGGTTAGGATGGTGGCTGTCTGTTGTATGGGCAGTGCTAGGGTCATCTTTGGGCTTCTATTTAGTACGGTTCAATGTTGGTCTTTTATGGTTAGAAGGGCTAGGGTTGGACTCCTTGGGTGCTTTCTGGAGTGGGAATTTTTTTTGAAGGTTTAATTGTTACATTTTTTTCGCCGGTAGCGCATGTAATTTGGAGAGGCGGGCACGTAATCTTGGGTTTCTTTCGGTAGTACTGCATGGAAACTGTGTGGATGAATATTCTTGGTATTGGCTAGTTTTGTACTTTTGTGTGTCTAGTGATGTAGAGCAGAGGGGAATGTTGGGAGGAGCAGTACAGGCGAGCAACATGTCACTGGTTTTAATAAGCAGACTGTTATACTGTAATGCTAATATGAAGGCAGAGGCAATGCAAAACGTTAACCAAGCTATCTTAGGAAGGGTCCCTGATAGGTGTGTGTACAGGCTATGAGTGTGCATCCTGGTGGTAATGGTCAATTCTAGGTGAGCCAAGAAGTCTACTAGTCAGCTGATTCCTGGGGCACGCTATAAGCTATGAGGCTAGGTATGCAGTGGCAAGTTCCTGAGACAGTATCAGATTCGGTCTCAATGCTTTGCTAATATAGCCAAGAGTAGGATGGTGATAGCTAATTACATACAGTCAAGATGCGACTAAGCTATTATAGTCGAAAGGAAGTTGTTTTTACAGCTGCATTAGAATCTAGCCAATCTAGATACATTTTGCTATTGTGGTCTGGCATAGATCAGTAATAGCTACTAACAAGCCATCTAAGTGTAATTTTGCTGTTGCAAGCAAGAATAGTTAGTCAAGGCAGTTGCTGAGACAGAGGTACAAGCAATCTAATTGGGCTAGTACTCTTGTGGACAAGTATGACCAGTTTCAGGCAGAAACAAAGTTTCAAGCAATCTAAATGCGCTAGTACTCTTGTGGACAAATATGGCTAGTATCAGGCAAAAGCAAAGTTTCAAGCAGTCCAAATGCGCTAGTACTCTTGTGGACAAATATGGCTAGTTTCAAGCAATCTAAATGCGCTAGTACTCTTGTGGACAAATATGGCTAGTACCAGGCAGTATACATGCAGTAGTGCAAATATAGGTTAGATGCAATTCGCAAGAGTGATCAAAATAAAACATGTTTAGGCAATCTACATGTAGTTCACTGTAATAGTCAAAAATAAGGTAGATTTTGGGCAATCTAGATGTATTTCACTAGGGGAGTCGAGTCAGACAAGTTAGGGCAATTTGAATGCGCTAATACTATTATGGCAACATGAGGCTGGTATCGGGCAGTGTGCATCAGAACAGATGAGGTCTAGATACTGTTCACAGATATGGACAGGGTTGGGCAGGCTTCAGGTAGATACATTAATGCTGTTATCGGTTATGAGCAGACAAATGTTCAGGCAGTGAGTGAAAGGAACTGAGCTATAATCAACAAGTAGAATGTGCTATGAACGGACTGCAACAATAAGGAGGGTGAGTTATTATTACTCAATTGAGTAAATCTGTGTGCAGTAATGGATGTCTATGCACGAACGTTTGGCGGCCATCAGATAATTACGTTGTACAAACGGTAATACGCTGTGCAAATAGTATCAGGAATCAACAGTGTGTAAGCAGAGTTTGTCCATAATTATAAATGCGCGTATAGTCTCGGTAAATATGTGCAAGAGCACGTTTAGTAGAGGTGATGAGCCAGTATATATGTTACCTTGTATGAGGGCAGATCGTGACGAACAGAGGGTCAGGCATAAACGGGCACTAGCCTTGTTTCCGAGGGCCTTGGAGGAGGTGGGCCGGCTACGCCTGCCGGCGCCCAATCAGGTAGTATGTAGGCACGGGAGCCTATCAGGACGCAGTGCTTAGGTCAGGTTAGGCACTGGAGGCACACAATGGAAAGCGGGCGGCCATCTTGGAGTAAGTGGGTACCTCGTGTACCTTACTGGCAGTATTCCACAGTACACATCTCGGCAGAACAGGCAGTTTTGCATTCAGCTCGCAGCGATTCAGTAGAAGATAATGCAATGAAAATTATCTTTTTTTCAAGAATGCGCATCAGAGGTCAGCGCTTACCTAAATGCTGCATGGGTGGCATGGACTTCGTGGAGGGGACCCGTTGATCTGAGCTCCTGCTCCTCGGCTGGGTGGGAGGGAGTGGGCCTCATCCAGGCACCCCTAAATCGTCGGCGGAGGAAGCGTTTTTTTTTTTTTTTGGCAAATTTCAAAAGCTAATGCTCTCCGACCCCATGAAGTATTTTCGAGGTTTGTTTAGGGAGATATGCCCTCTTGCGCTGTTGTTCCTGGTTGTGGCACCGATGATTCCGTCAGCGCCGCTTCTACCGGCCGGGCCTCCACCGGTCCTCCCTCCCTTGCCTCCATTGGACAATCTCCAGCAGTGCCAGATGTTGCGCTGCCTGATCCGGATGTGTCGGACGACGCACAGGGGGATCAGGACAGTAAGGATCAGCCCCGCTCTTATAGAGCCTTTAACGACCGGGTGCTGGACATGTGCCTTTTGGATGTTCCAGTACCCGAGGCACCCGTTCCGCAGGAAGGGGTGCTTTTGGGGGTGCGTTCACCTTGTCTCCTTTGGAGCGCACTGGCTTGTTCTTGCAAAAGAACGTTTTAGCCGAGGTCTGTAAAGTCTGGGAGAAACCACACTCTGGACTGTTTGCAAATAAAAAGATTGACGCTCGTTATAGGCTCCATTCTTCGGAAGAAGTGGCCTTAGCGGTGTGTCCGCCCCCTTCCTCCACGGTGGTGGCTGCGGCTACATTACAATCTAGACCCGCTTCGTCTTCTACTGCAGCAACGCAGGTTCTGGCCAAAGAGGACAAGCTTCTTGATTCTTTGGGGAGGAAGATTTTCGCTAATTCAGCCCTGCAGTTACGTCAAGCTAACGCGGAACTGGTATTAGCGGGGATGAATATGAAAATGTTGAAAGGTCTGTCAGTGTTGAATTAATTCCCGCTAATAAACTAGAGGATTTTCTCTCCTTCAGCCTCCTCTTCAGGTTCTGGTGGTGGCACCACTGATAAACCAACTAAATGAAGTTTCTCTGTGCTCGCACGAGACTCCGGTGGGAGGGCGCATTGCGTCTCACTGGGAGGCGTGGCAGGCCATCACCGAGGACCGGTGGGTCTCGTCAGTCGTTCGGGCAGGCTTCCACTTGCCCCGCCCCCCACCCATCAATCCTCCCTTCCAGCAGTCAGGGTTGCCCTCCCTCAGAGCCAAGATACAGAAGTTGCTGGATCTCAGAGTGGTGGAACTCGTTCCGCGAGGGGCGGGCTTCTACTCCCGGCTGTTTATGGTGCCCAAACCCAACCAGGCTGGCCTGCACACCATCCTAGACCTTTCCCTGTTAATTCTCTCTCTACCCCAAGAGAAATTAAAGATGATCACGCCCTGTCAGATAAAGTCCTCTTTACAGAAGGGCGATTGGCTCAGCGTGGTGGACCTTCAGGATGCTTATATGCATATTCTGATTTGGAGTCTGCATCGGAAATACCTGTTTTTCCGTGGGGGAGGAGCATTTCCAGTTCTGAGTGCTCCTGTTTGGCCTCAGCTCGGCACAGCGTGTCTTTACGAAGATGTCGGTTATCGCAGCTCATCTTCGGCTTCAGGGTATCCATGTGTATCCGTATTTGGACGATTGGCTGCTGCGCAGTCCATGTCCTCAATCAGCCTTGAGTAATCTTCAGTCTCTCCTCCAGCTCCTGTTCCATCTTGGGCTGTCGGTAAACTGGCAGAAATCCTCCATGACAGACTCTCTGGACCTGATTTTTCCTGGGTTTTCGGTGGAACACGATCGACTGCAGAGTGTATCTAACCAGGGACAGAATGGCGGATCTGTTGGCCACGTGCCAGGAGTTTGCACAGTCAGAGCATGACGGCATGGTGGTTCCAGAGACCTCTGGGCCTCGTGTGTGCTGGCTCTTCCTCTTGCTCGTCTCAAGATGAGGCGAACACAGATGGCTCTTCGGAGTTCTTGACGCCAAGCAGTGGACCGAGACTCCAAAATGATTACTTTTCCATTTTTCATGAGAGCGGATCTTGTGTGGTGGTCGTCGCTCAGCAGTCTGTCAGTGGGCGTGGCTTTTCAGGATCCTGGCCCGCTAGTGACAATCACGACGGACTCTTCCCTGCTGGGATGGGGTGCGATGTTGGACCTTTTTTCAGGTTTCCGATCTCTGGTCACTGCAGGACAAACTCCTTCATATAAATCACTTGGAGCTCCTGGTGATCTTCCTGGCGCTCAAAGCGTTCCAGCCTGTCATTGTCAACAAAGTAGTTCGGATCCGCACGGACAATGTGGTGTCCATGTTTTATATCATCAAGCAAGGAGTACCAAGTCCCCTCTTGTGGATCTTGCCATTCAGATATGGGAATGGGCGGTTCAGCATGGCATCTGGCTGGTGGTAGTGCACATCCCGGGTCAGCTTAATGTTACTACGGATGCCCTCAACCGACGTTCAATGGTCAGCTTCGAGTGGGAACTGAACTCTGAGGTCCTTCCAAATCTTCCGGTGTTGGGGCACTCCAGAAGTGGACCTCTTTGCAACGGCGTCAAATAGGAAGCTTCCCCTGTATTCCTCCAGGAACTGGCTAGGAGCCTCCTCTATGGGGGGGTGGGGGTGGGGGAATGGGGGTGGGGGTGGGGGGGTTGTGGATGCCCTTGAAGTTCCCTGTCTCAACATGAGAGCCTATGCTTTCCCGCCTCTGATTCATCGGACACTGTGCAAGCTGAGGAGCACAGTGAACTGTTCTCTTCTACTCGTAGCACTGTGGTGGCCGGCCAGGTTTTGGTTTCCAGAGCTTCAGCATCTGTCGGTGTGTGCACCGATCAGGCTTCCGCTGGTTCACAACCTGCTTCACCAGAAAGATCGGCAGCTGTGGCACCCCTCCCCACAATTGTTCAGCTTGGCGGCATGGTGCCAGAGTTCAGATCTTTAGAACACCTCAACTTGTCCGCTGATAACATGCGTATTATTCAGGCTGCCAGGAAGCCCTCAACGAGATCTCAATACAGGGGCAAATGGCTTTGGTTCTGCCACTGGTGCTTAGCCAGACAGCTGGATCCCAGGGGGGCTACGATCGACATGGTGCTGTCCTTTGTCTCTCCTAGCAGAGTCGGGCATCCATGTCTTGTTCACAAACCGCATCCGACGTGGGATCTGAATGTGGTACTTACTGCCTGGTGCCATAAGCCCTTTGAGCTAATGGCTACTGTAGACCTTAAGCACCTTTTGTGGAAAGTGTACTACTTGGTCGCTGTGACTTCGGCAAGACGTGTGAGTGAGCTCCAGGCCTTGTCGGTGGAGCATCCCTTTCTGGTTTTTCATTAGGATAAGGTTGTCCTGAGGACGAATCCTTCTTTCCTTCCAAAAGTGGTCTCTGATTTTCATCTGAATCAGTCAACCTCCTTGACGGTCTTCTGTCCAAACCCAGCTTCAGAGTGTTTTTGCATTGCCTGGATGTTAGAAGAGCGCTTAATTTCTATCTGGACAGAACATCTGAATTTAGGCGTTCTTCTCAACTCTTGGTGACCTTCGGTAATCCGCAGGGTAAACAGGCCTCCAAGCCGACTATTTCCAGATGGATCGCTGCCTGTATTATGGAATCTTGCGCTGTTCAAGGTCTTCAACCTCCAAAAGAGGTTCATGCACATCTGGTACGGGGCAAGGCAGCTGCTGTTGCCTTTCAAAAGTATGTCCCCTGGGAGACCATTGTGAAAGCGGCTACCTGCTCCTCTCCATCAGCCTTTTGTAAACACTACAGTTTGGATCTGAGCTCCAGGAATGATGCTCAGTTTGGCCAGGCTGTGCTTAAGCCTTTTTCAGTAAGGAGTTTTCCATCCACCCGTAATTCCTGTGAGGAGTGCTTGGGAATCTCCCATAAGTATAGAGAAAAGGGGACAGGACGTTGGAGTATAATAAGTTTACTCACCGTAGTGACCACCTTACTCCTAGTCCATAGTCCCCTTTCCTCCATACGCCCGCCCGCCGTCACCTCTAATAAGGTTTCTCTGTTATTGCTTAAAGGCGATAGAAAAGGACTGATGGGCGATGCGCTGGGCGGAGCTCAGGAGGGCAGGGGTTACGGCCGTGTGCGGTACCCTGCGTAAAAAGAGGAAGGACACATTTTTGAAAAATGTGATGCTTTTTACAAAGTGCTCCGGTCCCGTCCCACAAGATGGAGGAATGTCCGTCCCACAGGACGGAGGAATGTCCCAGAAGTATGGAGGAAAGGGGACTATGGACTAGGAGTAAGGTGGTCACTACAGTAAGTAACCTTATTATTTTTGTTTGTAGAATGTTGCATATCACCCTTGTCCCAAATGCTAATATTGAATGTTGAATGACAGTGTCTCCCAACTGCAAACACTGATTGCAGAATGCTACATCCTATTTTTGTTAGAAAATTCACAATATCTTTGTCCAACTGCAAATAATGCATCGCGCCCAACCATGGGTCATCACTGAATATGGTATGCCACCTCATCCGGTGGCAACCCCCATAATACTCAGGTCATCACTTCGACCTCCAAGGGTGTAAACCATACGCATGTCTCACCTATTCATTTATCTGTGATGCTGTGCCGCCCACCCTCACTGGTCGCCCGCGATACTGGTGTACCTTTGTCTGACTTTCGCATCTGTGTGTTCTGCCTCCCTGTAACATGGGGAGGACCATGTATTCTCCCATTGCTGGAATGCTCTGTGAATCACGCAATGTGCTGCCTAAATTGAATAAACACGCAGAAGTTCTCACATCATAGATCACTGTACTGTTGTGTGTCTACCCCCATCTCACCCTCCACTGACTTCCCTTGAAGTTTTGGGTGCCCCCTCAACATGTCTGGTCGACTAGGAAGCTATGCTATGCCCTTGTCTGACTCTAGCATTTGTGTGTTTAGCCTCCTTGCAACATGGGATAGGCGACATGCATTCTCCCATTGCTGAATTTCAGCAATTGTAACTGCTTCCCTCTCTTGACAGTCGGTTCCCCCTTACATGTGCACAGACCTTCCACGTGCACAGACCTTCCACTTTGTAACCGCATGCAATGCCACCTTGCAATTTAAGTGCTGGCTTCACCATCACCTATCTTGAGCTAAGCACCTCTCACTGCATGTAACTAAGAAAATATCCCTGTAAAGCAGTTAAAGTATTTGTGTGATGGAACTAAGAGTATTCTTATAACCGTGCCACGATGCCAGAGGGCTGCTGTGCACTTTATAAATGTAAAAAATAAATTAAAAAATAAGTAGGGCGGCCTCATGGGCCACCCCTTTGGCTTTCTGCAAGCACGACTGTTTGGATGCCGGCTCTAGATCAGATGCAGATTTCGGACAGGCGGTTCTTAGGAACCTATTTGCTTAATGCAGGTCTCCCTTCCACCCTGGGGGCTACACTCAGTTGTAATCGCTCATGCAGTATGGAGGAAAGGGGACGGGACGCAAGAGTAATTATAAGTTACTCACAGAAGTGACTAACGTACTCTTCGTCCCCTTTCCTCCATACGTCCCACCCCCTAATATAACTGCCTAATGACACCAATGTTAATCTATTGTCGACGCGTCTATGGGGACTGAGGTGTGCCACCGGAGGGCAGAGTCAGGGCAGCGCATGCTCCGAGGGCCGCGCGCCTCTAAATTTAAAGGGGAAGGTTTTTTCTGGTGAAAAGGGATCGGTCTACTGTCTCTTGGTAGGGACACCCATGCAGTATGGAGGAAATGGGACTAAGAGTATGTTAGTCACTACGGTGAGTAACTTATAATTTCTAATGTAGTTTAATGTATTTCCCACTCCTTCCAATGCGAGCAAGCAGTAATTGACATTCCGTGATAAGCGGAGATGACTAGCTTAAAGTATTTAAAATTATGCAGTGCATATTGCAAAGGCATACAGAAAGATGTCCCTCAGTGGCTATGTGACAGCCGGACCACATTATTCGTGTGACTAGCCTGTAGTCTATTGGTTGCAGCGCGAGAGGGGGTAAGGGCATTGTAAATAGTCTTTCAATCCCTAGGGCAACGGTCTTCAGTTGAGGGCTCTGCTATACTTTACATGCAAAACACATTCATCAATGGCTAAACTGCAGTCAGCATGCAAATTACATGCACAATTGTCGGATAAGAAACCGATACCAGCTTAGGTCCCCTTGACTGTGGCATCTCTGTATGGCAGTAGAAATGTAGAATAATGGATTCAAACCTAGCGGTGAAAATGCATAGTCACCTATAGCAAAATACTGAACTGGTCATCCATGCCAATGGCAGTCTCCAGGCCACCTGGCCCTTTAAAGAGAAACTGCTCGCTACCGTACCTGTATCTTTTTATGTGCATGAAGAACTAGGTGCAAAGAAATAATTGTTAATAAAACATTTCAGTTTTCCAGCTAAAACATATTTTTACCAGTACATAAAATATTGGACTTATATTTTTACTCTCTAAAAAAATAATTGTACTCGCAACTGTAAGAGGGAGTAAAATGCTCCCACTTCCAAATCTAATCTGGAGCACTGGGTGGTTAGAGGCAAATGAGGGGGTTGATTGTCATGCTGGGGCAAATATGTCAGATTAGGTATGCAAGAGGGGAGGAAGAAGAGCCATGTTTTGAGTGCTTTCCTGAAGACTAGACAGTCTCCTATGTGGCCGATGTTTACAGGGAGTGAGTTCCAAATTGTTGGTGCTTGTACTGAGGAGGTGCCCCAGTACGAGTTGATCCGATCATTGGAATTCTGAGTAGATGTGCTGAGACAGATCTGAGGCTTCTGTTTGGTCTGTAGCGTGTAGACTTTTTGGTTTATAGTCATAATGTCGAAAAAAAAATGTCGACAGACAAAAATGTCGAAAAAAAATGTCGAAAATAATAATGTCGACATCCTATACTTATAATGTAAAAAGTCATTTTTTCAAAAAAAAGTCGACTTTTTTTTTTGACATTATGACTATAAACCCTTAAAACTATCAACACCTCACCCAACACCCCCCTGCCACCCCCCCACACCCCCCCAACCACCCTTTCACCCCTCATACTCAACACATACCAATTATTTATTTATTTATTCAATAATTAAATAAATAAAAAAAGGATCATTTACTATGGGGGGGGTCCCCCCCCAACCCCCCCTCACCCAACACCCCCCTGCCACCCCCCCCCACACCCCCCAACCACCCCTCATACTCAACACATCATATATTTATTTATTTATTTATGCATACACTAAATCAAATTTCGAAAAAATATCGAAAAATGTCGACATTTTTGTTTGTCGACATTATTGTTTTTCGACATTAATTTGTCGACATTTTGACTGTCGACATTATTGATGTCGACATTATGACTGCACACCGACTTTTTTGCTGCAGGTATTCAGGTCCTTCACTGTAGAAGGCTTGATGAGTTATTCACATCGCTTAGACGGTAGCGTGCCGACTGATCGGAAGCCAATGGAGAACTCTGAGGGCAGGAGAGATGTCTTCTCTAGGACCTAAGGCTAGGAGGAGTCTCTTACTCCATTGTACTCAATGGAGTTTTCTCAGATGCAAGGCGGGTGCTCCTAATTATAGTGCGTTGGCATAGTCTAGGCGTGATAGCATGATTGCGATAATTGTGATAACTGTGTGTGGAAAGGAGAAATGTGGCAAGGGTATGGATCTGGAGGAAACAGCTTTTTATCACTGAGTTGTGTGTGGTGACAGTTGGGTTCGGGGAAGAGGACTGTTCCCCCCCCATCACATGATCATTGTTTTGCCTGGGTTGAGTAGCATCCAACGTTTGAATTCGCAGAGACAGGTTGCAAGATCAGGAGAGCTAGTGAAAGGGGTATTTGAGATTTTGAAGAGGAGTTGGGATTTTCCGGCGTAGTTGTGGCATGATAAACCGTGAGATTGAATGAGGGTGGGCACTGAGCTCAGGTAGAGGTTAAAAAGGAGAGTGAGGTACCTTGCAGCACCCCATGAAGGACTGGGTTGGGAGACGAGAAGAAAGCAGAGAAATTTAAGATTTGTGATCAGTTGGAGGAGGAGGCAATCCAGTTCTGAGCTAGAGATTGAATTCCTAGGTTGTGTGGTCTGTAGGTCAGGGCGGAGTGGTCCATTGTATGAAACACTGCCGCGAGGTCGAGCAGGATTAGGTCAGCGCAGCGATCAGTCGGTATGTTTTTTTAGATTGTCCCAAATGGAAACTAAGCAAGACTTTGTGTCCCATAATCGTCTGAAGCTGATAGAGCAGTGTCTAGGATCTTGTTAGATTCTGAAGAGGCATAGTTTTAGCATGCTGCTCAGTCGGCTAGTTTGGCTATAATAGCGGTTATTCGAGATGGGTCTGTAATTGAAAGCCAAGGACAAAAGGAGGCCTTTTTAACCCATTAACTGCCGAGGGGTTTCCCTCCCAGTGCTGAGCCCTTTTTTGGGAGATTTCGGTATGTCAGCATTCACTTCTATGTAACTTTTTTGTTACATGAGAGATCTTGGCCAAATTTGGCCCCTTTTCTTCCCACATGTAGGCGGTCATAACTCAACCAAGGAATCCTATTTTGCTGTAGGGGGGTGAGAGAAAATAACAAAGAGCACATTGTGTTTTTTCAGAAAATGCCAATAAAATGATGTACAAAGAAGCCTGTGTTTTTTTCCGATACTGTAGAAGTGACCAAATCCAATGTTTTTGAGGAAGAAGTGATCTTTTTAAATAAAATGTGGGGGTGGGGTAAGGGATATTGAAGGAGGGGGTGCTGCGGGGGGACCCGTCCCCCCCTCACCCTCCACCCCCCTTCCAACAGCAATAATAAAAAAAACTAATTTGGTCACTTCCCTCTTTCGAAAACATGGATTCGGTCAAATCACCTACTTTTTTTTTTTCTTGTAAGAGCTAAGAACACACGGTTTGCAGCTCTGAATTCAGCATTTTACAGGAGTTAAAGAACAGGTTGGCTGGAAACAAAACATCTTTTTTTATAAGGTTACCCTTAGTTTTGTGTGAGGTATAATTTTTTTTTAAATAGGACTTGCTTGGAAGCAAGGGGAGGATAGGAAAGCTCGATGGAACCCAGAAAGGCATACATTTATGAAAAGTAGACAAAATTCTAAGTTCAGGAAGGGGTGATTTGCGCAGGTCAGGCAACCACTACATACCTAAAATTTCTATAATATGGGTAAAAAATGGAAAACTGAGTGGGAAAAAAAGTATGTGCTGGACATGTTAAGACTGGTATGGTGTAATGGATGCTGTCAAAAATGATAAAACCAATGTATGGCTACGTTCCCCCGACTCATCTATTTAGGAAATCGCACATTTTTGGTAATGTTTCGGGGAAAAAACAAGCGATACTATGAGCCAAAAACAGATCCACAGTACATAGGATTTTTATGCTGATGGGCAAAACTAATGTGGTGAAGAATGGCAAGCAAACATGTTTTGAAAGAGCACATGCAGACCTTTTGAAGGATAGGTGACTTGTGCAGGTTACAAAAGCGCAGTGTGCCTAAAGCGCAGTGTTCCTAAAGCTGCAACTAAATGTACGTCACATTTGGGAAATGAAAGGGCTGTTTAACAAAATGCAGTAGGAAATATGTGAAAACGTTCTGAAATCGAAGAGAAAACAAATTTCCTACCTTCCTAAGTTACCACAGGTTTCTCGATGAAAACGGTACCTCGCATCGGTCGGTGCACTGACCGGGGCACAAAGGGAATAGGCTACACCACTGGTACATCAGACGCCCTGGGGAAGAATGGATTTGGCTTTGTGTACAACCCACATATTGGCCTGGGGTGTCAGCCACCAAGGAAAACGGGGAACCCCATACATTTCTGAAAAGACACCCACTGGAATACAAAGGGGTCTGACTTTCACCAATCGCCATAGAATGTATTACTCTCAAGGCCTGGGAAACTCCAAAAAGCGGTGGAAAAAAACTCAATATCCAGGCATTTGCCTTCTGGAAACCACCGAACCACGCCGGCACCAACACATGTCCTACCTTCCCACAGGTGTCAGATGTAAACAGTACTTCTCATTTGTCGGTGCACTTGGGGCGCATAAGGAAAAGGTTAAACCACTGGTACACCAAAGGGCCTAGGAAGAGGAAATTCTTATGGTCTGAAGTGATGTCCCTGGCCTTGGGCAGCCTTTTCCCATGCGAGTCGACCCCGGTCACCAAGACCAGTCTGGAGCTCTGGCTAGGCTGCGTTACAGATTATCCTAGGAAGGATGGATGGGGCCCCTGCTGGCGTACATTACAGGTTTTCCCTCCAGGGAGGGATGAGTACCCTGCCGGTGCTCACTGGGACCGCTGCTGGACTTGGGAATGGTCGCCCAACATGGGAGATGGCCGCCAAAGGCCGGGGACATCAACCCCTACCATCCTGGAGTTCTGGCTGGCCTGCGTTACAGCTTTTCCCCACCAGGGAGCCCCAGCACTTTGCCAATCCCTCCCCAGAGAGAGAAGCTATAAAGCATCACGGCCAGAGCTCCAGGAAGGATAGTGGTGATGTCTCAGGCCTTGGGTCCTGTCTCCCTTGTTGGTCGACCATCCCAAAGTAAAACGGCAGTCCCAGGGTGCGACGGCAGGGGCCACCATCCCTCCCCGGATGGAAAAGCTGTAATGCAGCGCAGTCAGAGCTCAAGGACAGTCGGATATGTCTCCAGCTTTGGGCGCCTGTCTCCAATGTGGTTCGACCGTCCACGTGCAGCGGCAGTCCCATAGAGCCCTGGAAGGGTCCCTTTTAGGGATAATTTTCATTTCATTGTTTGCTCCCACCTTGGAGACCCCCAGCTCTTTTGCTGTACTTTGGGACTTTGTTTTTTTAATTCTATGCGTTTTCCTGTGTTTCTTTTGACTTTGGAGTCTGACAAACTCCAATAGCATCATCTTTACATTCTGACACACTGCACTTTCAGTGCAGTGGCACAGGAAGTCTTAGATTTCCCAAAGGTTTAAATATCTTCACTTGGTGAAACTACTGTTTCCAAGAGCAGTGAAATGAAATTGAATTTACTTCCATTTTGTAACTTTCTAGACCCAGCACACACTATTTTACAATAGGGTGCTGGAGGGGGTTACTTAGTATCCCCTTTGTCTAGTTTCGCATGTAACATTTTTATGTTGCCCTTTCTACAATTATTGGCTGGTGGCTGTGGTTTACTTTTTCCTACCCTTGTGTGTTTCTACTGCATGCTGCAATTGCAGCTGCAGTAAAGCATCCATGGGTGCCCATTTTGGCAAAATGGCCCCGGTCGTCTTTTTGTCATTTCTTGTTGGAAAGGTCCTTCTTGAGATTTACTTTGTGCGCCAAACCAGGTTTGGTCCCCTTGTTCGTTTTGTCTTTGGCGGGATTCACTGGTGGAGCCCGCCTCTGGCTCCAGCATGTCTGGCAGGGCAGGAAGTGAGGAAGGTGCCCGAAACTCCGTGCTTAGTCTCCTTGGATACAGGAATGCACCCAAGGGTGATTGGCTCGAGGGCTGTCTTTGGAGGACAGCCACCCTGCTGTGATTGACAGCTAGGCTGCGAATGAATGGGAGAAACCTGCATAAAAAGGTGAGGCTTTTTGCTTGGAAGGCAGAGTCTACCACTGGACGAAGGAATACAAAGAACAACTTGGAAGATACTCCTGCTGCAACTCCTGGACCGTTGGTTTGCTTGGTGAAGCCCTGCTGCAGTGCTGAAGCTCCAAATTCGCCTCGACTAGAGAAGACCTGCAAAGGATGACTCCTCGCTTTGGTTTGGTGGGACCAATCGACCCCAAGACGAGCTCATCTAGCAATCATCTCAGTGCTGGCTGTACTTCAACTGCTGCTGCAGGAACCAATTGCCAGGGAGAGGAGCAACAGAAACAAGTGAGTGTCTTTAAGTCGGACCCGAGCTCCAGGAAGATCCTCCAGACTCGCATAAAGCAGGACTGACCAAGCCTGAGCCACCTCAAGAGTGCTGGACCCCAGATGCAAGGTTAGTCCATTAAGGTATCTGAGAACCGCGGTGGTGCTATTTGCGAGGGTCGCGACAAGCTGAAACCGCAGATTGCTGCTGATCTGAAGTTTGCCCATTTTTGTTGCTGCCGACCTTTAATTCGTAGTGCAGTAGTCACCAGACATCCTCCCTCTTGTCCCCACGACTGAGGCTCAGGAACAACAGGATCTGCAGACCAACACCAGAACAGAAGCCAGCTGGAACCTATTTATTCTAACAAAGGTACTGTACAACTAAGGGGACTTACCTCTTGTTGTGCAGCCTTGCTAGTTCTCAGTTGAGACTTGTCTTGGTTGCTCTTGCAGAGTTGCTTGCCGCTTTGCCCCTCACAAGCCTCTCAGCTTGTGGCCCTACAGTGATTTCATTTGTATACAAAACTTCTAAAACATTTTGCAAGAATTTTTACCTACCTGCAAGAAGTGCTTCAGCTCACCTAGACTTTTTGATCAACTTCCATTGACTGTCCTGTCTCCCTGAAAGACTCTTCTTGCCTCTGACTTTTTGCTTTGCCTTTCCCCTAGAAAGGCCTACTTTACTTTGAAGAAAGTACTTACCTGCTTAAGAATATTTGGTAACCATTTTTATTCTTAACTTCTTCTTTTGACACTAACCTCAGTAACGAGGCACGGCCATTCCAAGAAGGCTTTTTCTTTGTTGGGCACCGGTGTGCCTTCTATCCTGCTGCTGGGGTCCTGGGATTGGCCTTGGCCCACTACATCTGGGCCAATGAGGCCAGCAGGCTTGTCCGGCCCTCCTCTCAAGGCTCACTCCTGGCCCTGTCTACCCTGGTCCGCCTGCCCTTGCCAGTGTCCCCTTGTCCCCCCGCCAGTGTCCCCTTGTCCCCCTGTCCCGCCAGTGTCCCCTTGTCTTTCTCCTCCTTTTCTTCTCTTCCCCTCTGCCCCTTGCGTTTGCTCTCTTCCCTCTCTCCCCTTTCCTGCCCTTTTTCCTGCCCTTACACCCCCCCTCACCTCCTTCTCTCCTCCCTATCCACTTCCCTCTCCCTCCCCCGTCTGTCATTTTCTGGCACTACCCCAATTGCCGTCAGACCTAGTAAATCGTAGCCGCCTGTCTTTGCAGCCGTCTCCTCCCCCCCGAACCTCCCCCCCACTTTTTACCTCTATACTTCTCTAAGCACTTACTCTTATCACTGGTCCCTTGACGACTGATAACACCTCATCTGTCCCCCCCTTCCCTTCTGTTCTCTCCTCCCCCACCTGCCTCAGCACTATCTTGACAGTAATCAACCTTCAACTGCTAGTCACTTGTTTTGTTCCTCTCCTCACCCCTTCTCTCCCCTCCTTCCCCCTCCTCTTGTCACTCTTGCACTGCAACAATTGTCGTCTGGCATAGTAATGCTACTGCTAGTTTCTGTCTAGTTATTTATGTCACCTCAGGGTGTAGGGAAGAATCTGTGTGCCATCCCAAATGGCTATTTACTGATTTAAAGAAAGTGTGTATTTTGAAGTTTATTTTTGTTACTTATATATTGCTCCCTTCTAAAAAAAAAAAAAAAAAAGGCTTATTCAACTGACTGTTAAATTAATAATTGTTTAATCCAGAAACCTCGAGTGTAATAACCCTACGGCTCACATTGACCACTCTTGAGATAAGCCTGGCTGCTCAGTCACTCTACCAACTTGTGAAGTACATGCTAATACCAAAGGTTGGGTTAACTATTGCCAAGAGGTCAAGGCTGGTGCAGTCTCACAGGGTTACTGCATACAATCTTGCTCAACAGTCCCCATCCCTCCCCGGGGGAAAAGCAGTAATGCAGCTCAGCCAGAGCTCCAGGATGGCCAGGGGTGCTGCCACGGCCTTCGGTGCCTGTCTCGCATGTGGGTCCTGCTTCCCCAGGCCCAGCTCTGGTCCCAAGGAGCCCCCGGCAGGGTACCCATCCCTCCCAGGAGGGAAAAGCTGTAAAGCGGCATGGCCAGAGCTTCAGGACAGCTGATGGTAGTGCCCTCACCCTTGGTCGCCTGTACCTAGGCCCAGCGGCATTCCTTGGGAGCCCCGGCAGGGTCCCCATAAATCCCTGAAGGAAAGCTGTAATGTAGCCCAGCCAGAGCTCTAGGACGGCCGGGGGTACGTGACGGGCAATGGTTGAAACCGTCCCCCCCAACCCCAAAATCTTTTCCCTGCCGGCCTAGTGCTCCTTATTGTATCGCAAACTGGGACCAGACCCTAAATGTTGGCTCCCAAGGAAGCAGAAGGGATTCTCCCCTACCTGGGAGGGATTCCTGAGGGGGCTGGCCTGAGTAATTACATGTAACACATGCCAAGCTATTGCGTGTTTGGACACAGCCTAGTTAGAACAACACCTGTCTGCATTACACTCCTCCGTTGAGTTAAGCAGACTTTTTCTTGGCACAAATACACTTTGTCCAGTCACAATACTTGTCTAATTCAAGTGTATATACCATTAGATGCTGAAACTGATGCAGCTTTACTGATCCCACTAATGTGCTGAGCCTCCCTGCATGTGTAGAACTACCCACTCGGGGCTTAGGTAGGTTGGCTGTACCTGATTTAGAAGTTACAAGTAGTTGCATGGTTATATAGTAGTTCACGGTGGTGGCATTTATCTAAGTAACGACACGGGGTTACTTACAATCCATCCATTGGTAAATAAACCTAATACTGTGGCCTATTATTGGCACCCCTGACCCTCACCCTTCCTCCCCCCCCCCCGCCCCCCCCCAAAAGGTGTTTGTATGAGGATATAATACTAGATCCTTTATTGCACATGAATGTATAATCGAATTGAAAGTATACACATTAAGAGCACGCAGTAAATTAAAAAGATGTGTGCCTCATCCCCCGGTTTCTCTACTTCGTTTCCACCTAGGAAACTGAGGTGTCGCCTGGATTATACTGAAGGTCCAAAGAGGGATTGTACCCCATGACAAGAACGCTTGGTCCTGAAGATGACCTTAACTACCATGGTTATCGAAACCGGTCGACCTAACAATGCATGAGTTCACTCATGCAGATAACGATGTCCAATTTAAAGAAACCTGCACACGTCACAAATATATTTTATGGCTAGATAGCTGTACAGCCTCTAGTTTTCTAGTTCCTTTCTCAGAGGAGCTTTGTTTTACATGATCAGAACAAGGTTTTGAGTTGACAGGATCACTACGAGAAGTGGTTATTAAAATATAGAGATGTATGTTCCATGTCGCTCATGAAAAAGGCATAATTTAATATTTAGCGTCTTGAGTTTGGTACTTATGACTTGTGTCTGACCTTTTTATAGGTGGATGTGTACACTTATTGGATAGTTAGAATCTTCCTGCTATCCCTTTTAGATAGGTGGTGCACCATCTGACCCGTAGGGAGAGATCCATTGGGTTAGGCACAGGGTATTCTTCATAATAGGGACAGTCTGTGTGTTTTGTGTAACAAGGAAAAGGGTTATCAACTGTTCCTCTACTTATACAATAGCTTTCTCCAAATACCGTTCTTTAGTGTTAGCCTACAGGTATATGGCCAGCCCCCTGATGCTCCTAGTGTGCCTCTGGCAAAACTGCACCTTGGGCGGGGTAGGGGAGGGGCGGGATCCCTTAAGCAGCTGGCCCACAGGCACGGAACCAGCCCCTTGATGCCCCCAAGTGATCCACTGTATGTGGAGTGTAATGTTGTTTTGCCTTCTTTGGGGGCAAATCTGTGCAAAACTGCCCCAATTTGCCCCCAAAGAAGGCAAAACAACATTATGCCATCTGGTTGGCATTTTCTGTAGGTAAGTTGATTGGCCTGCCCCACCCCAAGATCATATTCCTAGTGGCCTAGTGGTCCTTGCTTCCCTGGGGGGGTCAAATTGTAGCAGACCCTCAATTTTGACCCCCATGGAAGCAGCAAGAACCTGCCCCTCTGGGGGGGGGGGGGGGGTGCTGGACCACAGGCACAGGGCCATGCCCCAAGTGTGCCTTTTTGTTAGTGTTGCCTTCCTTTGGGGAAAATGGGTGTAAAACAGCACCTATCTGCTCCCAAAGAAGACAAAACATTGTGGCATTGGTTTGTTTGAGAGGGGGAGGAGTGCACACCCAAAATCAATTCTCTGGTGTCCTGTGGGACTGCTGGTCGATGATCAAACAATCCTCGACTAGCAATCTGCTTGTGGGAGGGCTTGTTGGAACGGGGAATCTCAACTTTACAACGGGCCCTCCCCCATGCAAAATCGGGCAGAAAATGCCAGGGCAGCACGAAAAACTATCTGCTAGATTTACATGCGGAATCCTAAAGGCTTCAGCATGTAAATATAATTTCCTGAAGTCGGTGCACGTTGCGTGCGCCAACGTCATCACAGCCACCCCCGATTCCCAGGCACGGAATGATGAGATTTTAGACAGTATAGAAGTATGTGCTTTGTTATGAAAGTGGTCTGGAAGTCACAAAAAGAATGTGTGGCGGGGTGAGTTGGTGGAGCATGCAAAGGCGTTGAATTCAGTGATGAGCTTAGCGAGTTCCCAGTTTGGGTGTGGGGCTATGGAGATTCTCTTCCTGCAATAGGACCTTTTGACTTTGCGGATTTCTGCACAATTGTTTTTGAGCTGAGGTGTATGTGAGTCTTTTGGGTGTAGCTTGGTCTGAACACCATCTACACTCCAGCATATGGTTCAATTTTTTCAGTTTTTTTAAGAGCTGGATAGAACCATCTGGGTGAATGGCATTTACTGTTTGAGAAAGATCTGAGAATGGAGTTGAGTGCTTCAGAGAGCCAGTTATCAAAGTTAGATGGTGACCTGAGTGGGGAAAGAGAAAGTGTGGTCTGAGAGACTAGTGGTAGCTCTGCCAGATCAGGGATCACTTATTTCTTTCCAGATGAGGCAATGGGTTTGTGGTACAGAGGCTACTAATGGGATGTGGGAGTCCCATGCCGATAGGACGAAGATGATTGTGGAATACTCTGACCATACAAGCGGGCGTGTTGGTAACGTGGTGACGAAGTCCGGTGATGCGAATATTGCATCCAAGGTGTGACCAGTGGTGTGCATCAGGGCTGAGATAAGCTGTTGGCTGCAAAGTTTCCATTAGAGAGCGGGTCATTGGATTTAGGGGCATATCAAACAAAGTCCTCTAATGATGTTAGATGGGAGTGGGAGACTATGATGGCTGCAATGGAGTTGGTTATGGATTCAGAAAAGGTTCTATTGTATCGTGGGTGTCGGTATATAATCACAAAGCAGTGTGTAGAGATGGGATGGGGTAGAGCAGGAATGTGATTAGGAGGGATTCACAGTCTGGGTTTGGTGGCAAGCTGTCAATGAGAAGCAGAGACACACTGGGGAGGTTGGCAATGCCACCTGCCCTGGTTTTGGACAATCAGTTTGTATCCCAGTGGGAAAGCCTCCTGTGCAATCGGGAGGATGTCTTTGAAAAACTAAGTTTCAGTGATGAAAAGGATGTCTTGACACTATTATGATTATATTGTGTATATATTATAAAATAAATTATAGCAGATCTGGCATTGATGAGCAAACATTTGAATAGTTTTTGTTTGCGGCTGGGGGTTTTAGGTGCTGGGTGGGAGCTTGATGTGGTGGTAGGTTGTCTTTGGAGGGTTGGCTTCAAGTGGAAGGAGATGCAGGTGAAGGCAGACATGGTATTGGAGGTTGTGTGGAGGAAGCTTGGATGGATGGATGGATGGATGGATGGATGGAGGGAGAGGTCGGCAGGGTCGTTTGGTAAGGTGGTTTGGGAGAGTTTGTGTATGCAAAGGAGGGAGTGAGTTGGTGTTCAGGCTGCTGGGAGCCCGCTTGTCTCGAGGGGAGAGTCGGTGGTGGTAGGGGTGGAGTTGGTCAATCTGTTTTAGAGCTGGTGATCCAATTGGGTGTGGGGAATCACGAGACAATCTCCCCTTGATGTGGGCGGTGAACTGCTTAGTTGCAAGCTTTGGGGACGGTTTTATCAGGCTGAGGAATTTCACAGGATTTGTGGCTGTCGGGGAAAGGATGTGGGTGTAGATGTGGTGTTGTCATAGGGGGAGTTGAAGTCGAAAGGTGCATTGGAAGAGAAGCAATGTGTCTATTGAAACGTCAGAACATTATGTCCACAGAAGATTCATTTTAAGATTAGAAGTTCCAGTTTACAACAGATCTGGTCACTTACGAAGTGCACACATTATGATTTTTTCTATTTGTTTTATTATGCTAACCTGCCATGGTAGGAATTTGTTTCAGGCTTTTAAGGCCTCTACTATTGGACCCTCTCCTTTGAATCATAACATACTAGTCCATTTTGGGCAGCAAACATACTTGGCATTCCAGCTGATAGCAGACAATTGTAACCAACTGCCTTTGAGCAGTATTTTTTTTTTGCAGTTCTTTAAGAATTATTGATTTTGACCTACGCTATGCGACAAATCCCTGAAACACAGGACACCTTTGTAACACAAAATGGCTGCATTTTTTTTGTTAAATAAAAAAACATGTGGGTTAGTTTGGTTGTATTCAAAAGTACAAATAGGTTTTCCCGCTTGCAACTCTATTCCAGTAGTTTGTTTTGTAAAGATTGTTGCAACTCTTAACTTCGGAATGAACATTCAGAGACCTTAATTTGTACTGATATATTTGGGTGCAAAAGTTCACGATTTATTTTCTGTCATACCCTTCCCCCCCCCACCCCAACACACCTTTTTTTTTTTTAAATGTAATTTTTTTGTGGGCGTTTGGTAGGAGTCTTAGTTTTTGCTGATTTGTGCAAGTTTCTTGAAATTTATTTTTTCTTTCACAGCATTGCTATACAGCGCGTTTGGTGTACTCATTGAAAAGACGAGAGGTGCCGAGGATGACCTTAATACTGTTGCTGCTGGCACCATGACGGGCATGCTATATAAATCCACAGGTGAGTAATTTGGACAATCCACTGTGGCCACGTGTTGGATCATTTCAGGGTGGTGGTGAAAAGATTAAGCCCTGGGGAGGATTTATGCTGCAGCTCGAGTCATTTTTGTGCCTACACCCCTCTTCTCTTCGCTTGGCCTGATATCTTTATAGGGCCAATATGATGTACACTGGTTCTTTCTTGCTGGTGACACTATAAACCTCGAACTACTTGGCCATAAAAACATCCTTCTAAACGATGTACATACTATAGTCCAGATTTTGGGTTGTGACATTGGTTTTCTTTTGCTTCATTCTACAAATTGCTGTGCAGGCTGGCTTATTTTACATATCGCCCACAATACAGAATCTTTTTTTTCTTCAATGCAAGCTACACTGGCAAATATAGGTCAGGGTTGTTGCATCGAGTTTCTGATTGCCATTGGTTTGTTGCTGTACTGTATCTTTGCTAATAAAATCGTTAACCAATCTATCAGAATAGTCTGGGTATTTTTTCCCAAGATGTATAAATGGGGTGATCTCTCTGGTGGCAAAGTTAATTGACTTTGGAAAATTGTCAACTTGGATGGCTAAAGAAGCTAAATATGACAGCGGAATAGTTATCTGCATTAGTGTGAGAGCAAAATGAAGTAGGCAAAAAGGGTGCTGGATATAAAGGGTGTAGATGTTTGTTTCTGAATTTGACTGGAGTTGGATCTTACTGTAGGGAGCTAGTAATAAGGTCCGTAGTCTCATAGGTGCAGAGAATGCAACCCTTACTTTTGCTGATGTTGACGTTTGTTTGGCATTTGATTATATAGTCTGCCATGTTTTGTTAAAACTGAATAAGGTCAGTTTGGTCCAGCACTGAGAAGGTCTTGTGTACAGTGCAGCCCATTTTATTCCGTTTTTTTTCAGCCAATGCAGACTAGTGCAGCATTGTTGCTGTGTTAATCCGAAGTTCGCCATTCTTTAGACCCGTAGTATAGTTTAATTATGATGTACATGATAGTGCCTTAACTCGGCAATTTCAGTTTTAAAGGGGAGTTTCCCTATTTGAGTGCCCACCACCTTGTGGTCCCAAGACTCCAGGACAAAACTTTTGGCCTGCGGTCATAGGGTTCCACACTTCCTCAACTGCCTAACTGCCCTGCATCTTCATCAGGCCAACGTTGATGCCATGCTGGCCGCCGGTAACCAGAGGTTATGGCGGGAAATTGTGGACTTCCTCCCGGAACTCCCTACGCAGAGCCAATCATGTTTTAAGGAGTGGCTAGCAGAGTCCAAGCTGGTGGCCGATGACCTCATGAAATCCACCATGGCCCATATCGACACCTCTGGCTGTGCCATCTGTATTGCCACGAACATGAGGACAGCCTCTCTCCGGGCCACGATAATTCAACCCTGATGTCCATGAACGCATATTAGATCTACCGTTCGAGGGGGTGGGAGGAGGCTCTTCCACTCCACCACGCACGAAGAGCTGGACAAGAAAAAAAACAGCTCACAAACGGCCAAGTCTTTATCCATCTTGAAAAAGACCACGCCCAAGTCCTACACCCAGTCACAGTTCTCTGACAGGTGGCATACGTTTGGAGGGTTCTGCAGCTTCCAGGAACAGAGATCCAGGCAGCCGGACCGCTTGCCGTCTCAGAACCGGCGCAAGAATAAAAAAAAAGGTGGGGGGGTAGAGTTAAGGGCTTTTTCCAGTCCCCTCCCACCCCTCTGCGACAGCCTCTGTGGGAAAGAAGGCATGATACGCCCCTTTGGGTCCATGTGTCTCCAGTGGGGGGGGGGGGGGCAGGTTTACTCTCATGCACATTTCTGGCACCAGAATTTCACGGACCCCTGGATCCTGTCCGTAGTATCCACAGCCTCTCCTCCCCTCCACTCCTTCAGGTTGGGTCAGCAACTCTTCTGTCAGAGATCTGGTCGCTCGTAGAGAGCCAGTCAGTGGAGGAAGTCCCAGTCTTCCAGCGAGGCTTGGGCTTTTACTCCAGGATTTTTGCTATTCAGAACCACCACCAGGCGGGCCTGAGAGTTGTGCTGGACCTTTCCACCCTCTACCTTTCCTTACACCTTCAGAAATTCAAGACGGTTAGGCCAGCTTTTATAGCGGAGACATTGTGCAAGGGAGACTGGATGTGCTCCCTTGATCTGAAGGACGCGTACCTACACATCCCGATCTGGCAGCCCCATCCTTCTTTCATACGTTTCAGGATCATGCGCTACCATTTTCAATACAAGGTCCTTCCTTTTGGCCTCAGGTCGGCACCCAGGGTCTTTGCCAGGCTCATGAATATGGTGGCTGCCCTCCTCAGGGCGCAGGGCCTCCACATCTACCCATACCTCGATGACTGGCTTGTCAGGGCTTCATCTCCAGAAGTGATTCACCACTTTTCCCGGGCCCTTATGAACACACTGCACGATCTGGGCTTATTGCTCAATCTCAAGAAGTTTCAGCTGCAGCCTACGCAGACTGACATTGTTGGGACTCATCTGGGACACGTGCTCTGAGAAGGTATTTCTGTCGGAGGACAAGATCTCGGCCATCAAGAGGGCCACCACCCACTTCCTCAGCAGAGAGGTGACCTCTGCATGGTGGTACCAGCATCTCCTCGGTCTCTTGGCGGCGGTCCTATTAGCCGTCCCACACACGAGATTGAGGATTCAGCTGCACTTCGCGGCCTCATGGAACCAGGAGCAGGGCTCGCAATCTGAGATGATCAACGTTCCTCCATCTCTCCACCCAGACCTAACATGGTGGTCCAGGGACTGCAAACTATGGACGGGCAAGCCCTTTCGGCCGCCCACCGTCACCACAGACTCCTCGCTCGAGGGCTGGGGAGCCACCCTGGACGATCTCTCAGTCCACAGCACCTGGACCCGACAGGAGCAGGAATACATCAATTGGTTAGAGGTGAACGCCATCTGGCTATCGCTCAGAGCATTCTTACCACTTCCCAGGGCCAAGGGTGTCCTTATCCAGACAGACCACTTTACCAGCATGTACTACGTCAACCAGCAGGGAGGCACCAGATCCCCCTCCTCTGTGCAGACTGGCAATCAGCATGTGTGAGTGGCTCCTGGAAAACAACTTCTACCTCCTGCGGGAATCAAACCTGGAGGCGTACATGCTCAGCAGGTTGGGAGCAGACACGAGTGGCAGCTAAACGACCTAGTTATTCAGGAGATCTTGACCAGGTGGCATCATCCCCAGGTGGATCTCTTTGCCACCTGGCACACCAAGAAGTGCCCTCAGTCTGCCTCCTGGCAGAGACAGGGCCCCGGCTCCCTGGGCGACACATTTTGGCTTCAGTGGAATGGCATGAGGGCTTACGCCTTTCTGCCCACACCGCTAATTCACAGTGATTTGCAAGCTCAAGGAGTCTCGCCAACTCAACATCATTCTGATAGCTCCATGGTGGCCGGCCAGGCTATGGGTTTCGGAGCTGCTCAGCCTCTCAGAGATGCCTCTGATTCACCTCCCGACGGGCCTAGCACATCGTCTGGCGCAGCAGGGGGGGGGGGGGGGGCAGGGTCATCCACCCCGCACCACAGAAACTAGCCCTCACAGAGTGGTACCTGAGCAGGTAACGCTGCGGCACCTCAGCCTCTCACAGGCTAATCTGGAAATAATATAGGGCGCAAGGCTACCAGGGCCCAGTACAAAGGTAAATGGACCAGATTCTGCCATGGGGCAGACTCCAAGGTAATCGACCCCCCCCTCCCCCCAACCTCCCTCTGGCATGTACTTTGGACGACGTGCTCTCCTTCTCGGCGCACCTTGCTCACTCTGGTGTGCAGGTGGACACCTGCCATACATACCTCGCTGCCATCGGAGCTTACAGGAACTCTGAGGAGGGGACCTTCTCCTCCAATCCTATTGTCAAACATTTCACGAGGCTTGCAAGACTCTACCCTCCTGTCAAGAGGCTGCACCCTGTGTGGGACCTCAACATTGTTTTGTGCGCCCTGGTGCACAAACCGTTTGAGCCAGTGGCGTCCGCGGACATTAGGCTAGTCACCATCAAGACGGCCTTACTAGTTTTTTTTTTTTTTTAATTTTTTATTAGTTTTTCAAAACAAACAACAATACACACCAAACCGCAGTGCAATTAACAGTATCACATTTAACATTCAATCATTAATGCGCACTGCTCCCCTGATCCCCCCCCCCTCTCCGCGAGCCTGTTCCCATGTCGTTTTCTGTATCTGTCGCACATGATTGGGCATCGTTATCATCCAATTTCTCCAAATCCACCCCTGTCCCAAATATGCAGGATATCAGTGTCTTCCATGCCATCAGGGAGCCCAATTCTTCCTCCCAAGCCATACAACTCGCCTCCTGCCACACCGCTGTTTCCGCCTCCGCCCATTTCTGCAGGTCACTCCACCACACCTCCACCCGTGGCTTGTGACATTTTTTCCAGCCCATGGCTATTCTTAGTTTGGCTAGCACATACGCTAAGTCTTTTAGTTTGCCCACATGCTTCTGCTTCCGAGGTCTGGGAGACCCACCCAACAAACATGCCCAGGCGGTGTCTACAGCAAGCGTGACCCCTCTCTCTCCCAACTTGCGCGCCACCTCCCCCCAGAACCCCTGAATCACTGGGCACGCCCAGAACATATGCGTCATGTCCGCATTCTCTTTGTTACACTTAGGGCACGCCTGTCTTCCGGCGTTCCGAAATTTGGATATCCTCAGCGGGGTCATATACGCCCTGTGCGTGACGTATAACTGTATTTGCTGTAATCTAGCATTCCTAGACACCCTCTTGTGATATCCTAGAGCCCGCTCCCACATCCCATCTTCCATCTGGGTCCCCACCTCACTCTCCCACTCCGATCGTAAATATGTCAATTCCTTTCCAACCTTCGACATCACCATCTCATATAGCCTAGAGATCTCATGTCCCCCCTCCGCTGTATCATATATCACTCCCATAATAACATCCGGTTCATTTGCCAGGGTAGTCTCGGGCCATAGTTCCCGAATTCTCCTCCCCAATCTGTGATATGTGACATATTGGCCCCCATGTAATCCCGCCTCCTCGCTAAGTTCTACAAACCCCTTGATGGCGCCCTCCTGCCACATGTCCTCCAATGTCACCAGCCCCACAGGTTCCCAGTAGGTCCTGATAATCCCTCTCAGTTGTCCATCTTCGCCTGCCAAGGCAACTAGCGGCACCTGCGGAGAGCACGGGAGTGGGTCTCCCATCATTTTGCAGGCTCGTCTCCACATCTTCCACCCCAGCCTCACCATCCCCGGGTACTTCTTTGTGACAGCCTCGGGCAACCAGATGACTTCGTTTAGATGAAACGGGGCACATTCTTGCCCAAACAATCTAAATTCTGGAGTTACTTCATCGGAGAGCCATTTGGTCACGAACTGCAATTGGCTCGCAATGTAATAGGCCTCAAAGTTTGGGAGTCTGACTCCCCCTTTTTCATGAAAGTTCTGCAACTTCCAAAGCGCTACTCTGTTTCGAGTACCATGCCACAAGAACTCTCTGCAAATCCCATTTATTTTAGCAAAAAAACTCTTAGGGATCATGTATGGGATGTTGCTAAAGTAATGTAGCAGCCTAGGCAGAACCACCATTTTAATCATCGCTCCACGCCCCATCATCGCCAAAGGTAACTTCTTCCAAAAACTCATGCATGCCCGTATTTTCTCAACAGCCATCTCAGTATTACACCTATGTTCTTCTTCCACTGTGTGGCAGACATCTATCCCCAGGTAACGAAATGTATGAACTGACCAGGGCACCTGCAACACTGGCAACCTGTCTATGGGAACCTCCCTATAGCTGCCCAGCGGAAAGATGCTCGATTTCTGGGGGTTGACCGCTATGCCTGACAACCTCGCGTACCTCTCCATCACGTCCAGGACATACTGTAAATTCTCCTCCGGATGACTCGGCTACAATAACAAGTCGTCCGCATACAGGGATATCAGGTGCCTTTCCCCCCCAACCTCAATACCCACCATATCATACTGCTGCCTTGGATACAGTGCCAGAGGTTCCAGAGCCAGAATGTATAGCATCAGGGACCAGGGGCACCCTTGTCTAGTGCCTCTGCTAAGTTGCCACCTCTCTGATATGATTGTACCTGTCCGCACTCTAGCCAATGGAGCACTGTACAGCAACTCCGCCCATCTAATGTATCCCGGTCCCAGTCCGTACTCTCCTAAGGCCGCCAGCAGCCATTCCCATCTAACCGAATCGAAGGCTTTCACAGCGTCCAATGACACAATCGCCATCTCCCCCTCATCATTACATCCCAATTCGATCACTCGATGGAGTCGCCTGTGGTTTTGGGTGATATTTCTATCCGGTACATACCCCGTTTGGTCCGGGTGGATCAACTTGCCTATCACTCTCCGCAGTCTATTTGCCAGGACAGCCGTTAGTATCTTGTTGTCCTGATTCAACATAGACAATGGCCTATACGATCCGCAACTATGTCCGGGCTTGTTGGGCTTAGGGAGCGGTATAATGACCGCCTCTCTGAGCGACTCCGGCAGCTTCCCCGTCTCAAACGCCTCATTAAACATGTCAAGCATCGGGGGGGAGCACTTCCGCCCCAAATGCTTTATAAAATTCACTAGGCAGACCGTCCGTTCCCGGGGTCTTGCTAGTGGGTAGCTGCCGGACGACCGCCTCCAACTCTTCCAACGTTATTGGGGCATCTAGTTCCTCTCTCTCTTCCATGCTTATCTTGGGCAACCCAATATCTTGCAAGGTCTCTAACATTTCCTCCCGGCCACCACCCCCTAGATCCCTGTATAATTCCCTGTAATAGTTCGCAAATTCCTTGTTTATGCCCTCTTGGGTATCTATCAACTCCCCATCCTCTCTAGTTATCGTCCTAATCGGGGGTCTCGGGGTTTCCCTTTTATATAGCCATGCCAGAAGACGGCCCGTTTTATCTCCTCCCGCGTGTCGTCTCTCAATATACTTTTTGTAATTTAAATTACAGAGCCTTCCCCAAAGTTCCGTACACTGCTGCTGCAGTTTAAGCACCAGCTTATCATCTATGTGCTCGCTCTTCAATGTCTGTTCCAGCTCGCCTTCCGCTCTCCGTAGATCAGCCAGGACCCCATTCTGCAAGCCTTTTGATTTGGCAATTGCCACCCCTCGTGCCACCACCTTAAAGGCCTCCCATAGAGTCCCTGCCGAGTCAACGCTGCCTGTGTTTGTCTCAAAATAGCTAACAATTTCTTCCCGCACGTCCTCCCTAAAAACCGGGTCCTTAAGCGCCTCAGCACGCAGACGCCACGTCGGGATCCGTGCCCTGGAGTGGCCATATTGCCACTCTACCACCATAGGCGAATGGTCTGATATGACCCTCGCTCTGTATTCCACACTAGAAACATCTACCAATACGTCCGATGTGGCAAAGATATAGTCGAGTCTAGTGTGCAACTGCTGTGGGGCCGAGTAGTGTGAGTACTGCCTCTCGTCGGGGTGCTTGGTCCTCCACACATCCTCGAGCTCAAAGTCACGTAGCAACGCCTGTAATGCCCGGGCTGCCGGGGCATGCCTCACCACCTTATCGTCGGATCTGTCCATCCCCAGATCCAACACACAGTTAAAATCCCCTCCCCATATCACCGCACTCCCAACACACCAGCTCAAGTTGGTACACATGGTCCGGAAATACTCTGCCGTGCCCTGGTTAGGGGAGACGGCCTTACTAGTTGGCCTCACTTCGGCTCGTAGAGTCAGCGAAATCCAGGCGCTGGTCACCTTGGGACCATATACTACCTTTCACAGTGACAAAGTAGTCCTGCGGACACACCCAGGGTTTCTGCCCATGGTGCCGTCTGCTTTCCACTTGAAGGAGCACATAGTCCTTCCTCCGTTATTTGCCAATTCTAAGGACGAAGCACAGAGTGCTGTACTGCCTGGATGTCAGGCGTGCCCTGACATTCTACTTGGACAAGACACTCTGTTTGTCAGTTTCGGAGGCTCAAGACCAGGCTATCCGGCCTCCAAGGCCACCATATTCCGCTGGATGGTCTCGGCCATCAAGGAAGCATACGAGGGCCAGCACAAGCCGCTTCCGGCCAACATGCACGCCCACGCAGTCAGGGCAACGGCCATCGCATTCCAGCGCCATGTCCATTGGCAAGTCATAAGCAGGGCGGCCACTTGGGCCACTCCCTCAGCTCTGTGCAAGCGTTAATGTTTGGATGCGGGTTCTAGATCTGATGCAGCTTTCGGACAGGCGGTTCTCAAGAACCTCTCCACCCTGGGGCTACATTCAGTTGTAATCGCCCATGCAGTATGGAGGAAAGGGGAGGGGACGTAAAAGTAATTATAAGTTACTCACCGTAGTGACTAACGTACTCTGTCCTTAGTCCCCTTTCCTCCATATGTCCCACTATCCTCCTCGTGTCATTAGGCAATGGTAAATCTATTGTCGACGCGTCAATGGGGACTGAGGTGTGGCGCCGGAGGGCAGTCTCAGGGCAACGCATGCTCCCTGCGCCGCACCCGCTGCGTGCCTCTAAATTTAAAGGGGAAGGTTTCCTCTGGTGAAAAAGGCTCCGTCTCCTGTCCCTTGCAGAAGGACGTTTTCACTCTGGCCAATAAGGGTTGGCTCAAGCCACACTCAGCCCAACCTGTCAATCGGCGCCTCAATGCCAAGTATAGACGGATGGAGGGGGAGACACTCGTTCTCTCAACGCACCACCAGCCGCACTCATCGGTGATCGCTGTGGCGTCACTCTACTCTAAGCCTGTCGTTCTCAGCCACCTCATCCTCTGCGCTGCTAGGCAAGTAGGAGAAGATCTTGGAGGCGTACAGAGGCATGGAGGATTATAAAATCCCCGCCCCCGCAATAACACATGCTTAATGTTCAGCTGACAGCAGTGTAACGCTACCGGCGCTCAGCTCACAGACCTGTAAGACAATAGAAAAAGTCCTGGTATGAACTTGTTAACAGAAGTACCGCAGATCTAAGTGTTCAACGTACCTGACAAGAATTTTCCACAGCAGAAGTCCTCCGACAGGTGACTTCGTTTTTCGTAGTTCAGTCAGCAATCTTCTACCACAGCTGTGGCTTTATCTTGGAATCTTCCGACCTCCGAAAACCTGCAAAGACAAGGTACAATAGTTAATGAAAGAACATCTAAGACATTGTAGTGAAAGTAAAACTAAGAGCTTACGTACCTGAAGCTCCAACAAGCTCTTCCAAGCATTCCACAGCCTTTCCTCACAGAGAAGGTATCTTAGCTTGGTAACAAAGGCATGTAGTGCTGCGCGCCTTTCCCAACTATGCGCGCCTACTTACCTCAAGAGAAGACTTCATGTGTTTTCTTCGGTGCCGCCCGTGTTCTTCAAGTGGAACTTTTCTCTACAGCTTACCTGCAAAAGAAAGAGTTGTTAAACCTACATCAAGAAAGAGCTCTCACCATAAAACCTGTTTTCTCTCAAAGACTTAAATACCAAACTGTCTAAAAACCAAAAATCCCTCCAAGAATCTGGTCACTTGCCTTCAGAGGCCTTTTCAACCTTTTTCCAGCCTGAGTTCTTCTTGAGCCTCACCACCAATGCACGCCTGCATGAAAGCAGGATGGATAGCTCCCTAATATCAAATCACAGGTGAGGAGGAGAACGGGACACATAGAAACATTAAGGGAGTTAGCTGGGTGGGGAAAGGGGTTAGCCATAGTAGAGTAACCACATAATATTGATTCCAGTACCCCTCCTATTCTTTCTCTCCTTTGTGATTGGGGAGGGGATTCCTGATTTAACCAGTAGTGCCAGATCAACAGGGTCCCAGACCATTTATGCTCCTGCAGGGACAAGGTAAGCGTTACAGGTTGTTGTGGGAAATATCAGACTTCCTTTTGGAACTCCCGGCGCAGAGCCAGGCACGCTTTAAGGTGGGTCTAGGAGAAGCCAAGCTGGTAGTGCTGGACATCATGGAATCCAGTGGCCCACATCTTGCTGTGCCATCTGCATCGCCATGGACATGAGGACGATGGCCTGGCTCCGGGCTACAAAGTTAAACCCGGATGTCCAGGATCGCATATTGGACCTTCCTTTCGAGGGTAGTGACCTCTTCCACTCTACCACTGACGAGGAATTGGATAAGAACAGCTTGCAAACCGCAAAGTTCATCTATTCTTACGAAAGCCACGCTCAAGGCGTACACCCAGTTGCAGCAACGCTCTGTCAAGGGGAGGGCGTTTGGCGGGTTCCGGGGATTCCAGGAACACAGAGGTCGAGACAACCTGACCACTCGCTGAGTCGGCACCGGTGCAAGCAACAAAAGGGGGGGTGGGTCAAGAGCTTCTTCCAGTCCCCCCTCCTCAGCAGCAGCCTCAGAGCAAAAAGGCATGACGTGTCCCTCCGGGTCCAGGTGTCTCCAGTGGGGGGGCAGGTTAGCCTCTCACGTGCATTTTTGGCCCCAGAACTTCGTGGACCCCTGGATCCTCTGTAGTATCCAAGGGGTACCGGCTAGCATTATCTCTCTACTCCTTTCTCCCCTCCCACAGATTGGTACGGCAACTCTGTTGGCGGAGATCCGGTCGCTCGTCGAGAGCCAGGCAGTGGAAGTACCAGCCTCCCAGAGAGGATTAGGCTTCTATTCCAGGATTTTCGCCATACAAAAAAAGAACCAGGCTGGATGTGCTCCCTGTATCTGAAGAACGCTTTCTTACATGTCCCGATTTGGCAGCCCCATCACTCCTTCCTACGCTTCAGGATCATGGGCTGTCATTTCCAGTACAAGGTGCTACCCTTTGGCCTCAACTCAGCCCCCAGGGTGTTTACCAGACTCATGAATGTTGTGGCAGCCCTCCTCATGGCCCAGGGCTACCAAGTCTACCCGTACCTGGACAACTGGCTCGTCCGGGCGAGATCCCCGGAGGGGGTGGTCCACACCACCTCCGCGCTTATGAGTACACTCCACAACCTGGGGTTTAGCATCAACCTCAAGAAGTCTCTGCTGCAGCCCACGCAGGGCCTCATCTTCCTGTGCCTCATTTGGGATATGAGCTCCGAGAAGGTAGTTCCCTCGGAGGACAAGAATTACGGCCATCAAGAAGGCCGCTACGCACATCCTTACCCAGACCTCTGACTTTGGCTTGGTGGTACCAGCACCTACTGGGTGTCATGGCAGCGGTTCTCCTGGCTGTGCCACACACGAGGCTCCGGATGAGGAGACTGCGGCTGCACTTCGCTTCCTCATGGAATCAGGAGAGGGGCTCCCAAGCGCAGCTGGTCAGCATACCACCCTCTCCACTCGGACCTTGCGTGGTGGTCCAAGGACTGCAATCTGCGGATGAGCCGGCCATTCCGACAGCCTACTCCGCAGGTCGCCATTACTACGGACTCCTCCTTAGAGGGCTGGTGAGCCACTCTGGACAGCCACAGCATCCAGGAGTCTGGACCAAACAGGAGCAGGAGTCGCATATCAACTGGCTGGAGCTTAGAGCCATTTGGCTAGCCCTCAGGGCCTTCCTTCTGCTCTTCAAGGGCAGGACCGTCCTGATACAGACCGACAACTCCACCTGCATGTACTATGTCAACAAGCAGGGGGGTACCAGGTCCCCTCCGCTATGCAACCTAGCGGTCAGCATGTGGGAATGGGCCTTGGAAAAAATCTACCTCAGGACGGTCCACCTCCTGGGGTTGCCAACTTGGAGGCAGACAGACTTAGCAGGCTGGGAGCAGACAATTACGAGTGGCAATTGAACGACCAAGTGCTGCAGGTGGTTTTCGACACATGGGGCCACCCTCAGGTGGATCTGTTTGCCTCCTGGAGGAACAGGAAGTGCATCAGTTTGTGCCTTGGCAGGGACTAGGCCCTGGCTCCCTGGGCTACTCCATGCAGATTCAATGGGAGGGCATGTCAACCTATGCATTTCCGCCCACACCCCTGACCCCCAGGGTACTCTGCAAGATAAATGAGGCTTGTCACAGCAGCATCATAGTAATAACGCCTTGGTGGCCAGCGAGACCGTGGTTCTACGAATTGCTCAGCCTCTCGCACCGACCACCCATTCACCTTTTGCTTGGCCCAGCTCCTTTACTGTCTCAGCAAGGGGGCAGGGTTCTCCTCAGAAGCTATCCCTCGCAGCGTGGTTCCTGAGCAGATAACCCTGAAGCACCTGAACCTATTTCGGGCCACTAGGAGCCAATACAGGAGTAAATTGAGCAGTTTCTGTCACTGGCGGATTCTAAGGAAATCGACCCCCTGACGTGCACACTAGACAAGACAATGTGCTCTTTCTCGGCACACCTTGCCCACTCGGGCGTACAGGTGGACACATGTCCCACCTATCTCGTGGCCGTAGGGGCCTACAGAAATTCGGAGGAAGAGGTCTTTTCCTTTTCCAACCCGATAGTCAGGAAACATCTGGCGGGCCTGTCCAGGCTTTACCCACCCATCAAAAAGCCACACCCTGTGTGGGACCTCAAAGTGGTGCTGGGCACCCTGGCGCACAAATCCTTTGAGCCAATGGCGTCCCCGGACATCAGACTGGTCACCCTCAAGGCAGCTCTGCTAGTAGGTCTCACCTCTGCTTGCAGAGTCATTAAGATCCAGGCTCTGGTGGCTTCAAAACCCTATACCACTTTCCACAGGGATAAGGTGGTCCTGTGGACTCACCCGGTGTTCCTACGTAAGGTACCCTCCGCGGTCCATCTAAACGAGGAAATAGTCCTACCTACATTATTTGCTGACCCCAAGGACGAGGCTCAGAGAGTCTTGCACTGTCTGGATGTCATACGTTCTCTAAAATTCTATCTGGATTGGACTAAGAGCTTCTGCAAATTGGACGCACTATTTGTCACAGAATGGGGTCTCCAGGCGGTTATCGGGCATCCAAGGCCTCCAAAGCAAGGTAGATGGTTGCGCCCATCAAGGAAGCCTGAGGGGGGCAGCGCAAGCCCCTGCCAGCAAACATGCATGCCCATCCCGTCGGGGTTAAGGCCACAGCCATCGCGTTCCAGCAGCAGGGTTTGTGGCAGGTCATAAGCAGGGCAGCTACCTGGGTCACCCGTTCACCTTCCTGTAAGCATTACTGTTTGGACGCCGGCTCTTAGTCAGACGCGGCCTTCTGACAGGCGGTTCTAAGGAACTTGTTTGCTTAAGGAGGGTCTCCTCTCCACCCTGGGGCTACATTCAGTTGTAATCGTCCATACAGTATGGAGGAAAGGGGCCAGGACGTCAGAGTAATTACAAGTTACTCACCATAGTGATTAACGTACTTAGTCCTTAATCCCCTTTCCTCCATGCGTCCCACCATCCTCCCCCCTAATAATACTGGTGTCATTAGGCAACAATACATTTTGTCGACGCGTCAATGGGGACTGAGGAGTGGCGCAGGTGGGCGGAGTCAGGGTAGCGCATGTTCCCAGGTCTGCACCTCTAAATTTAAGGGGAAGAAGATTTTTATGGTGAAAATGGTTTCGTCTCCCGTCCCTAGGAAGGGACGCCCATACAGTATGGAGGAAAGGGGACTAAGAGTACGTTAGTCACTACAGTGAGTAACTTGTAATTTTTTGATAATCACTGCTTCTATGTGCAATGTGACAATTTTTCCTGGTGCTTTTCATGTGTGACTGCTGATCTAAACACAAATTCTGCAGGTGGGTAGAATAGCATGTTTTGTTACAAACATGTGTTCATGCAGGGGTACCCCTCTAACTGCGCTGGTGCTACATAGTGCTTGAATCACTGCTGCTACTCTGTTTATAATACATGCCTGGTGTGGAGCACACTATTCCTATATCCTTGAAGGAAATGCTCATGTTCAATTCTCTTAAAAGGTCTCTTCATAATAAATGTACTGGTGTCTCAGTACTATACAATAAGGGTGCTAACACTTCCTGTGCCCCTAGTGATGGGTAGATCGTTTGTGAATGGAACCTTGACAATGGGCCCAGAGAATCCCTGGATGTCCATGCTTTTGTTCATTAAAGGAAACCTCCCTTCCTATATAACAGGACATGGTGGCCCCTGTCTCCACCATGAAGGTAAACATCCTGTCGCCTGGCTATTCACTCCCACCTTGTTACTTTTTTGGGACCAGGATTACTGCCGGGACTGGGCACGTCTGAGCTCGCTGTGGGTTGTCTTATTGTGCGTAGATGGTGGCCCTGGGGGAAGGAAAGGATTGCCTCCCAGGATGCTTGCTCCAGTGTAATGATTTGTTGTCCCTCGTGGTAGTGCCTTCTGCTTCAATGGCGGTGTGGTAGCTTGGGCAGGCACTTGATGTGACATTCTACATAACGTTTGGGGTTTGGTATTGTATGGGCTGTACCTGTGTAGGGGCCATTACTTGCATCGACCTGAATTGTGTGCTTGTGCGGATCTAGTGGCATACATAGGTCTGCTGGCTGCTACAGGACCTGGGGCATATGGTCCCCCCCCCCCCCCGGGAGTGTAGGCTGGCATCATGTATGGCAGGGTGTATGTGGAATACTGATCTGGGGTTCTCGCAGATGATTATGCATGGGGGTCTGCTCTGGCAATCTTGCGCCATATGTACCATTTTCCCACATGACCAACACGTTCCTCCGAATCGTGGTCTTAATCCTCCAACCCACACTCTGCTTCCTTTGGGAGTTATTTCTTCCCCCTTGAACCCCATCCATGTCCTTTGTAATTGTTTTTTTATACAGCGCTTATACACAGGTGGAGTGCTTAAAGGTGGGAAGGGAACAAGGTAATACTGTAATCATTCTTAGGCCTTGAAGTTTCAGAATGATCTAACAGAAAAACTAGCATACTAGACCTGACGGCGTTTCTCCTAGTGCAAGTGCATGAAGGGAGGGGGGGCCGGACAGACTAACAAACTAGTTCTAGTACATTTAGGTCATGCAGGAGTACAGACTGAGGTGCGAGGAAGGAGGGGGGAGACTAACAGTCCAGTCCAGCAGGGGCCTGGGTTAAGTGCAGATAGGTTGCCCCGCTCGTGGTGCGGAAGCTGAAAGTGCAGTAATGCTCAACATAGTGCAGCGGCCTGGAGGCAAGTGCAAAAGACTGGCAGGGGAGCCTGGGACCTGTAAGGCTCTGGAGGTGAACCAGGCAACCAGTCAGCAAAAACTGAAGTTTGGAAGGAGGAGGGTGGAGAGAAAAATAACTGAGGTTAGCAGGGGAGAGGGAGAGAGGAGGAAGAGAAGAGGAAGGTCTGGAGGAGTTTCTGTAACTTAAGGTGCTCCGGCATAAGATGTAGAGACAGAGAGGCAGGGAGGCTGTTCCAGAGGGAGGCACCTGCAGAGGATGCAGATCTACCCCAAAATCTGTTTGTGAAAGTGGCTCATCCGCAGAGAGTTGGAGGACGATGAGCGGAGGACTCCAGAGGGAGAATATTTAGGAAGAGAGGGTTGTAGATGGTGCGGACCCCGGCCCCAGAAAGCCTTGTGGATTATGCAGAGGGTGTTGAACTTGATCCTTGCAGCCACGGGGAGCCAGTGGAGGGATTTCAGCGCCAGAGATGTGGTCCCTGGGCTTGAGGCCAAGGATGTGTCTTGCGTTTCTGTTCTGGATGAGTTGTAGAGGACGGAGAGTAGAAGTAGAAAGATTGAGAAAGAGGGTGCTGGAATAGTCCAGACTAGAGCGAACCAGGGCTCTTGAGGTGGTGAGCCTTGATGGGGGTTGCGCAGGGGGGAGAAAAGGTAGAATACCTCGGAGGGGGTGCAGTTGGTAGTGGGACTTTTTGAAAATGTCTTGATGTGAGAAGGAGAGTGAAGTCGAAGATGACCCCTAGATTGTTTGCCTCGTTGGTAGGTGAGAGCACAGGGCCAAGGGAGGTCCTCCACTGAGAAAGCGTGAGCAGGGGTCTTAATGAGTACGATCTGTCTTACTGGCATTCAGGCAGAGATCGTTGGCAGCACACAAAGAGTGAATTGCTGATGGACAGTTGCGGATGAGCGAGGAGAACTCTCAGGGTAGCCTGAGTAGAGAGAGTGATAGAGGAGAGAAAGGACCCAAGTTCCACCTGGAAGAAAGGTGAGCCATGCTGAGGCCTGAAATGTGATGTCCAGGGTATCGCAGAGACAAGTGATCAGGATGTTGTGGTTAACCGTATGGAAACCAGAAGGGATCGAGAAGGAGGAGGACAGAGGAAGAGTCTGTCAAGATTTGAGAGCAGGTCTTCAGAAGTCCAGTTTCCGTGCCTCTGGCTGCCTACCATCCTTTTGTCCACCTAGCCATCCTTGTGGCTGTTTCGCCCTTCTGTTGCTTTGGTAACTTTTGCACCTTCCATGCTTACTTTTGCTTAATTCTTCTGTTCTAATTTTGCCTCTGCTTGCTGCGCTTGTTCTTCTTTCTCCCTTTCCTTCTCTCACTCATACGTCCTGTCCCCTTTCCTCCATCTTTGTGGGCGTCCCCCAACATGGGGACGGTTCCAGGAACCTTTGGCAGTGATAAATGAAGCTTGCTCTATAAATATAGTATAGTACGCCCTCCCCCCATATCCCCCCCACCACCTGCATCTCGGTCTGGATTCCCCTTGGCCTGTGAAGGAGGGGGAGGAACTATGGTGATGCCCAGGCTGATGAGCCCACTGAATCCTTTATGGCCTTTCATGACTGCCTTCAGGGCCTGGCAGACTTCTTGGAGGTGGGTGGGGGTTGAGGTGGGTGGGGGTTGGGGGGGGGGGGCGAGGGGCACGGCCACCGGGATTTGGGTTCTCTAGCCAGAGGTCTTCAGGAAACGCGCCACAATCCGATCTGGCACTCCTGAAAGGGGCCCCTAGGGGTCCCTTACCTCTATGGAAACAAGGCGAGTCACCACACACACGATAGATACGCCAGACACGAGGTTGTATTCCCAAAGCTAGGGTTTGTTGCAAAGCAAAAAGTCTCAGTTGGCAAACTCGGTCTCACGCCCCGCGAAGTGTATCTCTAGACCTCGAGGGACGCAAGAGAGTGAATTACGTACATCAGTTACATATATACAAAATGCATATCAAACAATCAGCTATGACATGTTTAACACCCCCCTTTATTGGGTTTCTTTGAACTTGGTGTGATGATGGACATTTTCGACAACTATGACACCTTCAAACATCTATTCTAGTAACAATTTGCAATTTGTGAGTGCGGAGGCATCTTTCAGTTGTTGAACAGAACACAGCGCTTCGGTTCTTGGATGCGAGCTACATACGGGGGGGAGGGGGGGGGAGAGTTGCATTCCAGACATTGCTATCTATGAGGTGCTATTCGTGTCCTGGGAGCCGACACACTCTAACGGGGCTCAGCAAAGGGTGGGCCGTAAGAAGAGCATAATTCAAGCCTTTAGCTGCTTTATTCTAACATATTCTACCATATAACGAGACTGGCTGGCAGCTGCGAAATGATTAAATGCCCTGCAGCTCTGCTTCAAGGCTACATTCGGGAGGGAGCCAGGCATTCTTCCTGGCGCTGCCTACGCTGTGTTTCAACGAACTCTTGTTATCCTGCGGCCTTGTCCTTTTACATGCAGACAACAATGTTTTACAGTCGAGCAGTGTAAGCGGAAAATGTACTGCGAAGCAATAAGAACAGAAAGCAATGAGCAATGGTTAGAAAACAAAATGGCGATTCTTGTTACATCAAAATGGCCGTTCATTGGCAAACTCGGAAACCTATATTCTGTCATATCGTGCATGAGACGGTTGGCCCACGGCCATCAAAATAAGTTTGCGGTCACACAGTAGAGGTAGAGGCACTCCCTCCAGAAAGATGTCCTGCAGGTGGCGCAAAGTGTCTGGGAGGAGCCTAAGTCCGATGCCCAGATGAACAAGACGTTGGACAGCAGGTTTAAGCTGACGGACGGAGAGCCAATCCTCCTTGCCTCCCACGTGCAGCCCCATTCCTCTGGTGGCTGCGTTCTCGTATTCTAAACAGTCGTCTTCACCTTTCTCCACGGGAGCCACCTCCAGTTGCCTCAGCAAGGAGGAGAAAGTCCTTGGGAAAGCAATGTTACTCCATCTCAGAACTGCATCTGCAGCAAGCCAACAGGGGCACCATCTTGGCTGTGGCTAACCAGAAGCTGTGGCGGGAGCTTGGGGAATTTCTGCCCAACCTCCCTTCAGACAAGCAAGCCTTCAAGGCCGGTCTGTCAGATACCCAGGCTATTGCAGAGGACCTCACGGAGTCTTCGGTCTCCCACATCAACACAGCCAGAAGAGGGATGTGCCTTGGTCAAGATGAGGACAGCGTGGATACATGCCTCAATGTTTTCATCTGACGTGCAGGAGTGGATTGTGGATCTGCCCTTTGAGGGCGTGGACCTGTTTCGTTTGTCCACTGATGACAAATTGATGAAGAAAACCTCCACTCAAACTGCGAAGTCCTTGGCCATCCTGACAAAACTAGGTCAGAAATGCTTCCCTCAATCCAAGGGTAGGACGGAGTTCAGACCCTGCGCTTTCTCCCGCTTCAAATGATTCAGAGAGCGCGCTACACAGAGGCCTGACGGGTCACCCAGTGACAACAGCAGGAAGCGGCAGAGGATGTTGCATAGGGTTTTCTGCTCCCCCTTCTCTGCCCCTGACACCAAGAAGCAGTGACGTTGAGGTCAGGGAACATAGCTCGCCTGTAGGGGGGTGTTTGGCTTTGTTCCAGGACACCTGGAAGTGTCTTTTCCACAATCTGTGGATCCTCTCGGTAGTCTCCATGGGCTGCAGTCTTCTTCCTATGCCTCTTCCATCCAATCCTCCTCTTCGTCAGATCGGGACTCCGGCTCTTTTACGGTTGGTCCTTTCACTCTTGCAGATGCAGGTCGATGGAACCGGTTCCTCTTGTAGACAGGCTTTGGTTACTATTCCAGGATTTTTGCGGTAACCAGGAACAACCAGGTTGGCCTGAGGGTAGTTCTGGACCAGTCCTTTCTAAATCTGTTTTTACCGCTGGAACGCTTAAAGATGACTCCCCCCACGCACCTAGCAGAGTCCCTGCGTGCTAGGGAATGTATGTGTTCCCTGGACCTGCATGTACCTATATATCACTGCATCGGAAGTTTCTGCGATTCACGTTTGTCATACCACTTTCAGTACAAGGTGCTGTCCTTTAGCCTGAACTCGGCCCATTGTACCTTCACGAAGTTGATGAGCGCAGTGGTGGGCCTTATTCGCTTGTAGGGCTGTCTGTACCCTTACTTGGACGACTGGCTGGTGAGGGCAGAGTAACCCGAAGGGGTATTGCACTCCTGCTAGAGACTGATGGATATCCTTCATCAGCTGGAGTTTTCCCTCAACCGAAGGTCTTCCTAGTGGTGTGTTCAAACACTACAGTTCAGCAGGCGTTTCCTACCCCCAAGAGGCTTCTGTCCCTCTGCAAGGCAGTGGGGCACTTTCTGGCCAACACAACCACCTCTGCATGGTGGTTCCAGCACATTCGGGGTCTGATGGCCTCCTGTGTGCTCGCTTTACTGCACATACTCCTCAAGATGAGGTAGCTTCAGCTCCACCTCGTGGCCATTTGGGATCAGGAGACGGGTCTGTCGGACAGGATTCCTATACCGATGTTCCTTCTGCCCGATCTTCGCTGGTGGCTGATGAATGGCAATGTTTCAGTAGGAGCCCCCTTGACCGGACCAGAGCCTACCCTGGTGGGATGACCGACTCCTCTTTCGGACTTGGGGGGGCTACTTTGGAGGGCTATGCAATTCATGGAGCATGGTCCAGGACGGAATCCCTCCTACATATCAATCTTATCAAGCTCAGGGCAGTGGGCCTGGCCCTAAAAGCATTTTTGCCCCTCATCAGGGACATGTCAGAGCTTGTCTGGACGGACAAATCTACTAGGATGTTTTACCTGAACAGGCAGGGTGGGCTCATCCTGGTTGCCCCACACTGGCCTTCGAGATCCTTGTTTTTGGGATTTGCTGCAGTTGTGCTCCCGGCCATCTTCTGATTTCCCCTGCCCCCCCACACCCCCCCAAAACAGAGGTTTCCTGATGCAGCAGGGTGGGGCAGTAGAGGACCCTGACCCGGACAAACTCGCCCTGGCGGTCTGGTTCCTGATCAGCTGAGGCTTCAGCATGCTAAATTTTCAGATGACTGAGACATCATTCAGCAGACTGGTCCCAGTATAAGAGCAAATGGGCTAGGTTCTGCCATTGGGGTCGCAGAAAAAAGGTCTGGACAATTCACCAGTCCTCTAGATGACGTAATTGTTTTTCAACACACCTGACTCGATCTGGCGTTCAGGTGTAACACTCACCTTGTATCCACAGGGACGCCTCTCGACTGGTCTGGGATGCTTCAGGGAACACTGTTCCTTCTCCGGGGTTCGTGCTGCCAGGGATCGGTTCTTGATTTTCATAATGATGCGCTCTCCATCCTGCCATGCTGGGCAGGGGCGCGTTGTCGTTGGCACCGTTCCGCCGAGTTACTTCACTGGCGTTGGCCTGGAGTCCAGACCAGCTGCGACTCCACTTTTCATCCAAGTCTTTCGTATTAAAAATGTCTATATTGGTAGATGCTCCAATAACCTTCTCTGCCTATCTTGCAGGTGCTGGTGGAAACACGCTGGTAGCGGAGACAGAGCTCAAAGGCAAGGATGCGCAGAATGTGGCGATGAGAGCACCCTTGAAAGTTGGCTAAGCTGTGTTTCTTGCAGGGCGCGGAAGGAAACCCTGGAAGAAGTGATCGAACAGTACCAGGTGCCGATTGAAGATGATTGGGTGGCGATGGTCTTCCAGGAGTACTGGGTAGGTAAGCTTACTTGATGTCTTATTCTCACCCCTCTTTCCATGGATGTTGCAGGAGGAAGATGGAGATGTCCAAGAAGACTCCGGTTGGAAGTAGGGGCTGAAGCTGGGTAGGTAAGGATGACTGTGGTTCTTTGTCTTCTCTAGCTCGTGCAGGCCAAGATGCTCAGCAGAACCCGGTGAACGTCACGCTGCAAGAGCAGAATAACGCGAAGCGCGTGCCTTGAGTCGGGCGTGGTTTAAATACCCAGCAGGTATCCCAGGTGCTTTCAGGGCGGGCCCTGCCCTGGATGCTAGACTGCTAGTTGCAGTTCCCCATTGGTCCTTGTGGGGGCAGCCATGTTTGTCCATTGCCCATTGAAAACTGCACCAGTCCTATGAGCCCGATGCCAACGGCGTCAGGACTGGCTCCAGGGGACCCAAGAGGGGCAAAATGGGACTCTTCGGGTCTTAACACACTGTGGCGAGGACCAGAGGGCCCGAGTTTCTTGGCCCGCAACTAAGGTCGTGACATCAAGTGGATACTTGCAGCGCGTATTTGGTGGCCATTTGGGGCTTACAAGAAGTCCCCTGAGCATGTGGTCTCGGGAGCCAACCCAGTGGTTAAGGCCCACCTTAAGGAGTTGTCTAGGCTTTTTCCTACAGTGCATGGGCCACATCTGGTCTAGGACCTCAATGTGGTTCTTGCAGCTTTGCAACGCAAGCCCTTTGAGCCGATGGCCTCTGTGGACATCCGCTTGGTGACACTAAACAGTTTTTATTGGTTACTCTCCTCTGTGCGCATGTTTCGTGAGCTGCAGTTGTCTTCGTGCAAGCCCTTCCCCACATTTCACAAAGACAAGGTGATCTTGCGTGCTCGCCCAAACTTCTTGCCCAAGGTGATCTCTGTTCCATCTGAATCAAGAGATTTACCTGCCGGTGTTCTTCCCAAACCTATTGTCTGAGGCAGAGAGGGCCCTACGCTCATTGGACTTCAAGAAGGTTCTCAAGTTTTATCTCAGACGAAATCCTTCAGGAAGTCCAAGGCATTGTCGTGACTTTTGGAGGTTCCGCCCCACAGCTCTCAGGCTTCCAAGGATTCCATTGCCCGTTGGATGGTTTAGGCCATTTCGGAAGCATACATGCCCGAGGCTCCACCCCTGTGTACTATAATGAAGTTAAAGGGGAAGCTCAATCTTTCTCCGCCAAAGTTTCCGGTTCCGTCCCCATGTTGGGGGAAGCCCGCAAGGATGGAGGAAAGGGGATTATGGACTATGAGTACTCTAGTCACTACGGTGAGTAACTTTGATTTTGCTTACAATAATACACTATATGCGCTTGTACCTCGCCCCATCCTTTTGCTTCAATGCCCACTGTTTGGTCCAAATCTGCTTGCACCTCTGTGGGGAGACCTCTACGTAACATGATAAAATACTGCCATGCTTTTATCGCATGCATCCCCTGTCTTTTCTTGACACATCTCCTGGATATAATGAATGTATAATGCAGGGTCCTTGTCCTGCTTCATAGGGCAAGCCATAATTGAACCTATGTCAGATTTAACTGAGTATGCTCGCCTCAGGGCATCTCATACAAGGGCTTGTCATTTAATAGATGGAACCCTATTGTGCACATCACTCTCTAGTCAAACCCCTGGGTACCTTGCTTTCTCCCTAATTGCATTTGTTTGCTCCCCTAGTATGCCACTGAGCAAACTTCATTCAAATGGATTGTGTCCTCCCACGTATTCCTCATCTTGTGATAAATCGTTATCTCCAGCTTTGCTGCTTCGGGGAAAAAAAATTCTCGGCAGAGGGAGCTGTGCTTGAGGTTGTGGCGTTGATTGCCCCTCGACGTACTCCGTACACTGTCGACGTCACCGATGGTATAAGTAGCTCGAGCTGCGCCCGTTGCTTCAGCTCCGTTTTTCCGATCGCTTTGCTATCGAGAACGGTGCGCTTATATTTTCTGTGAAGAAAATGTCATCTTAGACACCTTGAACACCCAGAACTGGGTTTAAAAAGTGTGCAGATTGTGGGTCTAAGATGTCGATTACCGATCCCCACCGGATTTGTCTCTGGTGTCTCGGTTCCAGTCACCGAACCGACAACTGCGGCTCCTGCCAATCGATGACCGAAAAAGCTCTTCGTGAGAGGAGAGGTAAACTGTCGGTGGGGAGGGAGGCCTCAAAAAAGGTTTCGTCAAAAAAAAATAAAGCGACTGATTCTAAGGGATGGGATCGCCATAGGCACTCGAAGAGATCGAGACATTCTTCGTCGTCATCGAAAAAAATGAAGAGGAGACATAGATCTCCATCTTCTTCAGAGTCGACCGAAGAAATTCGTTGTCCGACTAAATCGGATTCTCCCAGTAAGTGGGAAGAATTCCGCAAAAAGATGGAGGTTTTCGAGAATGCGGCCTCGACCCCCTCGAAAGAACCTCGAAAAAGCCATACCCCTAAGGTCGCTCCATTGGACGACAAAGGGAAGTCCAAGGCTACTATGGCTAAGACCAGTAGCGTCGAGGAATACAAAAAACCTTGAGTCGACGTAAAAACCGTCGAAGAAACTTCGATAGTCGAGCACCTCTCCAGTGCCGGCCAAGAAACTCAAATCGTCGAAGACTTAGACTTCGTCAACGCCCTCGACGTCGATAATTTCGACACCAAAGCCACATGCGTCATCGACGCCATTATCGAAGTCATCTTCGAAAACTTCGAAGACACCCTCAAACTTCGAGGGATTTACCATTTCCTTTGAAGCAGATGGAAGAGGAAGAAAGGAGATTCACTCCTTTGCCAAGATCAGACTTTTTCAAATCTATGTCTGCAATCTATGAAGAGTCTGCTTCAGAAGAAGACAAAGTTACTCCTTTGGGAGTTACTTATGGTACAAGACAAGTTCCTGAAGAACTTATTGACCAGGAATCTAGAATGAGAGACCCGAGTGATACTCTACATTCTGCCAGTGGAGTTGACACATCCCCAGAATTAGAGTTCGCCAAACCTGATCCTGCAGAGCATGCAGATGCTGGGTACAGGGGTCTTATGACCAGGGTAGTTGAATACATGGGTTGGGGGTAATACTTCACCCATTTTTGAACAAGATGACATGACGGATATTATCGTCAAGGGACCTCAGAAGGATCCTGTTCTCCCTTTTCACAGGGCCCTTCAAAGGACTGTGGAGAAAAACTGGGAGAAACCAGAAACCATTGCTGCTGCAGACAGCACTTTTCCAAGAAAATACAGACCAGCTGGATCGGATCCTGAATATTTGAATAAACATCCGACTCCAGAGAGTTTAGTCATTCAAGCAGCATCCACTTCAAAACAAACTGCTTATCCAACTATCCCTCCAGATAGAGGATAAAAAAATTGACGCCTGGGCACGTAAAGTTTTCACGTCAGGCAGTATGGCACTTAAGTCGGCAAATGTCACCTGTACCCTAGCCAGGTTTACCCATACCCTGTGGGACTGTATTTCGGCGGCGGCTGATCATATTCCGGAAGGCGAGGAAAGGGAAGGCTTCCTGAATATAGTCAAAGACGGGAAGGAGGCAATGGGGGAATGCCTCCAGTCTGGACTGGATACTGCTGATAGTATCAGCAGATCCATGGCTGCAAGCTTTGTGCTACGCAGATTTGCGTGGTTGAGGAAGTCGGGATTTGCACCGGATGTGCAAGCTAGACTCCTCAACATGCCCTTTGATGGCTCTAGGCTCTTTGGCAGAAAGGCTGATGAAAGCCTTGAAAAACTTCAGACCTCGAAAGCGGCAGCTAAATCACTTAGCGCCTCTTTGCTCCAGCCTCTAAAACCCTATTCCGGCTCATCTTCCTGGAGGGGTCGTTCTTTTCGATACTACTCCTCTTTTGGTAGAGGAAGAGCACAGGCCTCTCAAAGGGGAAAAAGGAACTTCCCTCGTGGAACACGGGGAAGAGGTGCAAAATCAGCCTCAGGAGCGGCATCTGTACCCTCAACCACTCCTGCAGCCGCCTCCAAATCCCTCTGAGACCTTGTTACACAAAACACCAGTGGGAGGCAGGATCTCAACATCTGAAGGAATGGCGGGGAATTACCTCAGATGCTTGGGCACTGGACACAGTAGCCCAAGGTTACTGTCTCCCCTTTCTAAAAAGGCCTCAGAATCATCCACTGGGAGTCAATTCCATCAAAATTCCGGATCCGCTCCTGTTGCAGGAAATTTTAACCCTGCTGGAGAAAGGTGCCATAGAACTGGTACCTGTAGCGGAGAGGAACAGGGGTTGGTACTCCCCATATTTTCTCATCCCAAAAAAGGACGGAGGACTGAGACCCATCTTGGACTTGAAAAACTTGAACAAGTTCCTCAGGAAGGACAAGTTCAAGATGGTGACTTTCTCAGATCCTTCAGGCTCTCCAACTCCAAGATTGGTTGGTATCATTGGACCTTCAGGATGCTTACTTTCATGTGCCAATCCATCCAAAGCACAGAAAGTACCTGAGGTTCGCGATTGGCAATTCTCATTATCAGTTTTGAGTTCTGCCATTTGGGTTGACCTCCGCCCTGAGGGTTTTCACCAAACTGTTGGCGGTTGTGGCAGCAAGTCTCAGTAAAGGAGGTATTCACATATATCCCTACCTGGACGACTGGTTGATCGGAGCAAGTTCTCCAGAACAAGCTCAGGGACATCTTTCGATCACCTGCCACTTCCTCCACAAACTGGGCTTCTCCCTCAATTTCAAGAAGTCCCACATGATACCATCCCAGAAACTCCAGTTTATCGGAGCAGTCTTGGACACTTCATTGGGAAAAGCCTCGCCTCCCGAAGTGAGAGCTCTCCACATCCAACTGATGGTAACAAAATTCCAGAATGCCCAACGTCTACCGGCCTTCGATTTTCTCAGGTTGCTCGGCCCCATGGCATCCTGCATTTTTCTAGTACCAGAGGCCAGGTTGAGAATGAGATCCCTTCAATGGGCACTCAGAACTCAGTGGTCCCAGTTCTCGGGGAATATGTTGGATCTTCTGCAAGTCCCGAGCGCAGTTGCTCAAGATCTTCTATGGTGGGCTTGCAACGACAACATTCTCAAGGGAGAGTCTTTTTGGCAACCATGGCCGGAGATAACGGTAGTGACGGACGCCTCACTCACGGGGTGGGGAGCACACACCAACGATCTGACAATCATCGGTCGGTGGTCTCCATCGGAGTCCAAACTACACATCAACCTATTAGAGCTGAGGGCAATCAGACTAGCTCTGAAGGCCTTTCTGCCCTCTGTACAGGGAAAGAATGTTCTGATAATGACGGACAACACAGTGGCCATGTACTATCTCAACAAGAGAGGCGGTGTAGGGTCACTGCCACTGTGCAAAGAGGCTATGCAGCTCTGTTCTGGGCAATACGAGAAGGAATCTCTCTGTCGGCAATTCACCTAGCCGGAGAGAAGAACACGGCGGCAGACGCTCTGAGCAGGCAGAGCACGGTCTCTCACGAGTGGGAGCTGGCTCAGGAAGTCCTTCTGGAGGTCTTTGCCCTTTGGAGAACCCCTCAAGTGGATCTGTTCGCCACCGCGATCAACCGGAAGTGCGATCAGTACTGCTCAAGGGAATTTCCTCAAAGAGGCTCTGGGAGACTCATTCGTAGTGGAGTGGAAGTTTCCACTGCTGTATGAGTTTTCCCCCAGTCCCAGTGATTCCTCAAGTAATCAGGAGGTTGAGAAAGTTCAGGAAAACCATGATCCTAATTGCCCCGGATTGGGCCAGGAGGACGTGGTACCCGGACCTTCTAGACATGTCCATCTGCCCTCCAATACGTCTTCCGCAAAGAGAGGATCTTCTCTCGCAAGAGGAAGGTCGGGTTCTTCATCCAGAGGTCAAGACACTCGAACTTCACGCATGGTTTCTGAGAGGTTGAGATACAAGGATTGGGATCTTCCGGATGACGTAATGGAAATCTTGCTTTCGGCCAGAAGACCAGCAACAAAGTCTTTGTACCGATGTCGCTGGAATAGGTTTAGTAACTGGTGCAAAGACAGGGATGTGGACCCTTTTCAGTGTGGCACCCCAATGGTGCTTTCCTTTCTGCTACATCTAGCTTATCTGGGGCTCCAGATAGGAACAATCAAAGGATACCTTGCTGCGCTGTCCATTTTTAAGCGCTCATCGGAAGAGGTTTCATATTTCAAAATACTGTTAATAATTCAATTCTTAAAGGGGCTCACTAATGTATACCCTCCAGTACCTTTTCATGTACCAACCTGGGACTTAAATTTAGTATTAAAATTCTTGACTTGCATATCTTTTGAGCCTCTGCACTCATGTCCATTGAGGCTTTTAACTCTTAAAACTGTCCTCCTTTTGGCCCTATCATCAGCCCGCAGGGTTAGCAAACTTCAGGCTCTCTCATGCAAACCACCATATACTATTTTTTATAAAGATAAGGTAGTCCTTAAGGTTAAACCTTCATTTTTGCCAAAAGTAGTCTCGGACTTCCATTTGTCACAAAAAATAGTACTTCCAACGTTTTATCCTCCTCCTCACCTGGGCAAAGAAGAGGAGAGATTACATAGATTAGATCCCAAGAGGGCTCTTAGTTTTTACATCTCTAGGATGGCTAAATTGAGACAAGATGACCAACTGTTTGTGGGTTACACTGGTCAAAAATTAGGCTTATCTGTAACAAAAGACCATTTCCCGCTGGATCATATTAGCCATAGTTGAATGCTACAGATTAGCGGGAAAAGAACCACCAGATGGGCTTCGTGCCCATTCTACACGGGGAATGGCTACTTCTGCGGCTCTAAAGAGGGGAGTCCCGGCAGCAGACATTTGTGTAGCTGCAACATGGAAAACAATACATACCTTTGTTAAACATTATTGTTTGGACACTGCCTCCTCTAACAAGGGTTTATTTGCAAAGGCAGTTCTGCATTCTGTCCACGAAAACTGAAATGGTACTCCCGCCTCCAAAAATTGATACTGCTATGGGAGCCTATCACAAGATGAGGAATAAGTGGGAGGACACAATCCATTCGAAGAACAAGTTACTTACCAACTGTAACGTTCTTTCGACTGGATGTTCCTCCCATGTAGTCCTCATCGACCCTCCCATCCAACCCCAAAGTACAGTTTACGTGTTCTTACACTTTCCTCTCACGAAGAATGTATCGGTCATGGGACACGCCTGGGTGTTCCTCCTATATATATATATTTCTGAGGCTTGTGGAATCTGCTTAGATACATGCTGTGCATAGGCCGACATCTAGTGGAAGCTGCGGAGTATTCGTTTGTTTTTCGAAACTCGAAAATGGGCGTCGACACAGGCGTGCCAGTAATACTATCCCTAGTGTGACGTCCATTGTACCCAAGATCCCTCACGCGTCTAGGATCCTCAGATTGTTTTTTTCCGCCATACTGGTCGGAAGCATCTTGCGGAGTCCCCTGGCCTTAGCCATACTTTTGCTAATAATTCTTTATTGACATCCTTCCCCACCCCAACGTCGACCCTCGACGACGGCTGGAGAAGACATCGACCGTCGGCTGCCGCACGACGGATCTGGGCCTCGGAAGGCCGCTGGCCTCGGCCCGGGCCTGGTAGGCCGCTGGCCTCGGCCCTGCAAGTAGGGAGAGTGGGGGGTGGTACATACTCTTCACTCTTGGTATATAAGTACACCTTGTCTAATATATTTCATACACTTACCAGCCCGCTGCCTTTAGGTGCGTATGGAGGGTACCCCTTTCCAATTCTGCCCCAAGTGCAACCGGAAATACCCTTGGGTCGACAGACACGCCACGTGCAATCTCTGCTTGCCGAGGGACCACCCCGAAGCGTACTGCAGAGCGTGTAGTAGGTTTAAACCTAAGACACTTAAGGACCGTTCGACTAAGCGTTGGGCCCACCACGCCAGGCAGGCGGCCATGGCAGCGGAGGGCGCCTTCAGCGATGGCAGCGACGCCGTACTTTCGGACGGCGAGGGCATTACGGCGTCGAAAGTCAGCCGAGCGCAGGTCCCCGACCTCGGAAGGTCGTCCGGCAGGGCGGCTATGGGGAAGACCCCCGGCGATGCAAGCGCTACACACCCTACACACACTAAGCACACTAAGTCCAACCGAACCTCGACGACGTCGACTTCTCGGAAAGAGGCACAGATAGAACGGTCCGACTCGGTGTCCTCTGGGCGCTCTCGATCGAGATTGCCTCATGACGCAAGGCAATCATCCACTCTTGCCAAGAGTGCCTCGCTACCTAGACTAACGGAAGTTCGATCGTCTGAGGACGAAGACGACTTCCACCCCCAGGCCGCGCTCCAAGAGACGGAGCCCGTAGTTAACACCAGCGAGGCCCCACGCTCGAAAAACACAGATACCTCTCCCGATCCTCGACGCCAGGCGTCGAAAGTCTCCGGGGCCTCCAAGGGACAGGGTAAACATTTTTCCACGCACGGGGAGGGGGGGAAACAGCGGAAAGCACATTCTCCCATTCCCGTACGACCATCCTTCCCCCCTAAGCAAACAGATAAATACAAGTCTACTGAGAGATCAACATCCAGCAAGGGTACCCTTGATAAGTCCCCTAAATTGCCTACTAAAGTCATACCCTGTTCCAAAGTATGGTCCAGTGAAGACATAGACAGGGTCATGGCAAGGATGTCTTCCTTGGCTGATTTCTACGACAAGAATCCAGAGCATTTCCTCTCGTATGACCCTCACGGGGCCACACCCTCAGGTTCCACTGATCCTATCCCCCTAAGTAAAAAGGCCCGGTTCGAAAGACCTGAACCCTTCGAGGTGCAGCCTTACTCTACTCCATTCCCTGAGGGGGACCAGGAGTTTGAAATTATGGAGGAAAAAGCCGGGACGGAATACTATGCGGATGATGAGGATCAGGAGGAGGGAGAAGATGAGCAGGAAATTTACAGAGTAGATTCCCCGGTAGAGAACAAAGCCCCAGTTACCGACTCGCCAGTCGATAACCAGCCCCTCCTTAATGAGGTTCTCGCTCGCGCGGCAGAACATTTTCACATCGACACCCACGGTGTACAGGAGGAAAGGGACTTCGCAGAAGAGTTGGTGGGGGAGAGGAGGCCGGTCGCTCAGACCATCCCTATCCTTAAATCCATCCAACGAAGAATAGATCCGTCCCTGGTGAACCCAAACCTCACCAGAGCAGTCAAACCCAGGGTCGAAACACTTTTCCGGGCAGCCCAGTCTGACCCTCTCTATATAAGAGGACATCTTAAAGCAGACTCCCTAGTTGTTACCAACACTCGGAAGAGGGCTGCAACACCCTTATCTTCATCAGAAGCTCCTCCCGACAAGGAGAGCAAGAAACTTTACGGGTTTGGCAGGAAGGTAGCCTCAACGTCCGCCTACCAAGCAAGGATTGCTAACTCCACCACCCTGTTGGCCAGCTACAACTGCCATCAATGGGAAGAGGTTGCGGCGCTCATAGCCTCTGCTCCTGAACCGTTAAAGGGCCAATTGGCTCGGATCTCGGCAGAAGGGAGAGCAGTGTCTGGTTGCATATTAAAAGCAACTTTCGACGCCGCGGACAACGCAGGAAGATTGATAGCAGAAGGTACTGTTATCAAAAGACATGCGTGGTTACGGCAGTCGGGGTTCAAAACAGAAACTCGGGCTTCATTAATAGACAAGCCGGTGGAACCCGATCTATTGTATGGGAAAGCGGTCGAAGACGCACTGAAAAACGCCAAGGACGAATACGAGACACTGAAATCCCTTGGCCAACTAACCAACAAACCCCCTAACCAGAGGGGGAATAGTAATTTTCGTCGCCCACGCGGCCAAAATTCACAAAGAGGCTACTATGCCCAGGTACAGGGTACACAGTGGAACAACAGCCAGCAGTCTACCCAAAGTTACGGCAGGGGTAACAAGAGAGGGCGTGGAAGAGGCAGAGGCAGCCCCAACAAGGGTTGTGGCACGCCCCCACCAAAGCAGTGACGCTCAGTTCAGGGTCCCTTCTCACGCAACCCCTTTAGGGGGACGCATTTCCAACTTCACCCAGGCTTGGGAAGGGATCACCTCAGACAGATGGGTGCTGTCAACAGTGTCCACAGGATATTGTATAGAATTACTGCAGCGTCCCCGGAACCATCCTCCACGACAAAGAGTACACTCCTTAGAGCATCAGAAGATCCTTCTCGAGGAGATTGCCATTCTGCTAGAAAAGGACGCGATAGAACTCGTCCCAGGACACCAGGTAAACAAGGGTATCTATTCAACTTACTTCCTTGTGCCAAAGAAAGATTTGACAATGCGCCCAGTACTGGACTTACGGCCTGCCAACAAGTATGTCAAGCCCCAAAAATTCCGTATGACCACGCTACAAGAGGTAATCCCCCTCCTAAAAAAGGGGGATTACATGGCAATCTTGGATATGAAAGATGCTTATTTTCACATTTCCATGCTCCCGGCGCACAGAAAGTACTTGCGCTTCAAGGTGGACAGTCGCCACTACCAATTCAAGGTACTGCCCTTCGGGATAGCTTCAGCACCCAGGGTATTCACCAAGGTACTGGCGGTGGCAGCTGCACACCTACGCAGGGAGGCAATCCCAGTGTACCCTTATCTGGACGACTGGCTCATAACGGGGGAAACCCCAGGAATTTGCAGGACAAACATTCAAAGGACTATCGACCTCCTCCACGAATTAGGCTTCTCAATCAACGAGAAGAAGTCAAGCCTAGTGCCAAGCACCTCAAAACAGTTCCTGGGAGCAATCCTAGATACTCAGAAAGGATTGACCTTCCCTTCGGAAGAGAGAATTCGGAATATACTACTGCAAATTCCGCATTATCAGTCAGGTCAACAGATAACAGTACGCAAAGCTATGCGGTTACTGGGCATGATGGCGTCATGCATTTACCTGGTCCCCCACGCGCGTCTGCGCATGCGTCCCATGCAGGAATGGTTGGCGAAACAGTGGGCTCAGGCAAGTGGTCATTGGGACGATCTAGTGGTCGTTTCGCCAACACTCGTACAGAGCCTACACTGGTGGACAAGAGAGAATCTCGCAAAGGGGAAACCCTTTTACGATCCCGAAGTACAAGCCGTGGTGACTACAGATGCATGCCTGACTGGGTGGGGAGCTCACCATCTCCACCACACAGCTCAGGGTCTCTGGTCTCACTCAGTAGCCAAGAACCACATCAATATGCTAGAACTTCTAGCAGTATTCCGAGCGCTAAGGGCGTTCGAGCCCCACCTACTGAACTTGTCGGTGCAGATCAGGACGGACAGCACGACAGCCATGTTCTATCTGAACAAGCAAGGGGGGACTCGTTCGCCAAATCTGTCCAAGCTTGCCCAGAAAATATGGATATGGGCACTCAGACGGAACATCTTCCTGTCATCGCAACATGTTCCAGGGGAGCTCAATTCCCTAGCGGATGCTCTAAGCAGAGACTCCCTCCCAGAAGAACACGAATGGGTCCTTCACAGAGACGTAGTAGAAGATCTCTTCTCTCAGTGGGGTTTCCCCACTATAGACCTATTCGCCACAAGCGAAAACAAACAATGCCCAGGATTTGCATCCAGGTTCCCCCAGCCGGACTCCCAAGGGAATGCCCTGTGGATGAACTGGTCAGGGATGTTTGCGTACGCTTTTCCACCAACTCCTCTCATCAGGAAGGTGGTGTACAAAATGAACAAGGAATCGATGACGCTCATCCTAGTTGCTCCCATGTGGGCGAGACAACCATGGTTTCCACACCTACGCAGGATGGCGGTGTGCGAACCCATAAGACTCCCAGCCTGGTACAACCTACTGTCCCAGCAACAGGGTCAAACAGTGCATCAGGAACCCAACTCTATGAACCTAGCAGCATGGCTCCTGAAGTCATAGAGTTTGGACATCTCAAATTACCACAGAGGTGTATGGACATTCTAAAGGAGTCCAGGAAACCAAATACAAGGCACTGTTACTTTGATAAGTGGAAAAGATTCGTTATCTGGTGCCAGAATAAACAAATCAACCCGGTTGATTGCACTCCTTCCAACGTTGTGACATACATGCTCCACCTGCTGGATGCAGGGTTGGTTTTTAACTCGCTGAAAGTACACCTGGCAGCCCTCTCGGCTTACACCACATCCCATAACAAGGTCTCGTGGTGGAAAGTACCAGTGGTTAAAGCCTTCATGGAAGGAGTAAAGAGACTTCACCCTCCTATTTCGAACCCACCGCCAGGATGGGACCTCAACGTGGTGCTAGCTAAGCTCATGGGACCCCCATTCGAACCCATGCATAAAAGTAGTCTCAAACACCTGACTTATAAAACGGCCTTCTTAGTAGCCATTACCTCCATAAGAAGGGTCAGTGAAATTCAGGCTCTGTCAGTGCAGGATCCTTTCTTTACTATCCACAAGGACAAACTGGTTTTACGCACACACCCTAGGTTCTCACCTAAATTCATATCCAAGTTCCATGTAAACCAGTCCATCGAGCTTCCGACTTTCTTCCAGAACCCGCAAAGCTCGGCTGAGGTGAAACTACACACCCTAGATGTGCGTAGGGCGGTCCTATACTATGTAAATAAAACCAGACCGCTAAGGAAAACAGATCAACTGTTTGTCTCCGTAGCTACAGGCAGAGAGGGGGATCGCGTCTCAAAGGGCGCTATCTCGAAGTGGATTATCAACTTATACAGCTGTGTTACTCTCTTTCTGAAAAGACTCTGCCTTTTACGCCAAGGGCCCACTCTACTAGAGGCATTGGTGCCACTCTGGCTTTCATTGCAAATGTTCCCCTCGACACCATTTGCAAAGCGGCTACTTGGAGCTCTATTCACACTTTTACTCAGCATTACTGCATTGACACTCATTCCAAGACAGATACACAAGTGGGACAAGCGGTTCTAAGACACCTGTTTGCTCATGACCCTTCTCACATCCCACCTCCTTCTGGTACTGCTCGCTAATCTATGCACAGCATGTGATCTAAGCAGATTCCACAAGCCTCAGAAGGGATACATTACTCACCGTAATCGTATTTCTGATGCTTGTATCTGCTTAGATTCACATGCGACCCACCCTTCCTCCCCTCCGAGAGAAGGCGCATGATTGCTTGTAGTCTTACCTTTCTGTCTATCTGCTTGGATTATCTGTACTCACGCTACTCCTCATGCTTCCTCATGTCAGAAAAATACAATCTGAGAATCCTACACGCGTGAGGGATCTTGGGTACAGTGGACGTCACACTAGGGATAGTATTACTGGCACGCCTGTGTCGACGCCCATTTTCGACTTTCGAAAAACAAACTGTAATACTCCGCAGCTTCCACTAGATGTCGGCCTATGCACAGCATGTGAATCTAAGCAGATACAAGCATCAGAAATACGATTACGGTGAGTAATGTATCCCATATATATATATATATATATATATATATAGAAAAAAAGGACTGGAAACCAATCCGGATTACATCGGCACTCCGGCTGTGATCGAAGTGAAAGGCTGGATGTCTTCAATAAATCCACACGCAGACTTGTATTCCGTGCAGTCAAAGTGTCCTTTATTGTTTAAGATACATGGACAAAGGAGGCAGCAACGGTCCTAGGTGCAAGAAGGAACGACGCGTTTCACCCTACTCGGGCTTCGTCAGGTAATTGACATAGAGAGAGGGGACTCTGGTATTATATAGACAAGTATATGAGTCCTTTTTCAATGTTTTGCACTAAGATAAGGTAACAAGTAGTAGGCAAAAATGCAGCCATGTTGGAACCTACATAGCAACACAGTTCAGTGCATTTAAAAGAGACACAGCATTTTCATAGACAGTGTAGCGGTTTGAAACATGTTTGTTTAATCACACCAAATGTCCCAAGTGGGTATATATATAAAATTCGAAAAAACAGAACTGAAGCAACGGTCGTGGCTCGAGCTACTTATACCATCGGTGATGTCGACAGAGTACGGAGTACGTCGAGGGACAATCGACGCCACAACCTCGAGCACAGCGCCCTCTGCCGAGAATTTTTTTTTCTGAAGCAGCAAAGCTGGAGCTAACAATTTATCACAAGTTGAGGAACATGTGGGAGGAACATCCAGTCGAAAGAATGTTACAGTTAGTAAGTAACTTGTTGTTTTTCCTACTGCTAACATAACCCCTGCTGTCTGCTTGTCTAGGGCATAAACCCACTTTCCTGCTCCCACTGTAAGTGTAGGCAGTGTCTTCATCAGATAGTTTTCTCCACGTGTGGCCATGGCGCATAGTTTGACCTCCCTATCCCCTTCTGTATCATGGGGAACTTTGTCCCGTTCCCTGTTTTAAATGCTTTCCCTCATTTCTTCCCCTTCACTACTTCCATCTGCCTGGGGCGTGATCCAAGTTTCTCTCCCCATGGCGTTCTTTTTCTCGGCTCTTCCTATGTCTCCCAATCTTCCTCCAAAGCTTCTGACTCATAATCGAAGCTCTGATGCCTTTGCTCTCTGCGCAATATGCATTATTCATTCCTTCCGCTCGGTTGCCCTCCTCTGTCCCTATTTTAACATCCTTGGTCACTGAGCTAGTCATTTTTAACAATATCTCCCCTGCTCTGTATCAGCATTTATCATTGGGCCTGGTCCTCCCCTCTCCCTTTACCTAGTCATCCTTCCGAGCTCCTACTGTTTTCGGAATCCCTCCTTCTAGATCCCTAAGGCGCTTTATTTGCCATCTTTGTTATAATTGGGTCTCATACTTTATTTTCTACATTGGTACATGATGCCCTGAGTTTTGTTTCTGCTTGGGGCTTGTACCGGGGTTTTGTATATCCCGCTGCCGGGTGTACAGGATAGGTACCAGGAGCTACATTTTGACTGCTAGGGCCAACTGGTGTCTTCCAAACATGTAAACGTGGCATTAACTTTGAGTATTTGAAGATGTTAATAAAGATGCATAAGAACACATCTAATATACATTGAAACACAACGTTTCATACAAAATGGACAAAAGGTCAAAGAAGTATATCTGGTAGCTCCTGGTTTCCCTACGGTAGATCCTACCTACAAGGTGATACCGACACCCAGGAGCTGGTTGTAGCTCCTCATCGAATCTCCATTTCGAACCCTGTCTTAGCCCTGATTGTTCCCCCAACATCATATGGCAATGCCTCTACAGCCCTGCATAAGGTACACCTTGTTTAATCCTCATGGCTCTGTTTCCAGCCATGCATGACTCCATCCTTGATCTTGGATGCTTACCAATCTCTAGTGTCCTCAGTCCACAGATCCTAAGCCTCTACAGATGCCCTCTTGTCTTAGATTCCAAACTTTACTGCAAGACCCTAATCCTCACAGGATATCCAGCTTCAGAGGCCTCCAGCCCTGCAAGGCCTCCCCAATTCTACATTCAAACTAATCCTCCGACTTCTGCTTCCTTTGTTGCTTTCAAATGCCTCCAGACTTGCTGTACCTGCACCATTAATATTCATTGAGCGTGCATGCTTCAAAACTTTGATCATTCCCGCTGTCCTCAAATGTCCCACAGTCCTCCATGCCTCCATCCCTTGTGGGTCGGCAGCCTCTGGTGCCCTTGGCAGGGCAGTTAATGTCCCAAGTCTGCTCTGCAGCATTCGTCACGCCTCATACTGGGATCAATTACTGCGTTTTCCATACACTTTTTAGTTAAGCACTGCTTTTGTACTATAAGACTGCAGCAGACATCTCAATCAGTGTGGGGTGAGGTGTGGCAGAGGCCTTATACTGCAACAAGTTGCAGCTACCGTTAAGTTTTCAAGATATGCCCTACTGCCTGCCCTTCATATGTGCGTTTCAAAGATTTCCTTTGCCTTTAAATCTGCAAGGTATATTAAATCTGAAAGTAAACCTAATTTTTACTTTATAACATTGGAATGATCACTTGAACCATGTTTTCTTGTAAAATGCAGAAAATGTATTCACTTTATACACATGTAAAGTTCTTAAACATGATTTGTAGCAATAAGTTGCAAACCTTAGTTGAACTTTAAAGCCAGTGACTATCATAGTTTCTTCTGGGCTCCTTTATATCTTAAAAGAACCATAACACATGATGTAGTTAACAGGAGCCACGTATGCCATAATTTGCCAGCCCTGGTTTTAGGCTCACTACATATTCCATTGTGGGATTTTTGGCACGTCATTGTGCATTTTGTACAGCATTTGTAGTTTGATCACATCATAAATGCATGGCTACAAATACCTACGGCTGCAAAATTAGTTGTCTTTTCTGTGAGTTGTTTCGCAATCTACTTCTCTAGTGATGAGCGAAATGGGCAGTGGTTTGGCGTTATTGCACGGCACCTCTGTTACCCGTAATGTTCGTTGTTAGAGCCCTTCCTCTAACGTTCTGAGTGAAGGAGAAGGCGAGAGAAACTGAGAAGCCGTGAATTGAGACCTGAGAGCCCGCGCTCTGTCCTGTTGTCCTTTGTCCTGCGACTAGCCTAGCGTTTGATTCTAGGAGCTGAGCAGAGCACCTATTTTGGGCGAAGTCGAGGTGCTGCTGCTGCTGTGATCGGAGTGCGGACATGAGTGAAGTCTGCCTGCAGTTGCCATGCAGAAGACTTGCCGACAGAAAAAGCTGCTCAGTATGAACTCATCTAACAGCTTTTCTGAACAAGCTTTGATGTGCTATAAGAAGCATTCGATCAAGACCCTGATTACGATGACACAATGTCTAGTAAAAATAGTAAAAAGGTGTGGGAGGGTGGGGGTGGAGGCACAAAGTAATAGGAATAAAACTCCCCCCCCCCGATCTCAATACAGCAAACATAACGGGCGCTGATGATAAACACTCGCCTATTGCCGGACCAAGTACGCTACTAATATGTTCCTCCCCGCGGGCATCGCATGCTGACGCAGCTGATGCAGCTGATCTTTCATTTACTGCGGAACACTGAGCATTTAAATGCGATTCGATCTCCGTGCACTCGGCTGAATCTCTGGCAAGCCAAGTAGCATACAAATTTGCATCATGTGGGGACAGGGCACCAACTACAAGGACTACATCAGGTGACGGCAATGATCCAGACTTTGTCCGGTGATCCTGACTCAGCTCGCAAACACTGCTTCTTACTGAGGACGACACATTTGGACCCATGCCAGGTGCAAAGTGCCCCACGAAAACGTCTAAATATGCAGACACAATTGGACAAACAAATGGGAGCAACAGAGACCGGTGCTTGTTTTGAGGAAATGCAAAGGACTCCTATGTCTAGCCAAGATGATTTAAACGAGTCTCCATCGCACATCTTGCTTGCTCACTCACTGCCCCATGTTGAAAGCACGCAGCTCTCACAGAAAAAGTATGACCAGGGCCCAGCTGATGTAATCTACATTGATTTCTTGGAGCAGAATGAGGGAGACACACATACAAGCGCATGTGTCTATGGCACATGTAATGACAAGACAGAGTGCACTCACGAAGAGTCAGCACCGCCTGGAAATATAATTGGCACTGGAATGGTGGCTCAATCGCTGATGAAACTAACTTTTGATCATGGGACTGCAGGAATCGATTCATTGAGTAAGATTGGTGGTAACTCCCTACCTGAGGTAGTGCGGAATGCGCCTACAAATTGGGCTTCGGTATATCAAGCCCATGTGTCAGAACGGCTGCAGTCCGAACAGCCATAAGCCTGTATTACGGCAAAGAAACAAAACAAGTGCAATGTCTGAAAGACGCCAGAATGTGCAAGACGAACACGCCAAAGCAAATATTTTTTTATCCACTCTGGAAGGAAATAGGAGACAGTCCAGTGCGCTCTCAGAGGACTATTATGGTTCTGTACGAACCTACGGGAATTCAGCAAAAAAGACTTTGTACATCAGACATATGAGATCCCAGAGAGGTGTCTAACACCTGCCTGAAAGATACAGCGGTGAAGAATTTTCTATTCAACACTGCAAGCACAGACCTCTAACTCAATGCTGATACAGAAAATTGCTCACATGACAGTACAGCTGGAGAACAGTTTGCACTGTAGAAATACCAAATCTAACTCCGAAATATCTACAGATAGCCGGCCATTGCCCACAAACAATTCAAGGGCCCCACAAACAAAGCACTTTGGAGAGGACGGAAGTCGAAAACAGGCAGTTCAGAACAGCATTGCCTAACTTGAGGCATTATGGCCTGGAGCCAGATTTGAACTCCTCTATACAACTAGAACAACCTGAGGGCAGCACGGATAGGCGGCATTTAAATAATAAAAGGCATTGGCATGAAGACACAAAGGTAGTAATTTCAGACCAGGCGACTTTTCAATTACAAGCAAATATTATGTCGGCATTCTCAATATCATTGGCTCCTTTTACCAAATTATGAGACCCTTAACGACACGTACAAAGATAAAGTCACTCTAATGGCCATAGCTAACAGAAAACTGCAACACATTGAAAATATGATTACCGGTCTCGATAATCAGCTGAAGAAAGAAGGTTCTGCAGACACATTGTTCTAAACACTATTATGCGATCACATGGCTGAAATTTGAGCAAATAAAGTCCAGTTAGAAGCAGCAAAAGAAATTCTAAAATGGGGAAAATGCCCCCCGAAAAAGGTACAGCACAAGACAAGCCAGCAATAGAAGCACCTCAACATCAACTCTACACATCCAGCTAAGTCCCAACGAAGACGATAATCCAAGTCAAAAACTACGAGTTTCTGGAGCACACGCACAAAGTGGAAATGTGCGCAAGGACACTGAATCAGACACAGCTGAACGAACCACAGATGGACTTGGACAAAAATGACTGATCGCATGATGTGCTCATAGAGGTGGAACCATACTCTGGGTCAATTGAGTTTTGGATAATTCGAGACTGTCCGTTTAACATCAGGAAAGCACCAAGCAACTGACCTTTCAGAAACAATTGAAATAGCTGACCTCACAGCAAACTAAGAGGGGAACTTAACTGGACAATATGACCTTTTCGTATCAAGAAAAGTAAGAAAGGATGGCCAAGAATAAAGTGGCAGAGGCCCACAATAATCAAAAGAAACAACCAAAAAACCAACCCTAAAAAAACGTGAACCAAACAATACACATGGACTCATCCGAAACCTGAAAGAGGCGGAAGAGGTTCAAGAGAAAGAAAGAGAAACATCGGAAGAAAAATTAAACAGCAAATCCGAACAAAGAGTAGCAAAAACCAAAGTAATTACGGAAAAGAGAAGCGGCATAACGATATTGCCAGAAACCTTAAATCAAGCAACTGAAGTCCCAACACATCAAGACACTGCCTTGATGCAAGACTTGCTTGATCTTTCGGTGTATAGCATGGAAGAGCAACAGTTGACCAGTCGAATTGAGACCCTAGCAGAGGAAGGGTCTGCAATCCAAGCTCCACCAAAATACACAAAGTGGAAGACTGATTACCTTAAATTGCACAAAGGAAGTGGGCAATGAAGACACAATTTTCCTCACGTTGGCAAAAGAAAACTGTTATTCAATGGAATAGCAGGTTAAAATCACCTCAGCACTAACAATACAATACCACTTGGGACATGTGCACTAACTATGATAGCTCAAAGGAAGTTGCTGAGTACAAACAGCAATCCTCAGATGAGCCAGGCTTTTCCTCCAACATAGCACAACACCACTCCCCCCACAGACGCATCACACGACAAACAAAGTTCAAAATACTTTATCTCATGCGGTTCGAAGTGCCAAAGAAGTCAGAACCACCAAACAAGGAGATGCACATGAAAAGTACACAAAATTATACTTAAAAATAATTGGCCAAATAAATGACCATTTGAGAATGAATGGTTCAAACATCTTAAAATTATTTCATCACATTCCCACTTTAAGATCAATAGATACGAGAGACATTCAAGAAGTCTCCTTTCTAAAAAGATGCTGAGAGAAAGGAAAATAGAATATGCGATGCTCTTTCCAGCCCGCCTAAAATTTACACACCGCAACAAGCTGTACTACTTTACGTCCCAGAGGAAGCGGTCACATTTATTGAGGCACAGATCCCACTAGCGGATCCCACAGGTGAACCAGTAAACAACAACTAGGATCAAGGATCTCGTGGTCCTACGGGAGCCCGCACCAGTTGTGCCACGCCTAAAGTCCGCCCCCTCTGGGGCGTATCTGTCCCCCCTCCTCTACATTATCCTGGGCCTAATATAGCCCCAACGACTGTATTCAAGATTGTGTCTTCGGAGGGGGTACATTCCTCAACAACCTGACTAGAATGGCACACACTGGGCCTGTACCTCGATACCTATGCCTCACGGTTGGCGCCGGACTGGGCCATTGCCTGTTCAGTCCTCATTACCTAAGACCATACTTGCCTTTTCGCAACCTTCTGACGTGTTATCCGTTTAATGATCAATGATGTACTATATAATATGTACCAACAATGTGGGTCACGGCAGCTGTAGCCCCCACTGCAGCTGCAATTCCTTTGAAGGCGGAGTGTTTTTGGTTAAGCCCCTGTTGGGCTATAAGTCAAGCGTTGCCAAGTTGGGAATGGCACGCAGTTGGTCGCCCCGGGGGCGGGTACTTCTACACTGCTAGTTTGGGGGTGCGGGGGGGGCGGGGGCGGTGGGGGGGGCGCAGGGGGGCGGGCGGGGGGGGGCGGGGCTGGGGCTGTGTTGGGAAAATGAGTGGGACCGAACATGATCTCATATATAAAACTGTTATACACGGGTCCAATGGCCAGAGTACTAGTCAACTCCATCGCCTCCTCTCCCTTTGAGTTACATAGAGGTACCCGCCAGGGATGCCCGTTCTCCCCATCCTCTTTGCGCTCGCCATTGAACCCATGGCAGACCACGTCGGGGATCATCACACCTACAAAGGTATTCGCCTACAGGATATACCGGAAATCATCTCCCTGTACGCTGACGATGCACTTCTTTATGTCAGGAACCCCTCCACACACTTGGACCCAATCATCCGAGACATAACTAAAATAGGCACATACTCTGGCTTTACCATCAACTACTCTAAATCTGAAATATTCCCCCTAACTGCGGCAACTCAACAACCATCATGCGAATGCCCCCTATGCTGGTCTCCAGGGGGCATCAAGTACTTGGGGGTGCAGGTGTCGCTTTCGAAGGCCTCTTTACTGGCCGAAGAAAACTACAAGACAACGGTGCGGCTCATTGAATCCAAGATGCTTAAATGGCGCAGCCTCCCTCTGTCCCTGGCGGGCAGATTGTCCCTAGTAAAGATGATCGCGGTCCCCAAGCTTCTCTACATTTTTGCCAATGTACCAGTGTGGCCTGGCAAGCAATATTTTAAGGAGCTCCACTTGGCGTGTGCCCAATTCCTCTGGCACTCTGGAGCCGTTCGCAAGAAGTGGCAACACATGACCCCTCCCTACGAAAAAGGGGGTTTCGCGGCCCCAGATCTGACCCTGTATTGGATAGCGGCACAGGCCCAACATGCTACCTACTGGTACGCACATTCGAACCCGCCCCCTCATGTCAAATTAGAGAAACTGGCAGAGGAGGGGACCAACATTATGACCCTGGTATTACACCACACATTCCAGACAAGCGCCCCGGCAGACCCTGTGGCCACCACAATCAAGGCATGGAATGTGATCCTGAACGCAACACAGGACCATCATCCATACTATAAATGGCTTCCCATATGGCAATTCCCGGGACTTCCCCCACGCGCGACCAGCCTTTTGTGTGACACTGGGAGGCTCTGGGATACCGAGCCCTGACCGATCTATACCCAGACGGTAAATTCCTTACCCCCAAACGTGGCGGCCCGGACACTCCAACTCAGCACTTGAGCTGCTGCAATATTTCAGGTTGAGAGCGGCGATCCGTGCAATGTGGCCCTCCTATCCAGACGCACCCGAACTCCAATATATAGCAAACTCTACGGGTGGCAGGGGCATAATATCCTCCTTGTACAAAATGCAACTGGAAAAACGAGTGAATACATCCCTTAAACCACGGGAAGATTGGGCTAGGGAGCTAGATATGGAAATCACTGAAGCAATGTGGAACAAAATGTGTGCACACACGCGCAGAGTCTCCCTCACCTCTAGATTCCGATTTATACAAAATAAATTTCTCAACAGACTCCTACACGCCACACAGAGTAGCGAAATTCACACACACCCCGTGCCACACTTGCCCGAAATGTAACTCTGGGGAGGCAGATCACGTGCATATGTTTTGGTCCTGTGCCGCACTGAATACGTTCTGGCTGGAGGTGACAAAGGCGCTCTCAGAGATAATTGGGTCGCCAGTGCACCTGGACCCTCTGACCCTGCTGTTTGGAATGTGGTCTGGAGAAAATGCGAAGAAAATGTCGAAATTTTTAAATGTGAGTGCAATGGTCGCTAAAAGATGTATATTACAGAATTGGAAGCGCCGCTCCCCTCCTATCCTCGAGATGTGGCTGAAGGCCCTCACTTGGGTACAAATGTGTGAGGAGGAGTATATTGGATCCCTGCCTGCGACGTCTCGTCCAAAGAATGTGTGGACAGATTTTTGCAGCTTTTTGAACAATAGACGAGGCTGAGGGGAGCTCCACTCCTGTGCCGGGCCAGCCCGACCTGTCACCATAATTACTGAACACTTGGCCCCAAAATGTTGTCAACAATCCCCCCCCCCGCCATTCCGAGATGTCCTGATATATAGGCATGATGTAATGCCCAAATCCAACAATGTGATTTTTGTTCTCCTCTGTGTAAGATGTACTGTACCTGACTTCACTTTCTGCCAATAAACAAGTTTAAAAAAAAGTCTCCTTTCTGATTCCGTTCAAATATGATTAAGTGTGCATGAAAGTTGAGTCTAAATTGATTGCACAGTTGCTTTTGAAGTGTGCCAATGAGTTGTGGCCTCTCCGTTTTGACATAAGTGAGCCACTTCAACAAGTTCATGCGACAGATTTTCGCAGACCTAATTTTTCTATTCAAGAAAATAAACCAGATCAATTCACCTTGCAGTGCCCACAAAATAGCCATATTAAGTTTGCTCCAACCCTTCCTGAACAAATACACCTTGCATATGAATCAAGTGATAGAAGCAACAGAACCTGTCTGAGAGTAACATTCAGACCCAAGAGGCAGGAACGATTAGTCGTACTGTCAGTACACAAATTAACTTTAGGAAGACAAACTTCGAAGGTTCAAATTGGGACTGCTTTCCAGGAGCCATCAACACATCAAACATGAATTGGAATAAGGCACCCTCTGCGAAAACTAACATCGTAGGCTCCTGGAACATTGGGGGCACAAACACTTATTCAGTACTAACATGGATGCATGGGCAGCATACAACATGTTTCCAAGCAACATGGATGACTGAAGCACCAATAGCTGAAGGGTACGACAGTGTTAAATTCTGCATGGAAAAATCCAGGGGAGAAAACTTGCTGAAAGAAACGAGCATTTGAAACATCCGTATGCTAAATGGCAACACAAAGGGAGACATCCTGGCAGCTACAATGGCCTGGTAAATTCGACAATTTATTACTTTTTCGTAATAAATAATGTAGTTGCTCAAGTAGAACGGTTGGAAATCACCACAATGGCTAAGAGTGACCATAAGCTCCTTAAACTTACAATGAATTGGACACACGCCAACTCAAAACAGAAGTATCAAGTGAACCTCACTGCCGGTAGGAATCGGCTGTGCATCACACGTGAGGAAGTGAACAAATTGTGCGAAAAATACCAGAGTGATGTGATCAGTCACAAAATCGGATCCAACTACATATATCCTGCAAGTATTAGAAGAAAAAAAGTAAACACTTAAAATCTGGTTTCAAACACAAACTTGTTTGACGCAGCAATCCAGGAAAAGAAACGCAACTCAAGAATAGAAATTCTAAGGATAGAGTGAATTTAAGAACTGGCTAATATCACACAAGCATTCAGCTCCAAAATGGCGCAGAGCGAATGACAACCATTTGAAAAAAAACCCACAAAAAACATATGGTCCTTGTTAAATTAATCTGTCTCAGCCAACAAAGCATGAATAATCAATGCAATATCAGAAACATGGACCACGTTCTACTCAGCCCTATATAATGAAGTACTGGAATTTAGTACCATTAAAAAAACTAAATGCTACGTAAGACTGGGATAAAAAAACATCCAAGACAGAATTCTTAACGTTAATTAAGCAAGCAAGCACTTTGCATGCAGACGGTCTGACCAAATTCACTATAAAAAGGCACCTGAGCAATCGGCAAACTTCTGCTTTGCACTCTTCAAAATAATCGGATCATCAAATACCTTGCCACCCTCCTGGAAAAGATCAGTGAACATTCCAATCTTCAAAAAAGGATCCAGAGACCAGCCAAAAAATTACCGTCCAATCGCACTAATTGATGTGCTAGGTAAACTATATGCCTCATTGTTATTGGAATGTCTGAAATGCTGGAGCGGAGACACAGGTCATGTAGATGAAAGGCAATGTGGATTTGTAAGGAGTGGGATGCTCACTAAACCGGTTTCTATTGAAGATATCAAAGATGCGAGCACTGCACAAGAGTGAAAAAACGTACATCGCCCTGGTAGATTTTACCCAGGCATTCGACAGCGTAGACCGAATACTATTATGGTCAAAGCTTTCCCAGTGGAAATGTCTGCAGAACATCTCAGAACCCATAATGGCTGTATGCACAGATACGACAATTCAGATAAGATTGAACTGTGATGGCTTGTTGACTAAGGACATATAAAACATCTAAAGTCCTCAAACAAGGTTGTCCACTGGCTTCAGAGCTATTTAAGCTGTTCATATCAGATATGCACCTCACAGTCCGAGAAGAAACATTCTCTCCTAAAATACATGGGCACAGAATAGGGCGACTACTATATGCGGGCGATCTAATATTACTAGATCAGACTAAAATTGGCCTGCAGTGGAAACTAAGCCTCCTAAATATTTACACTGAACAGAATGGCCTTAGATTTAACACCGCAAAGACAACGATACTGACGTTTGAACCATTGAAAAGGAAGACCAGGAAAAAACAAATTCAAATGATATTTAGCAAGTCAGTCGCTGCTCCAAGCACCACAAGCAAAATATTTAGGAGTGGTAATCAACTCAAGCAGTGTCGATATTAACCATTATATGGCCGTAAAATCTAGGATCACGGTTTTAACAACCCAAGGCAGAATAATACATTGAAAATACTGCAACTATTCGCTAACTATGATATTATATGCAGAAAGTGTGTGCAATAGTCACATATGGAGCCGAGACAGCACTGTGCCTATGCTGGGAAATATGGTCTACAATCAAGGGGCACTTATGGAAAAAATCCTCCATCTTCCACAAAGCCACCTTGGGAAACTAATTTGGCATGAATTGGGTCTACGCGCCTTATTAGCAGCAGGTGAGTTAAAGGCGCTGTCATTGTTTAAAAAAATCTTGCTCAACGATTCCGAAATTCAATTTAAAATTCTAAATGTGAAGCTGAACGGCAAAGTGACTTGGCAGTAGAGGCTTGGTCCAAATGTTTCATGACTTTGATGACAAATGCTGAAATTACAAAAGCACTTCTGATCAATAATCCCGAAGCTGCGAGGAAAAGAAAATCTGGATCCATGACTGGATTAGAACAGAAGAATCCAGATCAAAAATAAAACTGCAGTCTTTTATTGCAACAGAAGTGAAAGCCTTGACCCATCTGCCATGCTACTTAAGCAAGTTTCCTAGTCCAATCTACAGATCTTTATTCCTGCGCTTTAGCTTAAATTTATTTCGAATAGATGAAACATTAGCCTCAAGAAAGCAGATTGACGAAAACAACTAACTATGTCGCCTATGCAAGGAAGACCACGAAACATTGAAACATGTGGTACTAGTATGGAAGCAGCTTGTGCGTTTGAGAACAAAGTACCTTGGCTCTTTAGTAAACGACCATCGTATAAGGGAAGTTGGTGTGGTGGGTCAAGCTGGGGGAGACTAAAAACTGCAAACTAATTCTGGCTTGCAAAAATGCTTCAAGAGATTTTTTTTATACGTACACATGGGACATGTTAATTTCTAAGTAAAGCACAGCAAGATGACAAGGCCCAAAGACGACATGGTATCCAAATCTGTAAAACACACGCAGAATAGAATTCTAGACACCACTTTAATGACCAAGTGCGATTTCAAATACACACCTGCACATGATTAATTGTATGTCACAATAGTGTAAGTATGTGTGATGACAAAGGTTTGCAATAAACCATATGCCAAAAAATAAAACAAATACAAAAATGCTAACTTCTGGTTAACTGAACTGCTGGCTAACCGTTTCGGAGCCGGGAAACATCCAGGAAACGTACCTATTCTGCCTTTTTGCAGCACTGGTATTGGACAACAGCATTTGGTTAACCGACATATGTAATTATCAGTTGGGTTCCCAATTGTACCGGATGTTCAAACTTCTACTGTACATGGGAATGTGGGACATTAGTAAATGAGTACGTCATGACAACGCTAAACTGATGTTAGTGCACACTATTAACTTACATTTTGTGATTATTTTGGTTGTCCTCCAAGCCCCCCAAAAACAATTGGCATCAAGTCTGCACATTCTCAATTTAAATGTTAGTTACAACTGTGATTTACAGAATACTCCATTTGAGATTTTCGCAGCCAATGTTTTCTTCGGCACGGCTTGGCCTGACTTGGCTCTGTTCACATCACCCCTGAAATCTTTTTCTTAACCAGCTCTATTCACCCACTTCCTTCTCCCCTTTCCCCCACCCTTACTCTGCTCGCTTCCTCATTTCTCCAGCATTGGATTTTTCATATATTCACATGCTGTGAATATTCCCGTCAAAGTATGCTGGACATTGCCTAAAGGTGGCGCAGATGGCTTTGTCAAGAGCCGCCTGGCCTAAACAATGCATCACGAGGCCCAGCAAACCTGCATTTCAGGTCAGCATTTTCTCGGGTGGTCTAATCTGTGTACTGTTTATAATGTGCCCTTTGGCTCAGTTTCTAAATAAATTGCTGCCTATAGAGTTCCTCGCTGAGTCTATAAGCCATTTAAACAGTAAATCACCTTCATTCTGAAAAACCCAGACACACTCCCTTACTGCTTTGTCCAGTGATAATCGCAGATTTACCCCTTCGCTCCGATGCTTTAACTAGGATTTTGCCATAGAATGGCAATATAGTTGCGCCAGTCTCCTCAAACTTAAAGCATGAGCATGTGTCACTTTCAATATGCTTTGGCTGGCCAAAGACCGATCTCTTTAAAACTTATGATCCACTGACCTGTTTAACCTTCTTTTTGATTTAGGGCAGGGAATGTGCTTTGGAAATAACAAAATTCAAGGTGGGGCTCATGTTTTTGCAACATCCATAAAACAACTCTGGGAAATCACCCATTGGAGTTTGCATTATGAAACTTTTCCATTATATATGCACCAAACAGCTGCCTCAGAAGGGGAGCAGTGGGTTTAGGGACCTCAGATAATCCTTTTGATTTGGTGCCCTCACTGAGCCCCATGCATGTTGCGTAGGACTTGAAGGGTAACCCATGAGAAGGGGGATGGGGACAAATGGAACCAATGTAAGTTACTTTACATAAAATCAGAGCATTTTTGGGATCATAAGCAACGCTGGCCAGTGGGCCGTCTCTTGCAGGATCAGAGATCCGGTTAGAGATCTGATGCCAGATCCTGGGATCTGGCTTGCCTCTGCCTCAGCTCCTGCAAAGATCCCACACAAAGCCCTGTGTGAGATTTTTCGGTGCGCCTCCTCAGTGTCCATTGGGTCAGTGAACCGAGGCACAGTGAGAAGTTTCTCCGCCCCGCATATTTAAGAATTGGGTTCCTCTGGGCCACACACAATACAAGAACAGCAGAGGCCTCAGTTGCTGATTGTTTGTGTCAATTGGACCCCCGCTGTTCTTGTATTGTGTTGCCCGCGCTCCTCTATTGCCTGATAGCAAATAAAGGGCACATTTCCTGCAACTCACTGTCACGCAAAATTAAGTATAGGTACGATACTAAGTTTGCATGACATGATCTGTAGGCATAGCGCCTGTTATTTGCTGCAGGGTGAAAGGGCTGGAGAGGGCGGGGTGGGAAGAACTCATGGCGCTATCTCCAGCCCTGTTTACAATAGGTGCAGGAAACCCATGAGCTATCTTAGCGGAGTTGCAGCCTGTGAATTGCATGTTAACACCAACCTCTGCAGCAGGAGCGTGAACTCCATTGCTCCACTGTAGCAATTTTTCTGTGATTGATACCGTTCCCAGTGTTGATGCTTACCCACAAGCTAAAACACATGTCATCAAAGCACGTCTCATATTTGGATATATTGTTTTCCAGGGAACATTGCACTATAGATTGCTAGGTTTAAAAGGTGGCACCTTTTATATTTAGCCAGCATAGTTACTGGAAAGAAAGCAGCATGAAAGAAATAGCACCATTTTTTAAAATTGTTTTGAAATTTCCTTTGAGCATAGTTCAACTGCCAGCTCCACCCCCTCTGAGCTCCTCCTTAGAACCCTGCCTCCAAACTCCGCCCCACCCCCTGCCCTTGTGGGACTCCCCTTCTCCAGCATGGGGTCTGGCATGGATTCACATGCTCATGAATATTCCCTGTCAGGCTGGGAATCCTCGGTAAAGAAAAAAAATCAGTATCAGTTTCGTTTCTGATCTCTTTCGTAGTAGTAACCAATCACTGATCTCTGCGTCATACTGACCACAGCCAATGACTGCCCTCTACCTAAGCCCCGCCCTTGGCAGCCATCTTCAGATTTTTACCGCACGTTCAAGTGTTGGGACTCCTCGTGCTTAGCTCTCGAGCTTTTACTGCGTGTTTTGCGTTTTTTCAGGTGAATTTTCACATTTTTTCGGTTAATCGAGCCTCAAGCTCCACCGTTTCTACTCCCGTTAACGGCTACCCGTTGCAGGATTTTCCTACGCCCCTCAAGGGTGAAGATTTCGTTGAACCAGCTTCTTGGAGGATTCCAGAAGATTCACGGATTCCAGAAGATTCGCGGCCTACTTCGAGATGGCCCAGGATGCGAGTTTGTCGCCCGGACCCAAGCTGTTTCGCAGCAGCCCTGGATGCGGGCTGCAGAATTTAAGGAAGACGAACATTTGCGATGCCTCTACTGTCTTCATGGGGACAAGACTCATGTAGAGAAGGACTGCCAGTTCTGCAAGAACTTGTCGGAGCGGACCATGAGGGACCGTCAATCCCGTCTCGCAAGCTGGTTGGAGAAGGGCTCGACGGGTGAGAAGAAGAAAGGGTCCGAGCGGGCTTCTAAGTCCTGTGCGGGCGCCCCGGCGACGTGGGCCCAACACCAGGCCAAGCGCTGCGAGTCCGCTGGCTCCGGGAGCGCCGAAAGGTCGGGCTCTTCGGTCACCAGGCAGGGTGCACCTTCCCCGGCACCGTCGACCACGAGCCAACGCTCCGGTTCGGGGAAGAGAAAGTCCGAGACCCCGGGTAAGCTTCGGGAGAAGCCCCGTCCGATCTCGGAAGAGGGGGAGCGAGGCGTCACCCCTCCCCCGAAGGAGAAGGCCCGGGACGCACCTAAGGTGGTGAAGGCCCCTACCCAGCAGGCGAAGGCCTCTATCGAGGCGACTCTGGCCAAGCCGGCAGAGAGACCGCCAGCGGAGACTGCCTCCGGGACTAGAGTTTCCCTGCCGCCAAAGAGGGAATCCTCTTTTCAGCCCATCGTCGTGGCCGCCATGATGGAAGAAGCGAGGGGGGGCATGGTGCCCTCCTCGAGCTTAGAGTCGGCCTCGGAGGAGGAACGGACCGAGGCCGTGAGGAACCTCGAAGTCCAATTCGTGAAGGTTCGATCCCGTCAGGAAGATCCTCGGGAGATAACCGAGGAAGACGACGAGGGTGAGGAAGAGCGGCCTTCCCTTCCGGCGCAGCCGGATCCTAGGCCTCAGGATGGCTTGGCAGCCATTTTGTCTGCCATCCAGTCCTTATGCTCTGAGATAAGGACAAGATTCCCACGGCCCAGGCCAGAGGACCCGCAACCTGGCCCGTCGGGAAGTCCTCAGAACAAACGACGGAGGACCCAACCCTCTCCTCCGCTCGCCCCCGTAAGGCCTACAGTTCCCTCCTCATCCTCCCACGAGTCGGGAGATGACTGTGCGCTGGGCTCGACGACGGGTTCTGAGGGCGACGATGACGACGGAACGGGATTTCCCGTCAGCACGGGCCTCGCTGCCTGACGAGCTTGGCTCATTCCACGCCATGATCGCCAGGGCGTCCGAATTGTTCCAGCTCTGCCCAGAGGAGCAGAAAAAGGAAGGTTTCCTCTATCAGCGCCGGGAGGCCAAGAGGAAGACGGTCATTGCTGTGCCCCTAATCGATGACATCTGGGAGGAGGGCGTGTCGGTTCTCAAAAACCCCTCCACGGCACCAGCCAAACGGGACCGGTACGAGAAGAAGTACCGGGTCCCCGAAACCGCTCCCCTGTGCCTCAGGGCCCAGCCATCGCCAGACTCGGTCGTCGCGGCGGCGAAGAAGAAAGCGGCGGGATCAGGAGCCTCGACGTCGAATTCCCCGCCGGACGGCGAGGGAAAGAAGTTGGACGCCATGGGGCGGCAGGTCATTTCGTCGGCGGTGACGACGATCAAAGCGGCCAACGCCCTGGCGATCGTGGCCCGTTACGACAGGGAGCTCTGGTTTAAGCTGGCCCCCATATTGAACTTCCTGCCGGACGACAAGAGGTCCGAGGCCCTGGAAATACTGCAACCAGGGTGTTGGACATGCCGTTTGACGGCAGCAACTTGTTCGGGAAGGCGGTGGACGAGTCCCTCAAAGCCATAAAAACGGACACGGAGACGGCCCGCGCCCTAGGAGTCCTTCAGCAACGAAGGCCCTTTCGGAGCTCCGGATGCAGACAGAGTGCCTCCAAGGGATCCAGCGGTGGCTCGTCGTCCTACCGCCAGGCGGCACGCTCCTCGTCTCAGGAGGCCAACAGGGGTTGCGGCAAGCAGGGAGCGCCTCGCCGCCGTCGGCAAGGTGGCCAGGGCGGCAAGGCCACCACCTCCAAGCAGGACTGAACCGGCCGTGGTCTCGGGGGGGCCCCCACCGAAGCACCCCGGTGGGAGGCCGGCTGACAAAGTTCGGCGGCGTGTGGAAGTCCATCTCCACCGACCATTGGGTGCTGGATACCCTGGCAAGAGGACACTCTCGAATTCCTGAAGAAGTGCCCTCACGTTCCACCTGTGGCCAGGAAGGAAAATGACGTCCCGCAACTGCTGTTGGAAGTACGGGCGATGCTCAGGAAAGGCGCCATCGAGCTTGTCCCGAAGAGGCTCCAGGGCTCTGGGGTGTACTCGAGGTACTTCCTCGTCAGGAACAAGACGGGCGGCTGGCGCCCCATTCTGGACCTTCGTCGTTTGAACAAATACATCAGATCACAAAAGTTCAGGATGGTCACCCTCCAGCACGTAATGGGACAGCTGGATGAAGGCGACTTTCTATCGTTGTTGGACCTGGAGGATGCATACTTCCACGTTCCCATCCTCAAAAGTCACCGAAAGTTCCTCAGGTTCGTCGTCCAGGGACGCCACTACCAATTCAGAGCACTGCCGTTCGGATTGAAGTCGGCCCCCAGGGTCTTTACCAAGTGCCTAGCACCAGTGGCGGCGCGGCTGCACCTGCAGGGCATTCACGTCTACCCCTACCTGGACGACTGGCTCATCCGCTCAAGGACGAGGGAACTCTCCGTCGAACACACTGCGAGGACCGTCCAGCTACTCACAGACCTGGGATTCGCCATAAACTACCCAAAGTCCCACCTGGTGCCGTCGCAGGTGGCCCTGTTTCTGGGAGCGAAGCTCGATACAGTGAGGCGCCTGGCGGCCCCGTCGGAAGAATGGACGAAGACCATTCTAGGCAAAGTGCAGCGCCTGCTAGCCACGTACGTGGCCAGAGTGAGGTCCATCAAGTCCCTCCTGGGGATGATGTCCTCTTGCATCTACCTGGTGCGCCTCTGCAGACTCCGGATGCGCCCTTTCTCGACGCCCGTTGGATGCAGGCGACGGGCACCTTCGAAGACAGGGTCCCCCTCAACGAGGTGTTCCGGCGGGCGATTCAGTGGTGGGGCGTTCGAGCGCACCTCACGGCGGGCAAGGACTTTCAGACGCCGGCGTACCAGGAGACGGTGATGGACGCCTCCCTGGAAGGTTGGGGCGCCCACACCGGAGATCTCCACGCGAGAGGCCTCTGGCTCCCGGAGGAGAGGCTCCTGCACATCAACGTCCTGGAACTCCGAGCCGTGTTCTGGGCTCTCAAATCGTTCCTCCCGTCGCTCAAGGGCAAGGTGGTGCGGATCTTCACGGACAACACCACGACAATGTTTTACATACGGAAGCAGGGAGGCACCAGATCCCCAGCCCTATCCAAGGAGGCACAGGATCTGTGGCACTGGGTAGTCGCCCAGGGGATGTTCTTGGTTCCCTTCCACCTGGCAGGAGAAAGAAACACCATTGCCGACTCGCTCAGCAGGGAGCTGCGCGCGTGTCACGAGTGGGAACTGCACCAGGATCAGGTGGATCAACTCTTCCGACGATGGGGCAAACCCCAAATCGACCTGTTCGCAACAGCGACGAACTCGAAGTGCAAGAGGTTCGCCAACAGGTTTCCCCAGCCGAGAAGCATGGGCGATGCGTTCTCGTTCCCCTGGGACGGCCTATACCTGTATGCGTTCCCTCCGTTGCCGTTGCTGCTTCGACTCATCAGCCAGCTCAAGAGGCCCCGGTGCAGGATGACCTCGTCGCACCGGCGTGGCCAAGGCAGATCTGGTTCCCGGACTTCTCAACGTCCCCTCCCATCAAGCTATCGGCGGACGCGGACCTTCTCACCAGAGAAGGAGGCGCCATCTTCCACCACGACCCGGCGTCGCTGAACCTGCAGGCTTGGCTCCTGCAGCGCTAGAGTTTGGAGGCTACGATATACAGGCCGACTGCAGAGAGGTTCTTGCAAAGGCCAGGGCGTCCCCGACTCTCAAATGCTACGGTCATAAGTGGAAGAGGTTCTGTTAGGGTTGCTTCCTCCAGGTGCGTTTAAGGTGTGTTTGTTGTAGGAAAGGAGGTGTTAGGGTTGGCTCTTATACTTGCATGTGTGCTGAGCCAGGATTGATGTTGTCAGAATGTAGGCTGTGAGTGTGAGGTCAGAATGTTTAGAGTTGAATCGGTTCTAACCCAGGCAGTTAGATTATGTGAGCCTGGTTGGTGGGAGCCAGTGGGCTCCTGTCCCTTTCCTCTTTATCTCCTAATAACTATGATGACATCTGATCCTTGTAACAGAAGAACCCTAATAAAGTAACCACTATGCGTACCTGGCCTGTGTATCCTGAGTGTCCCTTGGAGTGAACCCTATGACCAAGAGCCGGTCATAACAGGTTCTCTATCTGGTGCCGAGCCCAGATGATCAACCCCCTACGGATTACGGCTCCTCAAGTGCTTCCGTACCTGCTATCGCTGGCAAAGGCTGGGCTAACCCATGCCTCCATTAAGATTCATCTGGCGGCGATCTCCAGATATACCAGAACCACAGGACGGACGTCCCTGTGGTCCCATCGACTGGTAAGAGTTTCTGAAAGGACTGTTCCGGTCGTTCCCGCCGGTGAAGGCCCCGGCCCCGGCGTGGGAACTTAATGGGGTACTGACCAGGCTCATGGGGCCCCCATTCGAGCCGATGCACTCCACACCTATGAAGTTTGTGTCGTGGAAGACTGCGTTCCTGGTGGCCATTACCTCCGCACGACGAGTGGGAGAGATCCAGGCCCTATCCTGCAAAGCACCGTACTTGACTTTCCATGCCTCGAGGGTGGTGCTTAGGACGCACCCCTCCTTTATGCCCAAGGTGCCGTCGGACTTCCATCTTAACGAGCCCTTGGTGTTACCTGTTTTCTTCCCGTCTCCTTCGTCGCCGGCCGAGACGACTTTGCACTCGCTGGATGTGGCTAGAGCGCTGAAGTTCTACGTGGACCGCACGAAGATTTTCCGGAGAACATCACAGCTGTTTGTGAACTTTGGACCTGTGAATCAAGGGAAGGCTCTCTCGAAGTCTTCTATTTCCAGATGGCTCTCCGGCTGCATCATGCACTGTCACTGGTTGGCTAACCGACCGCTGCCAGGCCGTCCGAGAGCCCATTCGACCAGAGCGATCGCTGCTACTACGGCGTTCTTATCTGGCGTGCCCCTGCTGGACATCTGCAGTGCTGCTACGTGGAGGTCGACGCACACCTTCACGAGATTCTACTGTGTCGATCGGGATTCCAGGGAGGAGTCCAGGGTTGGCCAAGCAGTGCTGCGCAACCTGTTCGCTTAAGGTGAGCCTGGTGAGGAGGTAAGAGATGCTTAATGTTGAGCCTTTTGCCACCCCCTGTGGTTGTGCATGTGTGTACTGCTATTTATTCTTATATTCATGAGCATGTGAATCCATGCCAGACCCCATGCTGGAGAAGGAACAAGTTACTCACCTGTAACAGTTGTTCTCCAGCATGGGTCTGGCATGGATTCACATGCGAACCCTCCCGCCTACCCCTCTGCGGCTCTTCACTTGGTCATACTGCCACTTCACGTGCTACCAAATCTGAAGATGGCTGCCAGGGGCGGGGCTTAGGTAGAGGGCAGTCATTGGCTGTGGTCAGTATGACGCAGAGATCAGTGATTGGTTACTACTACGACAGACAGATCAGAAACGAAACTGATACTGATTTTTTTTCTTTACCGAGGATTCCCAGCCTGACGGGGAATATTCATGAGCATGTGAATCCATGCCAGACCCATGCTGGAGAACAACAGTTACAGGTAAGTAACTTGTTCCTTCACATTTATTCAATTTCCATCACTGATCAGAACCGTATTGTTTTGACCCTAATGATTCAAGCCTGCAACCTTGAGCACATAATGTACACTGGCCTGCCTGCTACTTTCATTACTGTTAACACCATAGCAGTAAAGTGACTGCAAACCATGACTCGTATATATGCTTTTGGACAGCTTCACTCTTTGGGGGTCAGGTGATGGCTCTGTACATACAGATGCTACGCACATAATTCCACCCCAGGTGTTAATCACTTGATCTCCATTAAGGAGAGTTTAAGATCTTGCTGAGCAGGCTATTGACCTACGCTCAGTTATGATCGTGTTGGGTGCTTGTATGGGGGTCGGGGAGCGGAAACAGGTATCATTGGCAGAACCCCGCTTAGGTGAAGTTTATGGAGCGTTCCAGGGGCTCTCCCTGGCCCACTTAAGACGTGACTGTACTTTACTTCACCTCTTCTCAAATTTGCAGTGACACCGTTTGCAGTTACTCCTTACTCCAAGCTGTTCCTTTGACATTCTGTTCTCCTCAGACCCAGACTGAAGCCGGCCTCCCTTACATAAACACCACCTCACCCGTGGTTACATCGTATAATATCATTAAACTACAGCTACAACTTTTGCCTTTCATAAATTTTGTTGCCTGCTTGTTTCGGAATCGTGATGGGTCGGCGTACAGCACTTGCCTGATGAGCGGCGTTTGAAACACGCTTGTGGTGTAGAAGGTCCGCACAGGCGAACTTGTCCGCCCCTAAAGAATGTTGCCCTCCAATTACATAAAACCTTGCCCAAATGTCACCGTCACTTGGGTTGGGTCATTTGAGTGTTCTATCGGACAAACCATGCGTGCGTCTCGTACAAGGTCTCGGAAAAAGGATGAAGAGATTGCTAGCGGCTGCTCTGCTATCGGTGGTGGCAGCTGTACAGACTGCAAGGGAGGAATGGGAGTGCGTCCTATCAGCTGTGAGCACAGCAAGCCCAGAGAGGCCCAAGTACAAAAGTGCGTCAGCTTTTCCCTTCTGCACAGCAACAGCTCTTATCGTCTGACAAGGTTATACACTTTCAGCTGAGCTTGCAGAATGTTTCTAAAGCCCGGGTTAGGCGTAATATGCTTTAGCCACCGATTTCAAAACACTTCACTAGTATTTTTGTTTGAGCAAGCTGACGTTTAAGCAAATGTTCACATTTCGATCACCCAACCCGGAAAAGTGGGACAGTATTTTGGTAATTCAACAGAATAGACCTAGCATAGGACATCAAAATCTAAGCGCCCAAACAGAAGGATGGAAATATCGGAGTTTTTTTTAGTTCAGCAAGATGTAAGGTTTCTTAATTTTTTTTAAAAAAGTATATTTATTGTAAGCATTCAAATAACATTCTTAATGTTATCTGGGTGATTTGCCCTTTCTCGAGACTGATGGATTCACTCGGGTTAAATTGTGATTGCAACACTAGCCCTGGACCTGGGTAAATCGATCACTTGCCTACCTTTCATTGACCCAGTGCTATTTTATTTACATTGTATCGCATCTTTTTTTCCCCCCATTATACAATTTCTTCCATTTTACCCCATGGCAAGTTAGGTCGAGTGTTGCACATTAAATGAACACTGTTGGGAGTGTTTTTCCTTTCGCTGCTGGGTTGACTTCACTGCATCCGCAAGTAGATGTTATATTTCTGGGTCTGGCAACCAACCTGCGGATTCGGACACATCAAAGTCTTAAGCACCATCCAGAACTGGATGGCTACACACACCCTCTGTCTCATTGGCAAGAAGACAGAGCTACTTCTTGTGGACTCTCCCACTCGCCTAAAATCTCTTGACCCTTCCTACTCTTCCTTCCTTACCAATGGCACCGCCATCCTGTCCTCAAACATGCCAAAACCCTTGGTGTATACCTTGATGTGGAGTTATCCATGACGTGGCACATGAACGCGTTCGCCTCCTTGACAGCCCATACTGCTAAGCTCATCTCTCTTAGTAGACAATACTTGAACTGCATTGCCAGGAAACTTCACTGTCGCTCCCTCTGCTCTTCAAACCCTCACCCTAGCAGTCCCACGCTACAAACTTGCCAGAGCGGGTGGGATTAGCTTCAGCACCACAGCCCCAACTCTCTGGAACTCGCTTCCCATGCATATGAAACTAACCCTCATACCCAGCCTTCAAGAGACTGCTGAAAACTTGGCTGTTCAATAAGTACAACTAACTTTCCTCGAATCTGCTTCGTTAAGTGAAGAACATACCACTACCGCCTGACTTCCCTGATTGATTGCTCTCTCCCTTGTTCCTTGTACAAACGCAGTGATACCCGTGGGTCTGGGCGTTAAACAAATGTATAAAATAAATATCGTAGGTGGACTGCTGCAGGGGCACTTGTTCCCTTAACCTTTTGTAAGTAATATTTTAGTTACTTTTGTCTTGAGATATGTGCACTGAACATGCAGGGATGTCTATGATCCAATTTTTACTCTTTAATGAAGCTCTTCTGTGCACATTTTAAATCCTTTTTTAAAAAATTTTTTTTACAGCGATTGTTTACTGAACATAGCTTCTTGTGGTGTTCAGCCCTTTGAGCGACGTAGGCGGCAGAGCCAGTGAGTGACACCAGACACCGATTTGCCAGGCACTAGGCTGCATTTATTACATCACCAAATGCTATACATGAATGACCTCATAAGAACGCTTATGTCATCAATTACATACTTTAGCGTGGGGGGGTGGCCGGGCTGTGGCCATCGCCCCCATGCTCTGGGAACAGGCCCGAGGGAAATGTGACCCTGTAAACCAACCAGTCCCCTGATGCATGGACCGGTGCCTGGCACAATAAGTGCTTGGCATGACACCCCACCGTTCCACAGCAAACTCTGGACCATAACCTAAAGCTCCCTTCCAGTAGCCTAAATTGTTGAGCCCATAACTCTCAATTCAATGAGCCCCAATCTACAGCCACTGGCCTACCGGTAGGGGCAGTCCCTGCCCCCCCCCCCCCCTCCCCCCTCAGTATTTGTGGTCGTCCCGCGAGACTGGCTCCGGCCTGTCTCTATGACCTCCCACACATTGCACAAGCGGTCGACATCCATACATTGACATCCCCTTACAACCCCACATCCGGCCGAGGTACTTTCAAGGCCGCTCTGAAACACTCAGATGCCCCCTGCAGTGCTTCTCACCCTCGTTGTGTGACCCTTCGATCGTCCATGCATTTGTAAAACTCCGGCCAAATTACAACAGGTGATCGTGGCAGAAGCCACTGTGGTTTGCTTGTGAGTTCCTGTCTGATTGGGATAGCCAACCCCTCCCCCTGACGTAGTACCCAGCTGGGATGTCTGGGGGTCCTTCACCTGTCACAGGGTGTCATCTAGAGGAAAAGATAAGATATGTTCATACATACCCCACATCAGACTAGTTAAACTCCTGCTCAATCCTGATTAAACCGGAAGCCCTCACTGGGGCAATCATCCCCGCAATCCTTTGGCTGTACACCAGAACAGGGGAGCACCCCTACGGCCGCACCCCTGGTGTGCTCAACAATGGCCTAACACTGCGGTCCCTACAAAGACACTCCACAGAGAACAAACCTGCAAGAAACCGCTAGTCTGCACAAAGCAACACAATTTGCCACAATCGCCTGCTAAACTCCTAGTATAAGGGTGTGGCCCTTCGCCCACCACATCCCTAGACAATGATGGGCGGGGTCCCCCAGATCCCCAGAATGCAACCAGTATCCCTTGCAGTCCCTACTGGCCTGAATCCCACTGAGCTCAACCTGTGACTGCACACCTGGCAAGCTCTGGGAACCGGGACTGCTGCCAAGGGGCAAGTGTCTGCTGTTTTGGTTCATGGGAGCCTGTTCAACAAATTACTTTACTAGCATGGGGGCGCCATACCACCACGACTGCACTGCCAGCACACCACCGTCAGGCCCACCACAGGCCTAAACCCACAACACCCCAGAGAACAAACATCCACTAGGCATGTCAAAACATGCAACCATTCGTCCCCTTAACACTGAGTATAAGGGGGTGACCCCTGGCAGCCCATCCCCCACCACGTCCCTTGAGGATGATACCCAGAGGTAGGGCTCACAATCTACTAGCCCACTAGCATTGGCAAGTAGTTTTTATGCAGGGCGAGTGCCATCTGTAACGCTCACCTGGTTCCCACGGAGGCGCGGCGTCGAAGGCGCAGAACTCTGAAGATGGACAGGAAGGGCCCCTCTATTCTGGCTTCCCTGGCTCGTTGGATACCCTCCTGTGTGTGAAAAGGGAGTATTACCAACTGTGGAACAATGCTCAAGCCTCCCACTCCCTTCCAACCCTCCACGATTCCCCGTGAAGCCTCACCTTAGGGTTTGGAAGGATGAGCTCTCCATCCTGCTTCTGATGCAGGGGCGCGTTGAAACCCAGTTACTTCACTGGATTGAGGATTGATGGGAGTTCAGGTAAGCTTGACTGTTCAGGTAATGCGCTGTAAAAGTTCTGTTCAAAAGTTCAAGCTTAATAATAATGTTCGTTGTCTAATTGCAGCAAGCGCTAATGCTTATGTCTTTTTCCCCTTAGGGGCCGGGGTTCGGAGTGCCGGAGATATGGCGCCGACCCGAAGTGAAACAGTTCTGGATGAAGGCGCTCAGGTAATGTCTTTGTCTTTTTTCACCATAGGGGCCGGGGTCCGGAGATGCCAGGAAGCGGCAGGACCCGAAATGCAGTGGGAATAATCCAACAGGTAAGACTAAAAAGGAAACTGAGCTTTCCTTATTCCTTTTCTCCCTCTCACCTTTGTTCTTGTCTTTTTTCCTCTAGGCGCCGGGGCGTAGCTGAATCCGGAAGATCGCTGCTGAAGATGGAAGCGCCTTGCAAAGGTGAGTAAAATGCAGCGCTGCAGCGATCGAAACGAAATGCCTTTAAAATGATGTCTTCCTTTTCAGGGCCGTTGGAGAAATGACTCCGGGATGCAGGTAAGGGCTTTTCTTCTCCTATTCTCTTCCTTTCTCCCCTTGCAGGTGTTCCAGGGTGCTGGCAGGCGTGGCTGAAGTCAGGATGCAGGAGCTGACACGGTGAGCGTCCAGCTGCTAGGTGCAGAACAACGCGAAGCATGTGTGGCTGTTCGGGTGGGGTTTAAATAGCCTTGGAAGAAGTTCCTGGTATGTATCCTTCCACCAATCAGGTATGTATCCTTCCCCGACCACACCCGGGTGGTGAAGTAGTCCTACAGGTTAAGTAGTCCCATTCAGGCCTCAAGAGGGCCTGGATGAAGCAGCAAGGTCTGCATCAGGTAAGTGAGCACCCAAGCACTTAAACACATATCCTCTTCTATGAGCCTGGTGCCTAAGGCGCCAGGACTGGGGTCCGCTATGAGCCTGGCGCCTAAGGCGCGTGGACTGAGTCCAAAGGGCCCCGACTTGGGCCCGCTGAGACTTCCCTGGGGAAAATGATGTCTGCCTCTGGGGTTGCTGGGCCCCGCCTGGCTCCTTAGAGGTAGGCATCATGACACCATTTGCATGATACTCTACATTGCTGGCGAGTATCGGGATGTTAGAAACATATTTTTCATTTACTGCAAACACACTGCCGTTAATCGGCAAGTACAGGTTTCAATGTGCTTGCTTGACAACATTGCAGCAAATATGACGTGTGCTTATGGCAACATGCACCATTTTACAAAAAGCACTGGTAAATATTTAGTCACCAGTCACCTTGGGGCAGGTGAATTTTTCTTGGGTCGTGTATGTAAAATGACTCACCCTGCAGGTCTGGTGGGATTTTTAAGTATTTGCAAGGCCTGCCCGGAGGCCCAGCTGTCTTTGATTTCTCCTTCGGTGTAATTAAAGTGATGGCCAGTGTGACGATTTGCAAGGTATCATCACTGCTCCCCAAGGGGAGCCCCTTCCCATGATTATAGGGGAGGTGTGACTGCTACCCAATAGTCCCCCTAGGGTTGGTTTAATGCAGGAGGACCTCATGGGGAGGGACTGCCCCATCCCTTATGGGGATAAGGATGACCAGCGTTGGTACAACCAGTTGTAGAACATCACACCCCCACAGGCCTTAAATTCGCCCCCGCCCCCACCTATTTCCATTTTCGCACTGCCATATTGAGAGTAAGCCAATGTATTTGTGTAGTGTCTGGGATACAGCAAGGCAGAAAATACCAGGACGAAGAAGAGCACAGAAAACATGAGGATTACTGCTGGTAATGAGACAAGGTAGCTCACGGAAGGCATGAGCAATACTAAAGAGCCATTGACAACCGTTGTTGACGTTAAACTGTGTAAAGTGGAATGAGGATGACTCTGGGTCTTCCTCCCTCATTGGAGAACCGAGGATTTTGAAAGTCTGCACTCTATCCGAAGAGTGGACTCTGCAGAGGACACAGGCTAGTGGCTGAAGGAGTCTGGTGGGTCCTGCGTCAGCAGCCCAGCAGAAAGCAGGCGAGGCAGTGGCACGACCTCCAAGAGGAGGTGGACCACGCGGTTCCCTAACTGCAGAGACTGCAAGGAGCCAGAAAACAGTGCTGCCGCGCAAGCGAAGCAGACAGCTGAGGGAAGCAGAAAGAAGACCGATCCCAGTGCCCTGGAGCAAGCAAGTCCCAGAAAGTAACGGGAAGCACGGGTAGACTGGTAGGGACATGAGGGGAGGAGAGGTCTTTGTTTGATGCTGGGGGGGGGAGCGCAAGCCTATCGTAAGGCCAGCAGGGGTCTGGGACCCAACAGAAGAGAGCCAAGCATTCTGGGAAATCTTCCTTCTATCAGTGGTTTAAATAGCTCACTGATCTCCAGAGAAGGGTGTGAGAACCTGATAGACTTTGTTGATATAGTGAGAGTGCCTGATGAGAAAATTGAATCCTTAAATGTGCTGAAGAGACGCCAGGGGAAGGGAGTCATTCCTCTTGGCCTTGGAGTGCAGACCAGTACCAGGAGATGGGAGCTGTTCTCCTGGTCCAGAAAGTTGACGCTACAAAGTGCTGGAGCTACCAGCCAGGGGAGTAGTATTCCCCCTGGCATCTGTTTACAAGAGGACATTTTGGGAACATCACCCATATACCAGGAGAAGGTAGTCATTTTCCTGGGGATGGAACTTTCTGTTCGATTATATTGTTCTTTAGTTGTATTATAAGGGATAGAAGTAGGTTGTGACACCGACAGTGGACATCCCTTATCAGTTTCTGGCAGGAAAACCCCTCTTAGAGATGGGTATAGTGAGTGTTTTTTTCACTACAATAAGTCTATAGCAACCACTATGCACCTTTTGCGTCTGCTTCCTTCTTTAACACCCTTACACAAGGTGGATAAAACACACAATTGTGGCATACCGCCCAATGTCCCAATACCGCATTTAACCATTCTGACTCTAGTCCTTGTACCCGGCTCAGATATCTGCACATCGCATAACCCCGTCGAGGCTCGGAGCACAAATAGGCCCTGAAAGTCGATTGCACAGCCGTCAAATCGGTGCCACTCACTCGCAATAAATGGCACCAAGAGAGAACCTGAGGCTGGGTATCCGGACTCGCATTACCAGACGCCTGACTGCCCACTCGCCATAATATATCTATAATTCCAGGTCCCCGCCTGCATTCATTCCACAGCGCGACCCTGGAAACAAAAAGCAAGGCCACAGCCCTGACACTCGCACAACATTGGGGGCCACAGATTTTAAACCGAGACCAGGTACATGCTATAAATTACCCCCTCACAAATATGAGGCGCCAACACCGGTCACCTCCCATACGGCCCAACTGTGCCCATGTTAAACTAACACAATCATCATGCCCGCCATGTTGCCCGCTGCCCTTTGCAACACCAATCTTCACCATTCGATCACTGTGCTGCCTCTGCAGCTCTGCAAAGGTCTCGCACTGATCGGGGCAGCAACCCTCAGCTGAAAAAAGCCACCAGAATCAGTGAACGGAGCTACCTCTGTAGCCCTGCCTGTTTTGGGCTTGGAGCAAAAGAGAAACACTCGCAAGCCCTCTTTATATCCCGCCTGAGACCTCTTGGCTACATGCATCCGGGGCCTCGGGATAGTGAGGTCACGCCTCTCTGTGTCAGAATGATCCTCCACCCTCAACTTTCTGGTTCCTCCCACTTCTCGCCCTGCCACCACGCCTCCGAAGCCCTGGGTAGGCACCAGGCCTGCTATTCTTTGTCATTTTTGCTGGCTGTCTTTCTGTTCTTTGGTGGGAAACTACCATATCTAACTGCACTTTTTGGGGTCCCTTCAGTTAATCTTCAGTCAGTGCTTTGTGCTTAAGCTGGTTGGAGATTGGGTTTGGGACTGTTCTCAACCCACATCCGACAGTGTCTTGTTGCTGGGCAGATGTGAGGCAGCTAGCTGTCCATGATGGGACAAGCCTCCACCTGTTTGAATGTTGTATGTCCCTGCTATGGAAAGGCTGAGGGCTCTCGCCACCTCTCCACCTGAATTTAATATAAAAGGAGAGCATCTGGAACCATTTTTTCATGTCTACCGTTGCAGCCAAGTATTTCACATATGTATAGACAAGAGTTGGTCACCTATAGTTAACAGACTAATGTCCAATACATACAGGTCTTGTCTTGACTCTATAAGGACAAGCACCTTGTCTATACATTTGCGTTTTCACTAGAAAATAGTGCCTACTAGACATGCTTATGCTTCACTACAGTCTATCACCATGCTTCACTGCATTACATTGTTGTAAATTAATTTTATGTTTTTTCTGCATGTATTATTCATCAGTCTATAACTAATGTGTTTTCTTGATGAAGTATAAGTACATGCGAATAACCTACACCACTGTAAACTTTCTGCTGCAGAAGGTCTTCAGAATCCATGTCTCTAAAATGCTACCTGATTGTTCTCGAAAGCATCAAGTTGCCATACCTTGAGTGTTGTTGGTCGATGAGTTTGTTGTAATAAATGTACATCTTGTATAACTTTTGTGCACACATGTACGAATGAATGTGCGTGTAGCTCTTACCCCCTTGGGGTCCTTTAGACTTTGACACAAGTTTAGATTAGTGGTGACCTTTGCAAACACCACAACCTCCTTTTTGAATAAAGGCATACAGTACCAAGAGTATGCTCTAACTATTGTCAGGCGGCTACCCCTGTATGTGATATACTGGCAGATGCCTGGGCCATTGTGCAGGACCTCATGGAGTCTCCCACATCGACACAGCCAGCAGAGGGCTGTGCCTTGCTGTCGCAACGAGAAGGCTTCATCTGACGTGCTGGAGCAGATCCTGGCTCTGCCCTTTTAGGGCGTGGACCTTTCTCATTCTTCAACCACCGACGACTTCACAAAGAACACCGCCACTCAAACCGCCAAGTCCTTGGCCATCCTGACAAATCCTGGACAGAAATCCTTCCCTCAGTCCCAGGGCAGGAACTGTGTCAAGCTCTGCACTTTGTCTTCAAGGGTTTTCGGGACTTGGTACACAGAGGCCTGACTTGTCACTCAGCAACAGAAGGAAGTAGCAGAGGATGTTGTGCTGTTTTTCCCTCTCCCCCGCCTCTGATGCGAAGAAGCGATGGCGTAAAAGGTTTGGGAACACAGCTCGCCTATGGACGGCCGTTTGCTTCTGTTCCAGGACACATGGAAGCATCTTTTCAGCAACATGTGGATCCTACCTGTAGTCTCCATGGGCTTCAGTCTTCCTCTACCATCCTCTACATCCGATCGGGCCACCGGCTCTTTTACGGGAGGCACTTTCACTCTTGGAGATGCAGGCTATCGAACCGGTTCTTCTTGTAGACCGGGGCTCCAGGTAGTATGCCAGGATGTTTGCGGTACCCAAGGGCAACCAGGCTGGCCTGTGGGCTGTCCTGGACCCGTCATTTCTAAATCTGTCTACCGCTGGAACACTTCAAGAGGATTACTCCCATGCAGATAACGGAGTCTGTGTGCAAGGGACTGGATGTGTTCGCTGGACCTCCAGGATGCATACCTGCATGTAACCATCTACCAACCGCATCGGAAGTTTCTGCGGTTCACGATTATGTCCTTCCACTTTCAGTACAAGGTGCTTCCCTTTGGCCTGAACTCCCCCCCTTGAGTCTTCACAAAGCTGCTTTTAGGGCCATCATCTGTACCCTTATTTGGAAGACTGGCTGGTGAGGGTGTGATCAGCCGAAGAGGTGGTGCACTCCTGCCAGGGATTGGCAGATATCCTTCATCAGATGGGGTTCTCCCTCAACCAGAGGAAGTCAGTTGTGCCCATCTCAGGAACTCTTCTTCCTAGGGGTGGGTTGCAACACTGCCATTCAGTTGGTGTTCCCTACGGCCGAGGGTCTTCTGTCTCTCTGCAAAGCAGTGGGGTACTTTCTGGCCAACTCGACCACCTCAGCATGGTGTTTCCAGCACATTCTGGGCCAGATTGCCTCCTGTGTACTCACTGTACAGCATGCTCACCTCAAGATGAGGTGCCTCTGGCTCCACCTGGTGGCCATTTGGGATGAGGAGGCGGGGTCTCAGTCAGACAGGGTCCCAATAGCTCTGCTCCTACTTCCCGATATTCGCTGGTTGCTGATGGATAGCTATGTTTCAGTGGGAGCACCCTTCACCCGACAGGGCCCCCTGGTTGCGACTATGGACTCCCTTTCGGGCTGGGGGCTACTCTGGAAGGCTGAGATTCGTGGAGCAGGGTCCAGGATGGAAGCCCTCCTGCATATCAATCTGCTCGAGCTCAGAGCAGTGGGCTTGGCCCTCAAGGTGTTTTTGCTCCTCAACAGAGACCGGTCTGTTCTGGACAGGATGGACAATTCTACTACAATGTTTTCCCTGAACAAGCAGGGTGGCACCCATTCCCTCCCCTTCTGCATGGAGGCGGTATCGATCTGGGAAAGGGCCCTTGCTGAGGGGATCTGGATTTCGGCAGTTCACCTCCCAGGGGACAGCAATGCAGAAGCCAAGTTGCTTGAGGTTCAACACCAACTACTTGTTGCCCCTGTTCCAGCGTTGTGGGTTTGCAGACCTGGATTTGTTTGCATCCCTTCTGAATTCCAAGTGCCCCTAGTTTGCTTGATGGGTAGGACTGGGCTCTCTGGGTTATGCCTTCCAGATCAGTTTGCGCAGCCACAGGTGTTATGCATTCCCACCCCGCTGCTCCAACGGACCTACTGCAAGTTCCAGACTTCGGTGGGTTGCAGCCTCATCCTGATTGCCCCCACTCTCCTTCGAGACTGCTTTCTGGATCTGCTGCAGTTGTGCTCCCAGGGTCCCGTCCACCTTCAGATCTCCAGCAGGGGATACCTGACGCAGCAGGGCGGGTGGTGGAGCATCTGGACCCGGCCAAACTGCAATGGCAGCCTGGTTACTGACCAGCTGAAGCTTCAACATGCTCAATTTTCGGATGACAACTGGGACATCATTCAGCAAGCCAGGAGGTCCTCAACTAGGTCCCAGTATAAGAGTAAATGGGCTAGGTTCTCTCATTGGGCTTATGACGAGAGTCTCGGCCCGGTCACCTGTCCTTTAGATGACGTAATGCTTTCTCAGCCCACCTGGCTCGTTCTGGAGGTCAGGCGGATACTTATCACACTTATTTGGCGTCCATTGGGGCTTAAAAGAATTTCCCATAGCATGCTTTTTCTGCAGCCAACCCAGTGGTTAAGGCCCACCTTAAGGTTGTATAGGCTTTCTTCCACTGGTTCAAAGGCTGCTCTCAGTCTGGGGCCTCAATGTGGTTCTGCCAGCTTTGCAGCGCAAGCTATACCAATACCAGGATATTAAGACAACTAATGGAATGATGCACACAATGTTGCTAACACACAATTGCCTGTGATTTGGAATAGGGTATGTTGTTTCTATTGTAAAATTATTCCCCAGCATGGGGTCTGGCATGGATTCACATGCTCATGAATATTCCCCGTTGTCAGGCTGGGAATCCTCAAAGAAAAAATCAGTATCTGTTTAGTTTCTGCTCTCTTTCTTAGTAGTAACCAATCACTGATCTCTGGGTCATACTGCCCCCAGCCAATGACTGCCCTCTACCTAAGCCCCGCCTCTGGCAGCCATCGTCAGATTTTTACCGCACGCTCAAGTGTTGGGAGTCCTCGTGCTTTAGCTCTTGAGTTTTTGCGCTTTTTCAGGAGATTTTCTCAAATTTTCGGTTTAATCGAGCCTCAAGCTCCACCGTTTCTACTTCCGTTTTCTTCGGCTGCCAGGCAGGGCGCGACTTCCCCAGCACGTTCAACCAAGAGCCAGCGCTCTGGTTCGGGAAAGAGGAAGTCCGAGAACCCGGGTACGCTGCTGGAGCGGCCCCGGTCGATCTCGAAGGGGGAGCGAGGCGCTGACCTTCCCACCCCCCCCACCCCCGCCAAGGCGAAGGCCCAGGACGCACCTAAGGTGGTGAGGGCTTTGATCCAGCCGGCAAAGGCCTCTATCGAAGTGGTCGCTGCGACCCTGGCGAAGCCAGCTGAGACTACGCCAGTGGAAACGGCCTCTGGGCCCAGAGTATCCCTGCCACCGCGGAGGGAATCCTCTTTCCAGTCCATCGTTAAGAGCCCCGTGAAGTCCCCGGCGGAAAAAGGGGGGAGTGGGCCGGTGGCCATTAGACTCGGAATCAGCCTCTGAAGTGGAGCTGGTGGAAACAGAGAAGGGCCTCAATGAGAGGGTCATAGGCCTCAACGGGAGGTTCGAGAAGGTTCGATCCCAGGGGACGGTCCCCGCTGATGTGATCTAAGATAGCAACGATGGCGACAAAGAGGGCCCAGTGGAACGGCCATCCCGCCCGTCGCAGCCATTACCCAAGCCCCAGGATAGCTTGGCAGCCATTTTGTTGGCGATCCAATCCTTATGTACCGAGAAGGACGAGATTACCACGGACCCCGATGGAGGATCCAGAACCAGGCCCGTCGGGGAACCCTCTGAACAAGCAGTGGAGTCCACCCCTCTCCGCCCTTCGTGCCCGCGAGGCCTGTGGACCCCTCATCCCCCTCGCCGGACCCCAGAGAGGATACGGGGACGGACAACGGTGGCGATGACACAGCGGACATCCCGTCATCACCCCCCCTCGGGCTTCTCCAGCCGACGAAATTGGCTCCTTTCACGCCATGATAACCAGGGCATCCGAGCTCTTCCAGCTCTGCCCTGAAGAACAAAAAAAGGGAGGGTTTCTTTACCAACGACGAGAGGCCAAGAGGAAGACGGTTCTCGCGGTGCCTTTGCTCGACGACATCTGGGACGAGGGGCTTGCTATCCTCGAACCCTTCCACGACACCCGCCAAGAGGGACAGGTACGAGAAGAAGTACCGAGTCCCCAATGCCGCCCCCTTGTGCCTCAGGGCCCAGCCCACGCCTGACTCGGTCGTCTCGGCAGCGGCTAAGAGGAACGCAGCGGGTGCGGCGGCTTCAACTTCCACTTCCCTGCCGGACAGCGAGGGCAAGAAGTTGGACTCCATGGGACGATGTCATCTCGTCGACGACTAAGGCAGCCAATGCCTTAGCGATCGTGGCCTGCTACGACAGGGAGCTCTGGTTCAAGATAACTCCCTTGCTAGACTTCCTACCCGACGACAAGAGGGCAGAGGGCCTACAAATTCTGCAGGAAGGCGAGGTGGCGTCGGATCACGCCATAACGGTGGCAACGGACATTGCCGATACCGGATTTCGCCAACTGGGCAACGGAGTTTGCCTCCGACGACGATGGCTCAAGGCGACGACTTTCGCCAGGACGTCCAGACCAGAGTGTTGGATATGCCGTTCAACGGCAACAACCTTTTTGGTAAGGCGTTGGACAAGTCTCTCCAGGCCATCAAGACCGACTCGGAGATGGCCCAGGCCCTAGGGGTACTTCAACGACGGCCCTTTCGGAGCTCCAGAGGCAGACAGGGTGCCTCCAAAGGATCCAGCGGTGGCTCTTCCACATACCGCCAGGCGGCCCGCTCCTCTTCCCAGGCGGCCTACAGAGGTCGCGGCAAGCAAGGGGGATCCCGCCGTTGTCTCCAAGGAGGCCAAGGCGGCAAGGCCGCCTCCAAGCGAGACTGACCCGGCCGCGTCGTCGGGCCTCCACCAAACCACCCCGGTGGGAGGCCGGCTGACGAAGTTCGTCAGAGTGTGGGAGTCCATCTCCACTGACCGTTGGGTGCTGGACACCCTGGCCAACGGGCACTTGCTGGAATTCCAAAAGAAGTGCCCTCTCATTCCTCCCGTGGCCAGGAAGGAGAATCACGTCCCTCAACTGCTGTTGGAGGTAAGGGCGATGCTAAAAGGTGCCATCGAGCTCGTCCCCAGGAGGCTCCGGGGCTCCGGAGTGTATTCAAGATACTTCCTCGTCAGAAAGAAGACAGGCGGTTGGCGCTCCATCCTGGACCTGCGTCGGTTAAACAAATACATCAAGGCGCAGAAATTCAGGATGGTCCCCTTCCTATTGTCGTTGGACCTGGAGGATGCTTACTTCCACATCCCCATTCTGAAAGGACAGAGTTTCTCAGGTTCGTGGTTCAGGGACGCCACTACCGATTCAGAGCCCTACCGTTCGGATTAAAGTCGGCACAAAGGGTATTCACCAAGTGCCTGGCACCAGTGGCGGCGCCGCTGTGCCTGCAGGGGATCCATGTCTACCCCTACCTGGACGACTGGCTAATCCGGGCAAGGACAAGAGAACTCGCCGTCGAACACACAGCGAGGACCGTCCGGCTGCTCACGGAACTGGGGTTCGCCATCAACTACCCCAAATCCCACCTGGTTCTGTCGCAAGTTGCACTGTTTCTGGGAGCGAAGCTCGATACAGTGGGGCAATTAGCCTCCCCTTCAGAGGGGAGGACGAAGACCATTCTGGGCAAGGTGCGGTGCCTGCTAGCCACAGACGTGGCCAGGGTGAGGTCCATCAAGTCCCTCCTCGGGATGATGTCCTCATGCGTCTATCTTGTACCCCTTTGCAGACTTCGGATGCGTCCGCTACAGGAGCTCCTCGACGCCCGCTGGTTTCAGGCGACGGGCTGCTTCGAGGACAGGATCCCTCTCGACGAGGATTTCTGTCGGGCGATCGTATGGTGGGGTACCCGTGCTCACTTCACTACAGGCACGGACTTTCAAACCCCGGCGTTTCAGGATAGGGTGACGACGGACGCCTCTCTGGAGGGTTGGAAGGCCCACACCGGTGATCTCCACTTACGAGGCCTTTGGCTCCCGGAAGAGAGGTCTCTCCACATCAACATTCTGGAGCTCCGAGCAGTGTTCTGGGCACTCAAGTCGTTCCTTCCGTCCCTCAAGGACAAAGTGGTGAGGATCTTCCCCGACAACACCACCACGATGTTCTACATACGGAAGCAGGGGGGCACCAGATCCCCAGCCCTATCCAAGGAGACCCAGGATCTGTGGCACTGGGCCGTCGCCCAGGGGATGTTTCTGGTTCCCTTCCACCTGGCAGGAATAAAAAACACCATCGCCGACTCACTCAGCAGGGAGCTGCGCTCGTGCCACGAGTGGGAACTATGTCAGGACCAGGTGGATCGGCTCTTTCGACGATGGGGCAAACCCCGGATCGACCTTTTCACGACAGTGACGAACTCCCAAGTGCCAGAGGTTCGCCAGCAGGTTCCCGCAGCCGAGGAGCATCGGCGATGCTTTCTCGTTCCCCTGAGACGGCCTGTTTCTATACGCGTTCCCGCCGTTGCTGCTCCGCCTCATCAACCAGCTCAAGAAGTCCAGGTGCAGAATGATCCTCGCACCGGCGTGGCCGAGGCAGATCTGGTTCCCGGATCTTCTGGACTTGTGAACGTCCCCACCAGTCAAGCTGCCGGCGGACGCGGATCTTCTCTCCAGAAAAGGAGGCGCCATTCTCCATCACGACCCACAGTCGCTGAACTTGCAGGCCTGGCTCCTGCAGCACTAGAGTTTGGAGGGTACGATATCCCGGCTGACTGCAGAGAGGTTCTTGCAAAAGCCAGGGCGTCCTCCACTCTTAAATGTTACGGTCATAAGTGGAAGAGGTTCTCTGTCTGGTGCCTTGCACAGAAGATTAACCCTATGCGGATTACGGCCCCTCAAGTACTGCCGTACCTACTGTCGCTGGCCAAAGCTGGACTGGCTCACGTCTCCATCAAAATACATCTGGCTGCCATCTCCCGATATACCAGGACTACGGGACGGGCGTCCTTGTGGTCTCATCGCCTGGTGAAGGAATTTATGAAGGGACTATTCTGTTCGTTCCCGCCGGTAAAGGCTCCTGCCCCGGTGTGGGAGTTTAATCTGGTGTTGACCAGGCTCATGGGGGGGGGACCCCCATTCGAGGCTATGCATTCGGCGCCTTTGAAGTTCCTGTCATGTAAGACAGAGTTCCTCATGGCCATCGCCTCCGCACGATGAGTGGGAGAGATCCAGGCCCTATCTTGCAAGCCTCCATACTTGACTTTTCATGACACGAGGGTGGTGCTGAGGAAGCACCCCTCCTTCATGGCCAAGGTGCTGTCGGACTTCCACCTCAACGAGCCCTTGGTGTTACCAGTTTTCTTCCCGTCGCCTTCGACGCGGGCCGAGAGGACTTTGCACTCGCTGGATGTAGCTAGAGCACTGAAGTTCTACGTGGAATGCACAGTTTTCGGAAGGCGTCACAATGGTTTGTGAACTTTGGATCTGTGAATCAAGGGAAGGCTCTCTCGAAGACTTCCATTTCCAGATGGCTCTCCGGTTGCATCATGCACTGTCACCGGTTGGGAAACCGACCGCTGCCCGGCTGCCTGAGAGCCCATTCGACCAGAGCGATCGCTGCTCCCACAGCGTTCTTGTATGGTGTGCCCCTGCTGGACATCTGCAGGGCTGCTACGTGGAGGTCGACGCACACCTTCACAATATTCTACTGCATCGGTCGGGACTCCAGGGAGGAGTCCAGGGTCGGCCAAGCAGTGCTGCGCAACCTGTTCGCTTAAGGTGAGCCTGGTGAGGAGGTAAGAGATGCTTAATGTTGAGCCTGTTGCCACCTCCCGTGGTTGTGCATGTGTATACTGCTATGTATTCTTATATTCATGAGCATGTGAATCCATGCCAGACCCCATGCTGGAGAAGGAACAAGTTACTTACGTGTAACTGTTGTTCTCCAGCATGGGTCTGGCATGGATTCACATGCGAACCCTCCCACCTACCCCTCTGCGGCTCTTCACTTGGTCATACTGCCACTTGGCGTGGTACCAGATCTGAGGATGGCTGCCAGAGGCGGGGCTTAGGGCAGTCATTGGCTGGGGGCAGTATGACCCAGAGATCAGTGATTGTTTACTACTAAGAAAGACAGATCAGAAACGAAACTGAT